>NC_065538.1:31068585-31380349 GCF_932294415.1 Quercus robur
TATTTTAAAAGTCACGTAAGCATCATCTGTGCCAACAATGTAAACCATTTGTCTTGTAAGTATTTTTCGTTAATGAGTTAATCGTAAGAACCAAATTGATTGTAAATTAAAAATAACATGGGTTAAATTAACTGCTACCAAAATGTAGGGATCAAATTGATTGTGACCCCAAAATGTAGGAACTAAAATAGTGTTTTGCCTACACAAATTTCATTAAGAAATTAAATAAATAATAATTTTACACTATTTTTAAAATTTTTAGAGCATCTTGGCTTTTCAAAGCTATAAAAAATTTTAAGAAAAAAAAAAAAAACACCCTTGAACCACATCTAAATTCTAAAATTTATTGAGACAAATTGATAATAAATGTGTTTTGAAAATGAGGGGAAGAATTTTATTTTATTTTTATCCATTTGTGTCCATGTAAATAAGGCTATTCAACTTTGATTTACACTAACAAATGTTCAAAATATAATGTGATATTGTCTTTCATTGATGAACTTCATTAATTTAACTAATGAATGTTTATATCACTTTTTTGTGATTAATAACATGGCAATTTATAAGCCAATAGTAAAATTTGTAATATCTTTAACATCACTAATAAAAATAAATGTACAACATTTAGAAAATATATATATTTATATAATTTTATAAAAATTTGGACTTTTTAACTGTAGAAAGTAGGGCATTTTTTCCTAAAGAAAACTTTGTATTTTGGTGGGGCCTTAGGCCTAGGCTTAGGCCTAACTTGCCTAGGCCTTGGGCCGGCCCTGAAAAGCATGCGGATACAACTAGGCCGAATGGCCATTGTCAATTGCAGGGAAAGATGTTGTGATTATTACATTTATGCAAATTGCCTTTATATGAGTTTTGGCCGTTCACAAGATATTGCCTCTATGTGTACTTACACTTAACTAGGGTGTTTATTTTTACTTTATTCATGTTGGATGATGATGGTAGGCATCTTATTTTTATTTTTTATTTTTTAAAAAAAAATCCTTAGTCAAATATGCCACCAAAGGTTGTTAATGATTTATCCTTTTGATAGAAATTCTTGAGTACAAACGAACAAGATTTAAGATTTAGTATATGATACTGCATTTAAAAATATTCATCACTTGCATATACAATTAGTGTTTAACTATAAGTTACTTAAACATGCACATATAAAATCCAAAATTGTTACTTAAATATGTGAATCGAATGGAGCCTTAATAAAACTTTTGTGATACTACACCTCTCCACATTTTTTTATTAGATTAATATTTTTAAATTTTATTATTAGATCACATTTTTTTTTTCCTAACTTGCAAGCCAAACTATGTATTAATCGGATGTTATTTATCAATATATCAATAAATTCATGTCTCATGTATAATTTTAAAGTTAAAAAAATAAAAATAAAAACTTAAAATTTTTTACAATTGACTACTCTATTTTAATAAACGAAAAATTGACTACTCTTATAATCTAAAGGTTGGTGGCATGGTTCTACGAATCATAATGTAATTTTTAAATCAACATATTCTAAAAATTTTAATAGAACTTACCAGTTACCACCAAATCAAACCAAATTTCCCAAGGCCAAGTACAAGAAAGGCCCAAGGACATTATCCAGGATCGGCCTTGTCAATGAAAAAATCCTGTTTACAATGGATCACAACGATATCATCCAGCCATAAATTTTATAAAATGGAATAATTAGTGTCCAACATGACAGGAACCTATTAATGAACTCTACATTCACAAAAGCCAATGAAAACAACATCAAATATCACAGGTGTACCTAAATTCATAGTCTTCATTCATTGAAACAAAATATGTTAAGTTGGAAATTATACATCACCAAATAATTAACTAAATTCCATGACAGTGTCTATAACATAGACATTAGTTCGAGTACAAACAAATAAACAATAAACAACCGAAAAAATAATGTAAAACCCATCTCCACAAAAGAAACTGATCATAGAACACCAACGCAAAATTTGGTCCAGGAAATACAACAAGGTCAGTAGACACACCCCGTATATTAACCCATGCAGAAGGGCAGATCTAAGGATTTTTAGTTTTTCTTTTCCTTTTCTTTTCTTTTTTTCTTTGGGGAGTGGGGTGGGGAGAGACACTAATGAATTAATGCACCAATCAAGACACACTCAAATATCACTCACACATTTTTCACAGAGAGAGAGAGAGAGATATGATAGAAACACATATTAATTTCCTAATACTAAAGTACAACAACAAAGCTGTAGTCCCAAACTTTTTATGACCGGCTATGGATTCTCAAGAGAACTTATTATCTTTCTAAACTCTAATGAGTAAACAAAAATTTCCTAGTTTGCTATACAAATAAAAAAAATAAATAAAAAATTAAATTAAATGAACTTAGCATCTTCCATTAAAATTATGCTCAACAGTCAACAATGATCTTCATTTACTAAACTTTAAATTATTATTTTATTAGTGAAATTCTTAATAATATCTTTTCAATATAAATCATCAAGTTGTCTACAAAACTTCATCTGTTATTATTTTCACGTTGTTCTTTTGACAAATCAAGCTCATGATGTTACAAATGTTTCTTTTTCCATCATTTTCTTCAAAAAGAGCTGTTGTCCAGTATTCATCAGTTGCATCTGCCGTCTGTAGTATTCGTTTGCCTGGTCTTGAAATTTGCAATGGAAGAACCTTTCTGCTATATATATAGAGAGAGAGAGAGACGCACAAGAACCAAAACACATCACAAATCAAACTATATAATTTGTATAAATATAAATGGCTACTCTTAAAATAAAATTTTGTGAATTTTTTTTATAACAAATAACAAAATTTTTATATAAAACCTAATCTAAAATCCTAACCCAATACAAGTTTACTATTTTTCTCATTTGATTTTAACTTTCTCTTTATTACTTCCACCACCTGCCAACATCACTTCACTCTCATTAATTTCACACTGCTTGTTCTTAAAAAAGAAAAAATCTCCACCACATCTACTTCTTCTCCTCCTCCTTTTTCTTCTCTTCAATTTGTTGTCTTTCATTTATTTTGCTCACTGCAACTTCCCTGTTCCCAGCGTTTTTTTCTTTCCTTTAGTTACTTAAGCCAGTTTACACGATAGTACATCTAAAGAAGGGTAAGCCCATAGTTTTCATTTTGTCAACAATTTCTTTCATTTTCCCTCTTTACTTCCTAAAATTATATCTTGTACCCAGCATATATGCCGGGTCTCACACTGTGGGACCCACCAGTGTGTGAGTGACCCGACATATATGCCAGGTACACCATATACTAGCTCCTTTACTTCACCCTCTCTTTTTCATCACTTTAAAAAAATAAAAATAAAGATAAAGAACCCAAACTTTATACCGATGGAAAACTGAAACAACCCGTAACAAAATGGACTGAAATTTTATCCGAGTTGAAATAGGGTGGGTTCTCGTACTAATTTGCATACCAGTATGAGATTTTTTGGCCGTTTCTATTGGAATGGAACAAAATTCAAAACTTTGAGTTTTACAAATTACTTACAAATTTGTTAATTGTTGTAATTGAAAGTAGTCTATTACGAGAGTATATCAACTATAAGAACCTTTTTTTTTTTTTTTTTTTTTTAATTTTGTAAGGAAACCACCTAGACCTGTTTTTTTTGGGATCATTAGATGACATCAATATTTTCTTCTAGTGGGCCAACTCTTACTTTTTTGGGTGCAGCATTTAAAAAAGTAAGAACTACAACCACAACTCTCTCTCTCTCTCTCTCTCTCTCTCTTTTTCTTTTTTTTTTTTTTTTTTTTTTTTTTTCCGGATAAATCAAACAATTCATAACTACAAATATACTAAGATAGTGGTGAGGGAGTAAATGACAGTTTTTATAACAGCTGTTAACTCATTATATTAGAAGTTATATATGATTAAAATTTAAAGATAACAAACAATGGGATAACATAACAAGTAAAATTAATCCCATTGTTTGATTATATTAGAAGTTATATATGATCTAATTTACCCCCTCCATTGCAAATTTCTTAAATTTCTTAAATTTAAGGATTTTTTTTTAATAATTTTAAATTGAAGAATTCTAACATGTACTTTAAATTAGATTATCTTAGTGTTGCATATCTAAAGAGGCCTTTATGGACATATCAAACAATGGGATAACATAATAAGTAAAATTAATCGAGAAAGATTAATTACGTATGTTTCTTAAATATACTCAACCTTTGAGTATATTTTCACTGTGCCTGACCGATGCACTTAGGGAAGGTAAAGAAAATAATTTAATTAAGTATATAGTGGAAAGTTCCCAGCTACTACAGCTATATCCACATTCTAGCTAATATTTTGTGTTTGAGGGCTCCTTTATCAGTCAAATTTTTTTTTTATTGATATCGTTTGTTGTTATTAATCTATAATAAGGATAATTAATACAAACAGTCTTCTACTCTGCCATTAGTTTGAAATCCAATAAATAAATAACTCTACTTAAAATACTCTAATGGCCAGTTTGGATTGAGGGAGAGAAAAGGGGGGTGAAAGGAAGTAGAATAGAATTAGCTAAAAATAGGCTAATTTTGGGTCAGGTTTACTCTACTCCTCTTTCCTCCTTTTTCAAATTTAAAAGATAATTTCTGCTATTTAACTAAAAAAAAATCAATATAAGATATGGAAAAATAATAATAATGAATTGAAGAGTAAAGTTAAAAGGGGTTTTATGTCTTTGCCGCTAATTTTAAATCAGATGCAAACTTCTTCTTTCTTTTTGGAAATTGTTTCCATTTTTATGAATGAAGATTTAGAAATCATGTTGAATACAAATTATTGAAGCTTTTTAAGGTAGGTAAATCCAAGAGAGAAAGCAGATAGAAATTACATTATTGAAATTTACCAATATGATGTCAAAATTTTGTTAAATAGATACAGAGTTTAAATTGTAATTGTAATGTAATTGGCCTGGTCTTTGCTCTATATACTGGTTTTCATATTCATTAACCAAGATAAAAAATTAGAGTTTTGATTGAAGGTTTTGTATAATGAAGAAATGATAAGTGGTTGGCGAGTTGCATTATTCTTTCTTGTAATATGCTTATTATTCCTTAATCTATGTAACTCCTCATTTACAAGGAAAAAAGAAAACAATTTCACAAAATGTAAGAATGTGGAATTCACAAATGAAAATTCTAAAATTACTAATATAAATTCTAGTACAAAATGTTTACAAATTTATCTGATAATGAATGTGATCAGAATTTCAACTGTCCAATAAATGAATATTTGAATTAGTTTTATGTGTCAAGAATCTTATAGTTCAATTGACACATATTTTCAAAAAAAAAAACGTCCAAAGTTTAAATCCCTTTTTCCGTATTATATATATATATATATATATATATATTTATTGGTGACACATCTTAACAAAACCAATTTGTACCAACATTTGCAAGCATTCTATCATTTTCAATATATATCAGAACTAATACAATTTCACTCATGCATCCAGAATGATCAAACCACATGCAAACACTTATTATCAAGCCCGACATAAGATTGGACTGAGAAAAGGAAAGAGCACAACATCTAAGTCTAACTGATAAAGGGATAATTAAAGACACATCAAGAGAGATGGCTTTAGACTTTAGTTGTAGGTATCAGGATTTGCCAAGAGGTAGCTTTCAACAACCTTGAACAATCCCGAGGCTCTTTCTTTGCTGCCCTTAATTTCGTCTTCCTTAATCTCAATGTCGCCTTTGGTATGGTACTTACAAGTGCTCTTGCAAATGGACCCTCCATTAATAGGGGATGTCATTAACTTTATCTCGTAAGAGATTTTCTCTAGTGTATCCATCAGAGCATCACCCTCAATCACACTGTAGCTGTATGTGAAGTTTTCTTTGTCTATACCTTCAATCTTGTGCTTTAAATATTTAAATTGACTGTCTGCACATAAGAAAAACATAGATGAATGTTATTTATGTGAAGTAATACACAAATAGAACTTGAGTGAAATAAAAAAAATAATGGGAAACAAAGAGACAATTTATCTCATAGTTTGGTTCATCAGAATTTAATTACAAACAAAATTTCAATGGTTACATTTGATCCTTAAGGTTTAGACTAAAATGAGATGCTTAGGGTTTCGTCCAAAATACCTCTAATAGTTTTTAATCCAAAGTAGGAATCAATCATAATGTAACTACCCAAAAACTTGGGTATTCATTTTGATTCTAACTTTAAGAGTTCAAACATATCAGTTTAAAGTTTGTGGTCTAAATTGTGACCGTACCAAACGTCAAAGAGTTAATTAAAATTTACCCTTAAAAAATGAAAATTATATTTTAAACGTTATAGTTTAGAGGTAGTAAATTAAACTTTATAGTTGTAAGAGTAATAAATTAAAACCGAGATTTGAAAAGGCAAAAAATTAAAATTTCAACCCTAAATAAAACTCAAAAACTAGGGTTCTAATTAAACGTCTATTTGGCAAAGATTATTTTTGTCAATTTATTTTACTATTTAATTTATTTTTGCTACTATTCACGGGTTTCACTGCACTTTTCGGTACTATTTATGAATTATATTGTACTATTTCAGTTAATTTTTACTTTTATCTACAGTATTTTCAATAAAAAATTTTCAATTTCAGTAAAATAAACGGATCCCAAACGGACATGTACTGAGGTTTAATTAGTTGATTTTGAAACTATAGGATTTAATTTGTTAAATCCTTAAAATGTAAGCTTTAAAAGGTCATCGTCTAAATTATAAAAACCTTCTAACTATTGAGAGGAAAATTCTTTCAACCCACTAGATTATGAAAACCATCTATATATACTTTTAGTCACATGCCATATTTAATAAATCATATAACTTGTTTGAACAATACAATATGAACAATGCGTTAGAGAAAATCCCTACAAATTAATTTAGAGGAAAAGTTTGTTCATAGAAAATAAAATAAAATAAAAACTCTTGCAAATTTTATTCACAAAAACAGTAAAAGAAAAGGGTAGGTTTAAAATACTGAATAAATAATACTTGAATAATTGTACGTAGTAGTACCTACGCCAAAAGTAATCTTTTTAATGGTTCCAGGTCCTCCATCTCCTCCAAGAATTTCGACATTCTTAATGGCCTGCGGCAGTGGCACTATATTTGGGAGGGGCCCTCCTAGCAGGTCTACATCAAGGACAAAGGCTTTGAACATCTTAGCTGGAGGGATGGAAGAGGTGACCTCAGTTTCATAAGTGAAAACACCCATGATAACTTAATTGATATGATTTGAAGAGGATTGGAGAATGAAGAGGAGGTTATTAATTTTTTTTTTTTTTGGTTGAGTACAGGTAGGAATTCCAATTTTGCTCTGCTCTGCCTTGGATAGTCCAAAATCTTATTTATTCTTTTATTTTATCAAAGCCATAGACTCTCGTGAAATAAGTTGGCTCTTGTCAAATATGTCTTCTTCTTCTGCTACCTCTTCTTCAATAAATTCAACAACTATGTCCCATCCTAATGTTTTGATTTAAATTGTAGATAAATGTTGTAAAAATAGTATGTGTCTCTAATTAAAACGTTTATGTAAACAAATTAACAAGTAGCCTTTGTTGCATATGCTAAGGAACCTATAAAACTATATGAGTATAGAAATGAATCAGTACAGCAAGGTTAGTATCCTTTCCCTAAAAACTTGCCAACACACTAATACAAAATGGAATACAATAAAAACACGTAGCCCCCTTGCATGTCTTCTATGGATCTACGCATGCTCTTCAGTTGGGTTGCTGTCAACTTGGGTGATGGCCCATTTGTTGGGAGGTGCTTGAGTTGGAGAATTGGGTATACAGTATACTATACTATAGGCGTTCTAGATTAAGATTGGGAAGCCAAAGGTTGAGTTCCAAGTCCTTAATTGTTTATTGGATGTGTCCAGTATACATGAGCAAACATCTTAACTTTTATTCAAGAACTTAAATTTTGGTCAAAGAGAGCACACTTGAATATCTAATAACTAATGTGGATTAGATAACTTAACTAATAAAGTCATTCTTTTTCGTTGAATTAAAGATTTGAAATTCTAACTTTGCTTACACTATAAATCGATTAGTGTCTTGATCTGATTATAAATAACAATCAATCAATCTCTTGTCATCAAATCTTTAGGATTCAAATCCTGCCTATACCATAAATTAATTAGTGTCTTAATCTATTTTCACGTACATGGTGTGCTAGTGCTGCTAACTAATGTATTTCCTAAAATGTTTAATAAAGTTCGAGAAGAATTGTTGATCATGAGAGCTATTATAAACAAAGTGACAACCTTATTTTGCTGGTAAAAGAACCTTGAATTTTAGTATTGTGGATTGTGAGAGCTCTTTTAACAAAGTAAATGGTCCTTGAATTTGACTAGTAGATTTGATAGAATTTCATTATCACTGCTTCCCAACTTAGTTTAAACAGATCAAACCAAATTCATAGGACCAGTTAGCCAAATTCTAGACGTCTATATGGCATATTTTAATATCTGTATGTCAAGATATAGGATCAGTTTTATTTTTATGCTCGTGATCAAAATATATATTGATGGTACGTACCATCAATTAATATATATTGCGGCCCCTCAAAGCTACAGTAATGGTTCAATTTAAAGAAATCTGAAAGTATATGAAAAACTGAGATTTTGTATGAAAATGATTATCCTAAGATAGGAGAGTTGATCAAATTCTAGAAAAAACTACTTGGAATTGGAACGTGACTTATTTCATTTAACAATGTAGTTAATTATTACTTTTAGTTTATATATTTTTTTAAAGAATTTCTTATCATGTAATAACTAATAAGAGTTTGGGCTTTGGTGCTATGATAAGTGCTTGTCTTCACAAAAAACAATCAACAAATTTTAGGTTTGAGTTCAAGGATTAACTTTTCCTAAAACAATTGAGAGTATGGTAGCCTATCAATTACCCCTCACAGATTTTGCAAAAATGAGAGTTTTACATATTGTGTATGACATTTTTTCTTATTTTATGAGCAATATGGTCAAGAAGCATGATTTTGAGATTATTCTAGATAAGAATTTAATTTGAAAAATATGGCTTTTCACTTTATTTATAAAGGTGATAGATGGTAATAAGGGGTTATTGGTTATATAAATCAAAATCTCAAGAGGTGGAGTGTCGTTAATAACAATATGGGTGGTTTTTGACATTTTCCTGATGAGGGAAATTATTGTGATTCACCTTAAATAAGAAATTATTTTCTTTTTCATCGTCACGTGATTTTAAATTTTAAATGACATAATATTATTGTATTCAAAAAATAAAATCTTTATAATGAAGTAGAACATATTTTGTACTTCACATTTTTGAAGAAAAAAAATAAGAAGAAAAGAAATGATTGACTTCACTTCAAAATCAATTTTCTTCATTCATTAATATAATTTCCATTGGTTACCTATAAACAAATATATAAAAAATCATTTATTGACACCCAAATTTAAAATGGTGGCGTCACAAGATGACAATGATGTTATGATGTCAAATTAAACCAACGAATATTCAATTTTCCTTAGACCTAGCAAACGAGTAGAGACAATTGGAAGCACCTCTATTTTTTTAAGGCAAAAATGCACTTTTGATCACCACATTTGGGTTGATTTTCGTTTTGCTCCTTACTTTTTAGACGCACCTACTTTAGTCCCTAAAAATTGAAAGCCATTTCCATTTTGATCACTGCCGTCATCCAACTAACTGGAAAATCCTACGTGGCACCCACCACCACCACCACCAAGCCACCAAGTCAGGTTTCAAATGTTTTTTTGTTATGATCCTAATGTCCCACATAGATTAAGTATAAGTTTAACCATGTGTTTATAAGCTCTTGGGCACCCTTTCCTTGCAAGCCGTTTTCAAGGGTGAGTTCTACCCATAGGTTTGTAACATTTGGTATCAGAGCCAACCACCCCCCTGAGTAATCGGGTGTAGCTCATTGAGTATGAGATCAAATGAATTGCGGTTTTGTGGTTGGATCATGAAGAGAGCGACCTAGAAGCTAGATTAAAATAACTGATAGATGAGTGGAGCCACCAAAAGAGAAGGGACTACCATCGAGTTAGTGTCACTAGAGTGAGCCGTCATGGATGTCGGCTGCAAAGCGTGATAGTATGTTATGATCCTAGTGTCCCACATGGATTAAGTATAAACTTAACCATGTGTTTATAAGATCTTGAGCATCCTCTCCTTGCAAGCCGGTTTTGAAGGGTGAGTTCTACCCATGGGGTTTGTAACATTTTTTTTAATTTATTTAATTTTTGTCAAGATGATTTTTTCAAGATCATTCTCAACAATTGTCTACGAGATGGGAAGCTTGTAAGTATATTCATCTCTCTCACTTTGTGTGTGTGATTTAAGAACTTGATGCTACTACTACTTTGTTAAACTAATTGGATCAAATGTAAGATGATGACCTTGGTCTCTTGTTTGGGAAAAAGTTTACAATTCTAATGTTAGGTAATAACTCCAAAAACAGTGATACATGTAGAACCAAAGAGTCTAGCTAGCTTGTTGAACTTTGTAATTTTTCACCTCATATTTTGAGCTTTGCGACTTGCAAATTGCAAGTACCTTGGGACGGGTTGGGTCAAGAGAGGTTGATGTTGTTGGTTTTGTTCTTTTTTATTTTTTTAATATAATTTTATAAAATTATTTAAAGAACTCCTTTTATTATTTAATGTTCTTATTGTTTTTAAGTTTTTGTGTTGGTATTCTTTGAAAAAGAAAAGGAAAAAAAGACTTTTTAGTCTATATAATTTTGGATACAAGTAGCTGTTTAGTAGCAGTATGGTTCCCCTTTCACCTCCAAATATATTTATTCTAGTTTTGGCCTTCCTAGCCATCACTTTGTTTGCACTTTGGGCAATTGAAGATTTGTTATGCTAGATTAGAAGTCCATTTGGATTTTTTTTTTTTTTTTTAAATGAAAATTAGTTTTAAGTATAATTGTAAATAGAGAAAATGAAGGTTTTTTTTTTTTTTCCTTTTTTTTTTCTTTTTAAAAAACTGTACATGAGCAAATATATTAAAAACTAAATGGACTTAAAAGAAAAGGTTGTTGTTTGCCAACACTACAGGGGTTTAAATAATAAAAATAAAAGAATATAAAGAATTCCTCATACCTGCTCCCCTTTCCTTTCTTTTTTTTTTCATTGTTAGTTGCAGAGTAAATATTCATGCAAACCATAAGATAGTGGAATAACTTTGATTGGTTCCCAAAGATATATGGAGTATACACTACAAGAAAAAAGACTTAATACAACAAAAGAAGCCGTTGCAATAACAATTAATGTCATTATAATCGGTTGTAATAAACTCCGAGGCAATAGGTTTATACAACACTAGATTTTCATTGCAATAAGTTCCACATATTGCAATGATTTATTTTGAAAATCTCGTTGCAATAGGTGTTATTGCAATGACAAAAAAGTCGATGCAAGCCGTCGTAATAAAAAAAAAGATAGGTGTGGTTGTGAGTTAAATTTGAGATGAGAGAAAATAGAAAGATAGATGTGGTGAGAGAAAGTGGGAAATTGAGGTGAGAAAAAAAAAGGGATAGACATGGGTGAGAGAGAGGAAATTAATGAAGAAAAAAATAGCATCAATTTCCCTAATTTTCCCGCTACTCAATTACTCACCTCTATTGCATCAACAAAATTTGATGTGAAATAAAGATTTAACCTATTACAACTATATAGGTCGATGTGAAATAAAAGATTACCTATTGCAACAACATATCTCAATGTATAATAAGGGTTACCTATTACAACAACACATTTCAATGCAACATAATAATTATTGCTACAATTTCATATTGATGTAATAAATTTAAGTTGCTACTACAACAAAAAACAACCAAGAGATGCAATAGTATATATATTACCTCCATTGTTTTTTTTTTTTTTTTTTTGTTGCAATAATACTTTTTGTATTATGTCTTTTTTCTTGTAGTGATAAATGTATAATAGTAAAAAAGAATGAAGCTTTTTATTTGCATTTTATTATAATAAAGATAAGATGCAAGAATTAATTTGATAGTGGAATGGAACCAAGTCAACCAATCATTACTTCGATTTTCTAAATATTGTTGTTTAGAAACAGAAACCACGTTTTTCCTATTAAGAACAATGTGTGTGTATGTGTGTGCGCTTAATACTTCATATTGTATTTTATGTGCAAAACTTAATTATAGACTCATTATTCACAGAGAATTCCTAGAAAGTTTACAAGGAAATATGGACAGGGGCTGTCAAACTCTGCATTTCTTAAACTTCCGAGTGGTGTAGAATGGAATGTAGAATTGATAGAAAGTGATGGTGAGGTTTGGTTACAGAAGGGTCGGCCAGAATTTGCAAAGTACTACTCAGTAAAGCAGGGGCACTTCTTAGTTTTCCGATACGAAGGAAATTCCCACTTCTATGTAGTAATATTTGATGAGAGTGCAACAGAAATAGACTATCATTTCAATACTTCTCATGGTGGGAAGGGCAAGCATCATAATGAATTTATAGCTCCTAATATGGAAGAAATTGAGAGTTATAGTGATAACTTTGGTTGTTTCTCAAAGATATATGAAGTATATATAAATGTATAATAGTAGAAAGGAATGAAGCTTTTTATTTGCATTTTATTATAATAAAGATAAGATGCAAGAATTAATTTGATAGTGGAATGAAACCAAGTCAACCAACCATTACTCTGATTTTCCAAATATTGTTGTTTAGAAACAGAAACCACGTTT
This sequence comes from Quercus robur, assembly GCF_932294415.1. Lineage (NCBI taxonomy): Eukaryota > Viridiplantae > Streptophyta > Magnoliopsida > Fagales > Fagaceae > Quercus > Quercus robur. The sequence goes on from NC_065538.1 coordinate 31,081,378, forward strand.
TTCCTATTAAGAACAATGTGTATGTATGTGTGTACGCTTAATACTTCATATTGTATTTTATGTGCAAAACTTAATTATAGACTCATTATTCACAGAGAATTCCTAGAAAGTTTACAAGGAAATATGGGCAGGGGCTATCAAACTCTACATTTCTTAAACTTCTAAGTGGTGTAGAATGGAATGTAGAATTGATAGAAATTGATGGTGAGGTTTAGTTACAGAAAGGCTGGCCAGAATTTGCAAAGTACTACTCAGTAAAGCAGGGGTACTTCTTAGTTTTCCAATATGAAGGAAATTCCCACTTTTATGTACTCATATTTGATGAAAGTGCAATAGAAATAGACTATCATTTCAATACTTCTCATGTGGGAAGGGCAAGCTTCATAATGAATTTATAGCTCCTAATATGGAAGAGATTGAGAGTTATAGTGATAACTTTGATTGGTTCTCAAAGATATATGGAGTATACACTACAAGAAAAAAGACTTAATACAAAAAAATAAATCGTTGCAATAACAACTAATGTCATTGTAATAAGTGTTATTGCAATGAAAAAAAGTCGATACAAACCGTTGTAATAAACTCTAAGGCAATAGGTTTATGCAACACTAGATTTTCGTTGCAATAAATTCCACATATTGCAATGATTTATTTTGAAAATCTTGTTGCAATAGGTGTTATTGCAATGACAAAAAAGTCGATGCAAGCCGTTGTAATAAAAAAAGAGATACGCGTGGGTGTGAGTTAAATTTGAGATGAGAGAAAATAGGAAGATAGATGTGGTGAGAGAAAGTGGGAAATTGAGATGAGAAAAAAAAAAGGATAGACATAGGTGAGAGAGAGGAAATTAATGAAAAAAAATAGCGTTAATTTCCCTAATTTTCCTGCTACTCAATTACTTATCTCTATTACATCAACAAAATTTGATGTGAAATAAAGATTTAACCTATTACAACAATATAGTTCGATGTGAAATAAAAGATTACCTATTGTAATAAGGGTTATCTATTACAACAACACATTTCGATGTAACATAATAATTATTGCTACAATTTCATATTGATGTAATAAATTTAAGTTGTTACTACAACAAAAAAAACAACCTAGAGATGCAATAGTATATATATTACCTCCATTATTTTTTTTTGTTGCAATAATACTTTTTGTATTATGTCTTTTTTCTTGTAGTGATAAATGTATAATAGTAGAAAGGAATGAAGCTTTTTATTTGCATTTTATTATAATAAAGCTAAGATGCAAGAATTAATTTGATAGTGTAATGGAACCAAGTCAACCAACCATTATTCCGATTTTTTAAATATTGTTGTTTAGAAACAGAAACCACGTTTTTCCTATTAAGAACAATGTCTGTGTATGTGTGTGTGCTTAATACTTCATATTGTATTTTATGTGCAAAACTTAAATATAGACTCATTCTTCACAGAGAATTCCTAGAAAGTTTACAAGGAAATATGGACAGGGGTTGTCAAACTTTGCATTTCTTAAACTTCCGAGTGGTGCAGAATGGAATGTAGAATTGACAGAAAATGATGGTGAGGTTTGGTTACAGAAGGGCTGGCCAAAATTTGCAAAGTACTACTTAGTAAAGCAGGGGCACTTTTTAGTTTTCTGATACAAAGGAAATTCCCACTTCTATGTACTCATATTTGATGAGAGTGCAACAGAAATAGACTATCATTTCAATACTTCTCATGGTGGGAAGGGCAAGCTTCATGATGAATTTATAGCTCATAATATGGAAGAGATTGAGAGTTATAGTGATTTTGAATTCTTAGGCAGCTTTCTACCAAGCCCAAAAACAAGGGATAAATCACCATAACCATATTTTCGACCCCACAAGATCATGAAAACTAATTCAAGTGGTAAAATTGCAATCACTTCCAATATGCAAATTTCATATAATCATGTTTGAGTCAAAGTTTCTGGTTTATTATGTTTTCATAATCATGTTTAACTTAATTTTTCAGCAAAAGGCGTTAAAGGAATTTCTATGACTAAACAACGCTTAAAATCTAAGGCTATTAAAATGATCCAGCCATTGAATAGCAATGAAACAGCTAGAGCACTTCAGAGAGCAAGTGCTTTTAAACCTAAAAATCTGTATTTCAAGGTTGCCATGCAACCATTGTACTTGGATCGGAATTTGGTAAGCTTTCAATTTAATAGCTACTTGGTCATCAAAAGTTCTACAATGTTCACTTTGCATGATGATATACATTTAAGAAATAGGAAATTTGGTAGCAATGCATTCTTTCAGAGTAGGGCTACCAACTTTTTAGTTTCATTTTTCACTGGAAAAGAAATATTCTTTCCTTAATTTTTTTTTTCTTCATTATCTTCTTTCAACAGATTATACCAAAGGACTTTGTGAAGAAATATTCAAATATATTGCATGGCGATGTCAACCTTTGGGTTTTCGATGGGAGTAACTGGCCTGTTTAGTTTTGCAAAAGGACTGATGAGAATCTAATATGTAGGTTCAACTATTGTTGGAAAGCATTTGCAAAGGACAATAATCTGGAAGTAGGTGATATTTGTGCCTTTGAATTGATTGAGGCCACTAAGACTTTCAAAGTGGTCATTTTTCGTGTGAATGAAGAAAATTGTCGTGCCCCCTATTGCTAGGTATGAAATTTGCTTTCATTTGTTTGATTGTACTTGTTTAAATGTGATGTGTGTGTGCTCAACTATATATGAATCAATTCAAAAATATTTTTGATCATTTTATATGTTTTTGGAAGTGATTTTTATCACTCTTTGTGTTCATGTTTAGTGCTTACTTTGTTTTTTATTGTTTAAACATGTTCTGTGTTGAAAAATAGGTGTCAGAGTTTTTTGCGACTCAGCTGGCGACTCACCAGTCGCGAAACCCCAGTCGCAAGTTCATCCAGAAGCTTTGGCGACTCACTTGCGGCTTGCTCGTGACTCACTTGCGACTCGTGAAAATTTTCATGACTGAACCTCGCGACTCACCCAGTCGCGAAACGCCCAGAAATAGCTTTTTAAAGGGCTTTTTGTGGGAAACCTGTTTTAAACCTCTCCCATCCTCTCTAAAACCCCTCTTTCAATATTTTTTCATCAAAACCCAACCAATTTGAATGGTTTTTCATTCCATTAACATTTCTAAGGTAATTATAAATTCTTTTCATTAATTTTGATCCTTAAATTATGTTTTGGAGAGTTTTGTACTCTTGGTTGGGATTTTTATCATAGGGGTTGGGAAAACTTAATTTTTGTCAAATTTCTTCATGGGATTGGTTTCTTTTGTTGATTTGCATTGGTTGTTGGCCCCTTGTGGCAAAAAGAACATGTATTAAGGGTGGATTTCATGATGTTCATGCAATGTTTCACATTATTGTTCATAGTGTGCATGCTAGGTGTTTGATAAAATGTCTCTTAGACATTTTCTCGCTTGTTTGGACTCCGATGAGTACCAAATTTTGGGGCTTCTCATATTTCCTCATTAGGAACATGTTTGGTTCGTTGGTTGTGTATTTAACACACTTTGCCCCACATGTGCATTTTTCATGCATTGGTCATGCATTGCACTTAGCCACCTCTTGCACACACCTTTACTACCCTTGTCATGCATTGGTCTATACCTTGCTTCTTCATCCTAGCATGTCATGTCTACCTTATGCTCTGTAGCATTTTACATTGTCTTAGGTTTGAGCTTCTTTTTCTCATTCATCTCGCACCCCTCATGCATCATTAGCATTGTTCGTACCTTCATCTCTTGCCCTCATTTCTTCTTGACCCTTTGTCTATTCCTGACAAAAAAGGGAAGAGTATACTCTAGAGAGTATACCGGAGAGTTTTTGTCATTTCTATATGACTTTTGTGCACATCCTTAGGAGGAGAAATTCTATTTTTCGTGCACATTTGTAGGGGGAGAGATTTTCCATAGTGGAGATGCATATACCAAGGGGAAGAAGACATTGTGTTAATTAGAAAACTTTGTTCTGTTTGCTTTCTTGTTGGCTTTATGGTGTTTTAAGTTATGCTTTGTTGTTCTCATTGCATCGTGTTTGTGTTTTGGACATGCATATATCCCTATGCTATTGTGCTTCATTGAATGCATGTTTGGATGATCATTTGCTTTGCTATGTGATCATTGTAGTCATTTCTATATGACTATTTTGGTGTATGATCAAGTTGCTCACATGTTTCACATCATGTTTACTTGATTGCAATTTACTTGTTATATTATACTTGTCCTTTTATTACTTGCTTTACCTTGAAGGTCTAATGTGTTTTGTGTAAGTGTTTCAGGCTACAAGTATATATGTTCCAAGTGCATCACAGCTTCTCATCATTCTGAATGGGAGAAACTTTAAGAATTTTTAGCTTATATTGTTTAAATTTTTATTCAGTATTTTGTGGTTTGTATCCATGTTGCTTCTGTAAGTTTTAAGGGTTTATGTTCTTTATCTGTAGGCTTTATGGTCTGTACCATGCTTTATGCAACCTTTTATACTTTGTTTAAATCAGTACTTCTATCTAAATGTCATGCATTTTTTTGTTAAGTACTGTCACTCTTATGCCCTTGTAAGATTGTTCCTAGATGCATATACTTAGTATATTATGCATTGGTTGAGTGTTGGACATACAAGTAACTTGCATTGTTCTTGTTAGCTTATATGTTCAAGTGTTCATTCCAAGTGTGAATGAGCATTGTGATCACTACCTTGTAGTGATTACTTGTTTGATCAAGTTATGGTTTGTTTCTTAACTTCATATTTGCTTGATAATTTTATGCCTGTTTCATATGCATTTCATGTTTTCTGCATACAATGATCATGGTGTATTGTTGTATTTCAAGAGTTTCATGTTCATATGATTCAAGTGCCTCACAGCTTCTAGATTTAGGTGTGAGTGAGTTTTACCATTATTCCCAAACTCACGTTTAAGTCTAGAATCTGTTTTAGGGTGTTTTGTCACGGAATAGCCAAAGGGGGAGATTGTAAGGTTGAATTTAATTAACCATGTGTTGGCTTTATTCTGTGACAAATTTGCTTGTAATATAGCATTTATAAACCTTGTATTTAGGTAGGAATCATGTAAGGGTAGTGTGTGAGAGAATGTGAAGAAATGCTCAAGACTGTGCAGTGAAGCAGGGACTTGCGGCTGGATCTCGCGGGAGGCTCGCGGTTTACAAGCCACCAAAAGTTGCACACGTGCAGAGCATGCAGGGGAGCTGAACAGTCATGCCAGCTGGAGCATTACAGGACAAAAATCCAAATTGGTCATTCAGTTAGCTCGCGACTCAGTCAAGTCATGAGGTCAAGTCGCCAGCCAACCCTATTTTGGAAAAACTGACTCTTCGCATTCCATTCTCACACCAGTATAAATACCCCTCATTCCCACAAAATATGCGTGGCCATTTAGAAAGAAAAACCCTAAGAGAGGTTTCTTAAAAACACCCACCCAATTAGAGAGAGCTACTCATTCTTAGAGAGAAATTTTTGTAGTCTCTTCTCATTCCCTCTCTCATTGTTATACATATTGAGAGGAGATTTCTATCCAAACACTACCCACACCCATTTAGAGTGTTGAGTGTTTTTGGACCTTTGGGAAGCATTGGAAGATGCCAAGGATGGCGGATGTTATGGATTATAGCGGAATCCGGTAAGTTAGAAAAGAAAAAAGTTCGGCGCAATCTCGTTGGAGCAAGAAGCTTGGAGGGCTTAAGTGCACTGGGTAGATTAGGCTTGGAGGGTCTATTGCTGTCCATGTATCCCAACTACATTTTCTAGTGGATTGTTTACCGCTTGGAGGGTGGTGGAGAGGTTTTACGCTGAGGGCTTCGGTTTCCTCTTCGATAGCACATCGCGTGTTGTCCTTGTGTTTGCATCTTCCTTCCCTTTTATCTTTGCCTTTTATTATCTGCTGTGGGTTGTGATTTTAAATTGGCTTAGATTGTTTACCAATTCTGTTTTATAGGTTTTGTTCATTTTCCGCACACTTGTTGTTTGACATAAAACTTGAATTGGTTAATTCGTAAATTGGGGGTCTAAACGTTCAAGGGTGTTTTTACACTATTTGAACTTTCAAGTGCCACATTAGTTTGCATAACTTCATATATTCAATGTTACTTTTTTGTTGTGTGATCAGTTTGTTAGGTTTTAGATCCCTGTAAACTAGATTGTTTAACCTAATTAATTAACCAAGTGGATACTTAGGTTTATTATTCAAATCTAGATTAAAACAAATATAAATCATATATGTAAAGCAGCAGAAATATAAAAAAACACAATGATATGATCACCTAGGAAAACCAAACCGGTAAAAAACTTAGGGAGGATTTAATCTATTTATTCTCAAGGTAAAAAGAAAATCAACTATAGAGAATTGAAGTTTATAATAAAACTTATACCACTAACATCCTATTGCTACCACATGTAGAACTTACTGACACGACCACGTGCAAGCTCCGAATCCACGGACTCCTTCTCTATTAGGCCTTTGCAACACAAGCACCCACACTTGTAACTTTGAGACTCCACTAAAAAGTTTAGCAACATAAACTCTCCTGGTTGTGACTCCAAGACCACCCTTGAAGGTTTAGATCTTCAACTATTATTAATCTTGATGCAGCAACTTCAGATCTACCAGATCTTGAGATTCTTTAAAGAATAACACCAGTAGAAGATGTGAGAGAGCTTTTGGGTACAAAACCCTAGATACAAAAAGAGGCACACTCTTCTCTCTCTAAAAAGCCTTATAAAAACGTGTTTAGGATTTCCTTTATATACTAGAAGAAGTAAATCTAAAACCCTAATCCTTAATGGGCTTGAACTGTTGTTTGGGCCAACTTAAAATTCTGCAAACCCGTGTTTCGATCGGTAGAGCCTGTTTCTCAATCAGTCGAACCAGGCAGTTTCTGAACTCTTCTTTCTGAAGCTTGTATATTCTTGAATCTTGACTTGTATCACCTTGAGCATTGTCTAATAATACCTATAGACTCTAGGATCTATATCTAGATAAGTTTGTGTTCACGATTTGCTAATTATTCTAAACTATTAGAACGTAACACAGTCCATGACAATGGAATTAATCAAGTTGAAGTGAACTCAAGAGCAAGGATGGAGCCAGAACTTGAAGTTAGGAGGAGTAGTTTTACAGTTAGTTGCGTGTGGTGGCTCTAGCTTCCGGCTCAGCAGTTTCTGAACTCTTCTTTTTGAAGCTTGTATATTCTTGAATCTTGACTTGTATCACCTTGAGCATTGTCTAATAATACCTATAGACTCCAGGATCTATATCTAGACAAGTTTGTGTTCACGATTTGCTAATTGTTCTAAACTATTAGAACCTAACACAGTCCATGACAATGGAATTAATCAAGTTGAAGTGAACTCAAGAGCAGGGATGGAGCCAGAACTTGAAGTTAGGAGGGGCAGTTTTACAGTTAGTTGCGTGCAGTGGCTTTAGCTTCCGACTCAGTTGCTTAACAGCTAATGAGTTTTTTTTGTGTGTTTTTTATGTGTGCATCCAGATATGGACAAAATTATTTTGTTTAAAATTTTTTAAAGGGTCAAGTTGTTTGTTTTAGATAAAATTGGTTGATTGAGTTTAATTGTTTTTAGCTTTACTATTGGTAATTTTTGTTGTTGAATAATTTTTTTGGGCTTGTTTATTTTGCTTTGATTTTAGATCTAGCCTTTAAAAGGAGGAAAATGCTAGAATTACAAACTTTTTTTACAAATTATTAATGTGGTGAGTGGTTATTAGTAAGTAAAAGTGCGATGTAAGTGATGAGTTCAGATGCAAACCAATAAAAGTTTACTACCACAACAGTTTGTAAAAATGTTATAGAAAATTTTGTGGCTAGAGTAGTACTCCTAAAAGAATCAATGATAATATTAAGAGGGGCAAAGTGTGATTTTATAAAACAAAATTGCTAAAATTAGTGACTATGTATATATTAATTTTTTTTTTTTTTTAAATTAGGGGGGCCATTGCCCCCCCCTAGTCCAAGTCTCCCTCCGTCCCTGCTCAAGAGAATTCTTAAACTTTAATTTGAGTATCCTAACAACCTTGAAGTTGTCATGTTTTGGGTTGGTTACAATTCTACAACCAAAACTAGAACTTTTAATTTTCTCAAGGAATTTTTATAACAGAGCAAGAAACTCAATCTATAGACATGAAAATGGATAAGTTAAGAGAAATTTAAATTTACCTAGTTGCATGCAAATTTTTGACGGTATACGGTTTTAATTATGTTTCTACTAATGTTATTTGATATTCAAGTTGAATTACTAAGCTCAATGATGTTTCTACTAATGTTACTTGATATTCAGCTTCAAGTAATAATCTAAGGGTTTGATGAATCAAAATTCATTTAAATAGAGAAGAAAAATTCAAAAAAAAAAAAATTGTTTGCAAATAGTGTTTTTTGTAATGTGATAGCATTGCCTTGGAAAAAATTTGTTTCTTTCTTTTGAAATCCTACTGGAGAGTGAGAATTGCAATGGTGTTCTTGTCCTAGTAGGAGTAATTCTGGAAAAGACACAAGAGTTTGCATTGATGGCTTTGAATTAGAAACATGTGATTCTAAATGGGTAATTATGTGGCGTAGGTAATTTAGGGGGGGAGGAGGAGAGAGATAGTTGGTTCTTTGGACTTTATACAGGACATACCTGTAGAGACTTTTGTGTTTTCTCTCTCCCCACGCCCAGTAATACCAAGTTATTCGGACTTGATGATTCTAGTATACATGGAGATCGACAAGTAGTTTTAAGTAGTTCATTATGCAATCTTGAGATGCTGCGCATTTCTGAAAATGCTGTAAGGCAACTCTACTATGATTCATCTAAGAATCATTGTATTTTATCTAGATTTTAGAAATTTTTTCGAGGCCATTAGTCCATGGAAATCATTTTTTTTTTCTTAATAAATGAGATGTATACCACACCAGTTGGTGATCTATATGTTTTAGTTGGTTTTGTAATTCATTTTGTTTTCAGTTGGACATTATACTGCATTACATTCAACTGTTTTTTTGACTGGTTAGTATTTATTCTTGACCGACAACCACAACAATAACATCGAACAATTATATTTTACAATTTTTTTTTCTTTTTTTCTTTTTGAGAAACTTATATTTTACGACTTGAAAGCCTACAAATAATTGATGGAATCATGGAAAATACAGCCCATGACCCATGAGAATGAACATTTGAAAGAATCTATGAACCTTGGAACAAAGCCCACAATTGCCCAAACTATCAGCCCGCTATAAACTCCCTAGGGTGGTAATTAAAAGGACCAAGTTTCCAGCCCATGACCCACTCAAATTGGTCCATCACCCATGTTAATAAAGGCTTAAAATTGGCCTGAGTTGGGCCCACAAGAACCCAGGAATGGCCACAACCTATGAGGCTGAAATGTTTGGGCACCTGAAATTAATTAGGCTTGGCCTCACCATGATAACAACACTTGCTACTAGGGAGTAGCTGAAGTCGAGACTCACAAAATCATAAACCATGGTCCACGTGTTTGGCTTAATCAAACAAAGCCTAAATAAACTCTACAATATCAAATCCAAAACCCCTTAGCATGACACCTACTAATGCCATTTCTAAACAAATATTAAATTCCAAAGTGATTAAGGGAATTATGCATGTGCAGTAGTGTTTCTGGTATTAGATTGTAACATTTTCCTGCCCTTCAAGATTATCAAAAAAGAAAACCAGCTCTTCAAAAAAAAAAAAAAAGTTTGTCTGGAATCTGGATTAACTTTTTCCATTAGTTTTTTTTATAAACTTACTCGTTTATATACCACTTTTTAAAATCTCATTATTTTAGGTACAATTAAAAGCATTTTTGTTAACTTTCAGCAAATAAACTTCCCAATAACAAAACCTAATCCCAAACACATTTTAGAGACCTGCATGCTTTTCTTATATATAGGCATAGCTAGGTTCGCTATATATTATGGTTTCAATTCACTGTAAGGGGTTATTAGTAATTTAGTTGGTGATTTCGTGTCAAACAAAATAATTACAACCTCGATCTCGAAACTCCCTCACTATCTCTTGCTCTGTTGCACCTAGGGGTGGCAATTTTTATCCATATCCATGAACCCACCCATTACCCACCTTATTTGGATAAGTCTTAACCCAACCCATTTGAATATTTGGGTTAAATGGGTAAAGACCCATTTGGTTATTTAATTAGCTGGGTCTAAATGGATAATCCTACTAATACCCACTAAACCCATCTAAAATTTAAATAAACAACATAAAATCTAAATTTCTAGAAAATGAATAAAATACCCCTAAAACTTAAAAAATGACCAAAATACTACCAAAATCCAAAAAATGACCAAAATACCCCTAAAACCCAAAAAATGACCAAAATACCCCCCAAAACCTAAAAATTACCAAAATACCACCAAAACCAAAAAAATGACCAAAATATCATTGAAACCCAAAAAATGACCAAAATACCCCCAAAACCCAGCAAATGACCAAAAAACCCCCCTCGAAACCTAAAAATTACCAAAATACCCCCAAAATCCAAAAAATGACCAAAATACTTCTGAAACCCAAAAAATGACCAAAATACCCCTAAAACCTAAAAATTACTAAAATACCACCAAAATCCAAAAACTAACCAAAATACCCCCGAAACCTAAAAATGACCAAAATACCTCCAAAACCCAAAAAATAACCAAAATACCCCTGAAACCAAAAAAAAAAATGACCAAAATACTCCCAAAACCCAAAAAATGACTAAAATACCCTTAAAACCTAAAAATGACCAAAATACCTCCAAAACCCAAAAAATAACAAAAATACTCTCGAAACCCAAAAAATGACCAAAATTCCCCCAAAACCCAAAAAATAACTAAAATACCCCCAAAACCCACAAAATGACCAAAATACCTCCAAAATCTCTAAAATGAGCAAAATACCCCCCAAAACCTCTCAAATGTCCAAAATATCCCCAAAACCCAAAAACTGACCAAAATACCCTCAAAACCCAAAAAAATGACCAAAATACCCCCCAAAACCCACAAAATGAGAAAAATACCTCCAAAACCTCTAAAATGAGCAAAATACCCTAAAAACCCAAAAAATGACCGAAATACCCCCTAAACCTTAAAAATGACCGAAATACCTTTGAAACCTTAAAATTACCAAAAATACCCCCGAAACCTAAAAAATGACCAAAATACCTTTGAAACCTGTAAAATGATTAAAATACCCCAAGACCTAAAAAATGAATAAAATAACCCCAAAACCTATTACAATGACCAAAATACCCCAAAAACCTTAAAAAATGACCAAAATACCCCCAAAACCTAACAATTACCAAAATACACCCTAAACCTAAAAAATTACCAAAATACTCCCTAAACCTAAAAAATTACCAAAATACTCCATAAACCTAAAAAATGACCGAAATACCTCTAAATCCTAAAAAATAACTGAAATACCCCAAAAACCTAAAAAAATTACCAAAATACCCAAAAACCTAAAAAATGATCGAAATACCCCCAAAAACCTAAAAAAATGACCAAAATAACCCCAAAACCTAAAAAAATGATCGATAAACACCCCTGAAACCCAAATTATGACCAAAATGCCCCTAAACATGTAAGATGACCAAAATACACCTGAAACATCTAAAATTACCGAAATAGAGGTTTCAGGGTATTTTGGATGTTTCAAGGATATTTTTGACAAATTAAAGGTTCTAAGAGTCTTTCATTCATTTTATAGGTTTCGAGGGAATTTCAGTAATTTTTTAGGTTTCGGGGTTATTTTGACCATCTTTTAGATTCTAAGGGTATTTTAGCCATTTTTTAGGTTACGAGGGCATTTTTGTCATCTTTTAGTTTTAGGGTTATTTCGGTAAATTTCTAGGATTTAGAAGTATTTTGGTAATTTTTAGGTTTTGGGGTATTTCGGTAATTTTTAAAGTTTCGGTGGTATTTTGGTCATTTTTAGGTTTCGAGGGTATTTCGGTCATTTTTCAGGTTTCAATGGTATTTGGTATTTTTTGAGGTTTTGGGGGTATTTTGGTCATTTTTAGGTTTTGGGGGTATCTTGGTAATTTTTTGGGTTTCGAGGGTATTTTGGTAATTTTTAGGTTTTGGAGGTATTTTGGTCAGTTTTGGGTTTCGGGGGTATTTTGGTAATTTTTAGGTTTTGGGGGTATTTTGGTCAGTTTTTGGACTTCGGGGGTATTTTGACCATTTTTTGGGTTTTGGAAGTATTTTGGTCATTTTTAGGTTTCGGGGGTATTTTGGTAATTTTTTGGGTTTCAGGGGTATTTTGGTAATTTTTAGGTTTTGGGGGTATTTTAGTCATTTTTTGGGTTTTAGGGGTATTTTGGTCATTTTTTGGGTTTTGGAGGTATTTTGGTCATTTTTAGGTTTTGATGGTATTTTGGTCATTTTGTTGGGTTTTGAGGGTATTTTGGTCATTTTTTGGGTTTTGAGGTATTTTGGTCATTTTTAGGTTTTGGAGGTATTTTGGTCATTTTTTAGGTTTTGGGGGGTATTTTGGTAATTTTTAGGTTTCGGGGGTATTTTGGTCATTTTTTTGGGTTTCAGGGGATATTTTGGTCATTTTAGTACTTTAGAGATATCAGGGGTATTTTGGTCATTTTAGAGGTTTCATGGGTATTTTGGGATAATTTTAGATGTCCAAGGGTATATTGGTAATTTTGGAAGATTAGGAGTATTTGCATCATTTTAGGTATTTATGGGTATTTTTGAGGTCAAGAGGGTATTCAAGTAGTTTTAGAGGTATTTGGGTCATATTGGGTTAAATGGGTAGGTTACTAATTAAATGGGTTGGGTTGGGTTGGTAATGGATAATTAATTTATATATAAACGGGTCATAAATGGATAAATGGGTAATTATACACCCAATCCATCTATGACCCAACCCATTTATGACCCAACCCGCCCATTTGCCACCCCTATGTGTAGGTAATGTCTTTTTACTATTACGAACACACTTTTTTATAGATTAGATGGTCAAAATAGTTAGTGTACATGTGTTATTATAATGATCGCAAATGAGAGTGAAAGAGAGAGAATTTAGTCGGGAGGACAGAGAATTAATCCAGTGAAAATATTTTTGGAAATGTATTTTCCACACAGAGAGAGAGAGAGAGAGAGAGAGAGAGAGAGTAAACTAGACTTTTAAGGGCATAGCAGGAGGCTAAGTGGTGGAGCATCCTCTTCTTTTTGCTTTTGCTATTTCTGATAACCAATCAAATATTATTTCCTTGCCATAGATAGTGAATGGCGGTCCCTCCCATATATGTGGTGGGTGCCAAGTGCCAACCCGTACATAGCGTGTGTGTTTTGGCATAGAAGGAAAAAGTAATAATAATAGAAGTGATTTCAAAACAAAATTAAAATTATATATTAGACATCAGAACATGTTCTAGCCATGTACTTTCACATTAGTCTCTTAAAATTAGCATTTCACAATTTGGGATTGTAATTGCTTGAAAAATTAAAATTTGAAAAGGTTTGGCCAATTTTACTGGAAAATGTATTCATGAAGATATTCTCGTGTTAAGCAAGGAATGCATGGGTTTTGATTAAAGTTTGCATATACCATAGAGTGTTTTTTTTATTTTATTTTTTTATTTTTTTTTTTTTTTTGAGAATCATACCATAGAGTGTTAGGTGTGACAAAAAGGAAACAAAGGTCGGTCCGTATATGTAACAGTAAACGCAAGTGGGTAAGCTTTTTTGCACATTGTGGGTCTAGAAGACGAGTTTCAAATTTTCAATTTGATGAGGCCAAAGCATGAGACCATTTTCTTCAAATTCTATAAAAACGGACAAACAAACATATAGTGTAGGACCTTTCTACTGAGCGCATAATTGAATCTGATAGAGGAAAAAAAAAAGACTTTAGGTGGGAATTGAAAAAAATCATTTTCTCACTTGGATAGTGGGTATATAATGATAAGTATTCGGTTACTTTTTCTTTATGATCATGTGAATCACCATGAATTATGATGCTCAATTCTTCCATATGATTTCTTCATTTCATATGGAAGAATTTGAGTGGCCAATTATTTTTGATAATAAGGAATTGAACCATCTATATCATCGGTTACATTTGTGAACGCAAGTTGCTGAAAATTAAATAGCAACAACAATCTTTCCCTACATAATGATAAACTGTTTTGAGCCGGTCCAGTCATGAGTATATATATATATATTTTTTTTCCAAAAAAAATAGTATTTTTTAACTTTTCGAATTCATGATTAGTCATTATTTCACAGGTGTGTATACAAGAAATTGTATTTATATATTTATTTTGTAAGAAGAAGAAGTCAGTATTTCCTAATATTTGTTTTCCCTTTCATCAACTAATTTACCTTCCTCTTTTTCAGGCCAAAAATGGGCTTTTATCCATTTTTCACAAAATTTTTAGCAAAATGTTCTATGTCTAAAACTATTTAGGGAAATGCCTCTGTTTTGAAACTCAATTTTTGGAACATTGAGTTATAGTAAAAATGGACTTAGGAATTTTTTTTTTTTTTTTTTTTTTTGGAACTCAAGTTTCGTGAACTCGAGTACCATGTAAAATACTCGAGTTCATGGAACTAGAGTACTTTACATGGAACTCGAGTTGCAGATTTTTTTTTTTTTTTTTTTTTTAATTTTTCAGTTTGCTATAACTCGATTTTTGGCAAAAATCGAATTTTAAATTGAAATTCAATTTTTAGAAAATCGAGTTTCAAAACAGGGGCATTTCCCTAATTAGTTTCAGATATGAGGCATTTTGCTGAAAAGTTTTGGTGAACGGGGCAAATGCCCATTTTCTCCCTCTTTTTCACATAATTTTATTGTTTTTTTTTTTGTAACGATTGCAATTCCTGTTCACATGTGAGGATTTTTTGAGTATTCGATTTTATAGGTCAATACAAACATGATAAATTTATTAATCATGTCAGAATCACTCGATCTTTACACAGCGTGTTTATTAAATAGGTTGACATGACATGACTCACATGACTTATTTAATAAACAAATCATGTTAGGGTTGACACGACTTTGCATGAGCATGATCCATTCAATGAATAAGTCATGTATTAACCTGTTAGCAATTCTCATATTTTATATAATGTATAATTTATACGACTAGATTTCAAACAAAATTGTCAAGGGCCTTGTAACTCAATTAGTTGACATCTCTTGATGTTTTTAACGGAGACCTTTATTGTTCAAATCCCCTCATTTCCATTGTAACTATCAAATTATCAACCAAAAAAAAAAAAAAAAAAATCAAATAATGTCAGCAATATTTAAAATATAATTACAACCACAGATATTGAAGGGCACATTAGTAAAATTTACATTTAATTAAATGGGTTAGATTGGCTCAAGCTAGTTTCACTTGTCAAACATGAATTGGCCTGCTTATTAAACATGTTTGTTCTTGTTGACCCAAATCGAATACCAACCCATTAAACCTAAACATTGACCTGCTTACTTCGTATCATGTTCACGAGTCTTATCAAATATTAACACCCTTTGTTGTTGGCCTGGCACAGACTTGGTAGAATCAGTAGATGATAAATTGTGGTAATTAATTCCATTAGAATCTTGGGAAGGCTTACCTTCAAGATCATAAATGCTTAAGATTCAAATTAAAGTTTTTTTTTTTTTTTTTTTTTTTTTTTTTTTTTTTTTTTGAGAAGGAGATTCAAATTAAAGTTAATTAATATATTGCCAAGAACCTTGTAAATCAATTAATTGGCATCTCTTAGTATTTTCAACAAAAACTTCTCTTGGTTCAAATCCCCTTGCCCCAACTATTGAATTATTAAAAGAAATAGTTAATAAATTTTTTTATCTAAAAAATTCTAAATATGCAAAATACCTAGTCGAGGGCACAATTTATATATTTATGTGCCCAGGATAAGCGTATATTCCTCTTACGGCTGAGGGAAACAACTTTCACAAATCCAAAAATGTGTTGGAGGGAAACAATTTTCTTTTTCAAACCATACCGCCATTGGGTGCAAGTGCATACATCCCCCAACGCTTCCCCATGTGCTATTACCATTGGATTAACTTTTTGATAAAAAAAACTTATTTACTTATGAGTTATGTTAATGAGTTTCTTTAGGGTAATTGTTAATAAACAATTTTAAGAAAATTTTTGTACCACTTTTATGGGAATTTGAAAAAGTTGTTAAAATATTAATTGAATTTTTTCTTCTTCTATAAAAACTTTCTTAAAATAGTTTACTAACAAATGACTTTAGGACATTTGTTAACTTTTCCTTTTAATTATTTGCTAAATATTTTTTGTCTTGGTGAAAATGGAACTTTAAATTTATAGAAACTTCAGAAGAACAGAGTCTGGGATAGCATGGCCACAATAGCCGCTAGTACTTTGAGTGTCCAATTTACTAACAAATGCCTCAAGGTTCCACTATTATTTGAGTGTCCAATTTTCCTGGAGAAATCTCTATAACATGGCCACAAATGCCGCTAGTACCTAGTTTACCTGTAACGTACTATCCTTATTAACTTAAACAAATTTGTCTGGTCATGGATCTCATCCTATTAGCTTACAAATCTTTGGCCTTGGTCTCGATGATCTGATCTCCATCCTCAGTAATGAAAAATCGTGATTAGACCACTATCACTACTTACTACTGATTTTTATCTACTTATCCAAAAAGTTCAAATTGTTATTTAACCAAATTCATAATCAAGATGAATAAGGCAATAAACCAGCTAACACCCACAACTCACACATGTTAACAAACTATATGTTGATGAAGAGAAAATCCGCTACGGGGAAAACACTTTGAGACCACGACAGCATGCCGAATGCACAATAAAGATGGTTGTTATACAATGCTACTTACAAAACCACCCATATGAGTAAGGTACTTGTATCCGAAGATACAACTCCTCGCTCCTGCTACGACATGTTGCATCAATTGCTTCTCTTTAATAGCTTCCTGGTTTTCAAGTTGATTGCCAACTGTAAATTCGATCTCTTGAACTCTTCAATGGCACTAAAAGATTTGATGGTTGTCTTTTTGGTTTCCAATAGCAATCCAACACACTTAAGGATGAGCCAGGTGTTTGGATGGAATCTTCTTTCTAGGGCAAGTCAATTTGGAAAGAATAAAGGTGTGGGGGTTACAAGATTTCTCTCTCAAGGGTTTTGGTAGTCTCCCCTTCTCTCATCTAGATTAGGACTAATTTTTCATTCTTATACAAGTCACAATTGAGGGTTGGTTTGCTATAAGAATAATCTAGAATATCAAAATTAATTTCTTGGATAGACAGCATAATTGAGTTTCGGTTGAATTTCAAGCAAACTATTTTGTGTAATTCAATTTCAATCTCTAACTATCTCGCTTGACACACTGAATCACAAAAATTCTTTTTGTAGCAGTTTGAAATTTATCTTATGATCTTGATCCTCAATGACTTAATGCAATTAATTAGAGTTGCAGTGGTTGCGGCAACATTTTTGTGGGTTTATATTTTATATTCTATCAATTGGTGTTTATATTATTTTAATAGGTAATGTGTTAAAGTAAGAAATGAGATATATGGTATATTATTAAATGAGATGTAAAAATAAATAAAATAATTATTTTGGGTGCTGAAAGTTAAATTTTCTCGTACCACAAATGTGAATGCTCTTAGACTATAGAGTAGATCCCATAGAGTCAAATAAATATAAACCAATAACTCCAGGCGATTTGAGGTGTTAAGTGTTTAGACAATGATGGCAATGGAAGATGATATACTTAAGATTGAACTGGCTTTAGTCACCCTCAAAGAATGTTGAAAGTAGATGAGGGAAAGAATTTAGAGAGAAGGTAAGGAAATTTGGATTAATTTTCTTATATGCCAGCATTGCACTAGTTATAGGTACTTATAGAATAGTTCTTTGCAATGTCGTGACCAATGTAGAGACCAACTAGTAACTAATCAGTAATCACTTAGACTCTAACAAACTAACTAATTGGGAGCACTACTCACATATCTCCCACTATATAACTACTTATTAAAGTTGTCAATTTTGTTTTGTTTCACTGAAAGTTTTGGTATGTCCATTGGAACAAAATATTTTTGTATCGGTCTAATCTGCGTACGATTTTGGAATTACAGTGAAAATTATATATATATATATATATATGTGTGTGTATATATATTACAAAATAAATATTCTTAAGTATTCATCACATAGTATTTTTTTTACATCAAGTTATCAATTAATATATTCTTAATATCATCATCATATAACATGTCACGTATGAGATTATGAAAAAAAATCTTATGTTATGTTTGGTAACAATTTTTATTTTCTATTTTCAAAAATTTGTTTTTGGAAATATAAAGAAAAAACAATTTTCTTGTATTTTTGAAATCAAAAACATGTTTGGTTAGTTAAAATTAAAAAGATAGTTTTTTGAAGAAAAAAATAAATAAAAAAATATTAAAATATGTTGTGACTAAGATTTGAACTCTTATGCTAACTCATTAAATAAGATAGATTTATTAAATTAAATGTGAGTTTTCATTAAATTTTGAAATTTTAAAATTGAAAACAGTCTTTTGTATGTTTTCAGTTTTTTTCACAAATTGAGTTTTAAGAACAATTTTTGTTTTCAGTCTATTTTGGGTTACCAAACAAATTTTTTAGACTTAAAAATAGAAAATTGTTTTTTAAAACAGAAAATGATGGGGAAAAAACAGTTACCAAACATAATCTTAATAACTAAAAAAATAAAAACAAATGTCATATGTGAGTAAAGCAAAAAGAAAAAGAAAAAGAAAATTCTGATTGCATGAGAAGAAAAAACACAAACAAATACAATACAATTCACGACTGGCAAAAAAGTAAAATGAAAAACAAAAAGACGGAATGGTCAAATGGAAAAACCAAAAACAAGTTCATGAGAAGAAAACTTAACACTCTTTCACACAAACATTCATCCATTTTCTTCTTATATTGTTGAACACATCATCCTTCAGTATTTTGCAAGCCATCTTCCTGAATCAATCTTCAAGCAGTTGCCTACCGAAATTGTGCATTGAGTCAGTTCATCATAATCATAATCAGTTATTAAAGACATACATTTTCAAAAAGGAAGAAAAATAATGACATTGTAAACTAAAAGTAATAAACTGTCAATAATAGATCAACCCAATAAGCTTAACATAAATGAATCACATATTTTCTTTCTCCCTGCTCAATTAATTGTTCAAGCCAGTAATCAGGGACTTAAAATTCGTATTAGAACCATCAATCTCATAAGAAAAACATTAAAAAAGAAAAAAGAAAACCCCCACTACTTAAATTAATAAAAATATCGATTAAAACCTTGTAGTTATAACTTACCTAGTTGACACCTTCCGCCACTTTTGAACAAAAATAAAATCAAATTAGTGTGGACAATTTTAGGTCAAGGTCTCATGACCCAACTACTTGAAGCATGAATTTAATTAAATTAGATAATTTTAAGAAAGCCCCAATATGACAATGAATAAATAGGGCCGTGTTATGTTCAGGTTAGGGGGTTCAAATGAACCCCTGACTTGACCAATTTTTTTTAAAAAAAATTTGTTTTTGACCCCTTAAAACAAAAATTTGAACCTCCTGATTCTAAATTTTATTTAAACTCAACTGAAATAAATTTGAATATAATCATCTTAATACTACTTTCACAATATTTTCACAATAAAAGTTATGGGGCAAGATTTTACAGGTTTCCCACAATTGGCATCACCTTTTTACCTACCTTTAACAACTTGCCACCAAGATTTTGTTGTAAAATATTTGTGAAAGTATTGCGCCAGTAGCACTACTCTTACAATATTTAATTTTATAAAAATTCTAAAAAGTTTCAAATTTTTGCTCCTACGTTAAAATATATATATATATATATATATATTTCCTGGACTCTGGCTTACTTTGTTTACTTTGCTGTTGACAGTGAAATAAATTTGTTTTTCCCCTGTACTTTTCTTCTTCAAAAGCAAAAAATTACACCACCATTACAACCAACATCTTTATCTACATATATATGTGGTTCTTGCCTCAATCTCCTCATCTACACCACCATTACAACTGACATCTTTATCTACATATATATGTGATTCTTTCCTCATTCTCCTTATCTCTCTTTCTCTCTTCTATATTTCTTAGTTTTTCTTTTTGTTTGATCAAGTAATTTGATTAAAGATCTATAGATTTCCAAGTCTAAGAAGTCTTTTACTTCTTGCTCAAATTCCAAGAGAGTGACCATGTATATGATTAAAAAGCCATATTCTTCAAAAGCAAAAATGTATATTAGTTACTATTTTTTTCATAGTTTCACCTTATTATAATTACAATCTTAGAAATTTAAACTTTTCTTCAATTAAAATGTTAATGGGCCATAATTTTATCTCCCATATCAAATAGGATACTAAAGAAAAGCTATCTTCATTAACATAAAAATCGTAGGCATTGATAATTTGATACATTGAAGATGGAGACTTTAGTAGCATATAAAACATAGAAATTAACACTATAGAATCTACATATATACAAAGCATAAATCATACAAGAAATACACCTAGGAACTACTAGGTTTGTAAGTATATAAATTTTGAACTAGTGGCATTTGTTGGTTGCATGAATTAGAGGAATTTGCCCTCCAATATATTTAGTTTGAATTTAGTTTTACTAGACAATTTCATAGATTAGTTATAACTAATAATAATAGAATGCATGAAATCAATGGTTCATAGATATATATATATATATATATAT
Source organism: Quercus robur (assembly GCF_932294415.1). Classification (NCBI taxonomy): domain Eukaryota; kingdom Viridiplantae; phylum Streptophyta; class Magnoliopsida; order Fagales; family Fagaceae; genus Quercus; species Quercus robur. The sequence continues at coordinate 31,102,183 of NC_065538.1, forward strand.
ATATATATAAAATATGGGAAATAGCGTAAATCTAATAAGACCCAGACACATTGGTCACCATAGTCGGGAGAACAGCATGAACAAGTGAGGTTAAGAAGCATTCAGCCGAAAAAAATAAATAAATAAATGGGGTTAAGAAAGACGTACGAAAAATTAAAAATGTATAAAGAGATATCCAGTAGCATATATTTATATGAATTTTTTTTTCCTCAGGTCTATAAGTAATTCTCAACATATAAAATGTGGGAACATAAATGAGTAATGTGCACAAGCACTACTTACCTCAAGTATACAAAAGCAAGAAACCGCGAATCAAATCGCACTAGAACTTGCCCCAACATCTTCGTCGTCATCATCGCCCCTTGAAGCAAAATAAACACCGCAACAAATCAGTAAAATGCAATTCTACACTATTAACTCCAAAAGATAAAAATAATGATGTGCAAAACTCAAATCTAAGGTCTTAAAAAGTCCTAATACAACTAATTAGGGCCAAGATCTAAATTAACCAATGATAGAGCAAATAAACATGACCAAAACGAGCAACAATATGATTAAAAGTAGCAATAACTAATCATAATAATTAATAATAACAAAACATGTATTTAAAATAGCATTATTTATGTACATAAATAATGCTATTTTGTTAACAAAATTCAATTTTAAAACTTAATCCATAGTATCTCAAGTCATTCTTGGATTACACCTAAAATAAATCCCATTAAACAAAAAAAGTAAATCCATGCAAGGATCCATTTTATACCCAAAAAAAATCTATTCATATACATATATATATATATATATATATATTAATAAGTAAAACGGAGAGAAAATCTAATTAGGTTTTAAATTGGATTCCAATTATTGTCTAATTTTGCGCTACGTGTCCTATTTAATTATTATTATTTTTTTAAATTTTTTGTTCTAGGTAAGTTAATGAGATGCAAAAGACGAAAGGTCTAATATAAATAAATCATCAAAAATCAAAGAAAAAAAGAAAGAAAGAGTAAACTCATGTGTATATTCAAAAGAAATTAAAATAAAAAAATAAGAGAGAGAGAGAATATAATTTGAATCTATATATGTGTATAATTGTAATTTTTTAAAATTATATTGTGCATATGTACGGATTATACACTAGTAATAATAATAACAACCTTCATTTTCATATAATTACATAATTATTTTTATTAAATTTGATATTTGAAATTGGGATAAAAATGTATCAATTTCTTTCATTTTTCGTTGTTACAACTATTGAATTAAAAAAAAAAAAATTAAAGAAAAAAAAGAGCCACATCTTCAATTGAGGGCCTTAATTTGAGAAAAACAACAACTGTATGTCCCAAGTTGAATACCTTCACCTGGTCCAATTATTATTAATAGTCCCAACCAGTAATTAGGGACTTAATTAAACTTCATCCTCTATTTCATAAGAAAAGCATTGAAACAATGAAAACCCCGAAAGGGCACAACCTTAATTAGTACCAACGATCACCAATCTTAAATTAATCAAAATCCTTCCAAAATCAATACTGATATTAGTGACAAATCTCAAGTCTCAACTACTTAGATGAAGCATCAATTTGATTAAAACAGATCATTTAATTTTAAGAAAATAACAAATTGTCAATTCATAAATCCTAATTTCACAAACAATTTTGAACTGACAGCATATGGTTTAGAACTAGAAGAGCACAACCAATTTAAGTTAAGGAGCTGAATTTGAAGTTCTTACTAAATTACCAGGAATGACGGAAGAATTTTGAACTAAAAACTTGCTTAGTCGCTTCATCCGCCCAATCCAATCTATCCCACCACTTTTCTTCTCCATGAATTAGACAGTTCTCCGCGCTTTTGGAATCAAATGGCAGCCTCTCTAGACTATGACATTTTAGTACCTCAATCTTTCTGAGCAAAGGAAAGGACAAGACATACTGGTATATTGTATGCAGGACTGGTAACCTAACCAAACGTAGAACCTTGAGACTTGAGAATATGAAAATTTTTGACATTTTTTTTATTTCTGCTTCATCTCCCAATATGAATCCTATAATTTCCCTCAAATTTTTACAGTCACGTAAGTCAAGAGTTTCAAGTTTTGGAGCATAAATGAGCCACGTCACACTTCTCAAGTTGCCACAATCTCCAATCACTACCCTGCGAATTTTGCCAAACATGGAAAGTTGGTCAAAGTACTTATGCATTCGATAGCTCGGAAAAGTCTCAATTCCCACTTCTCTTAAACTTGAACATTGACGCAATTCAAGATGCTCCATTCTATATAGCGATGTGGGTGATAGTACGAGGGAGGTCAACTCATCGCATGCGAAGAGTGAGAGTTTTCTTATGCACCGTTGTAACCTCTCCAATGACATTAATCTTTGGATGATAGCTGTGTCGGAAGTAATGGCAATGCAGATTTCACTCAAATGTGGTAAGTTAACCAGATCCTCTAACACCTCTGAGTAACTGAAATATTTGTCACCGAACCTACTAAATATTTCCAAGAACTGAAATCTTGATATCAATCCCCTTTGTATTTCCGGAATGTTTGTTCCATTTAATATCAAGCACCTTAACTTTTCCAAATATTGAATTTCATCCGGCAATTCTGTGATAGCAGTTTCAGAGACATTAAGATATTCCAAGTTGATTAATTTACCAATCTCCTTGGGTAACTCACGTAAGAGAAAACTATTTGACAAATCCAAGAGTGTCAAAGCAGACATCAAAGGGAAGAAACCAGCTGGAAATGTTGTTAACAATGGAACCTTACAAATCATAGTACGGAGATTCGGTAACTGCTTGACATTTTTGCAGAAATGTTCTATGCATGACGGTGAAGAATTTATGAGGACATCATCTATACTATAATCCCACAAAGACAACCTTTCTACTCCATTCCATATGCTTAATCCGCGTTCTTCATCTGACTCAGCATCTCTTTTGATGAATATTGCAACCTTGTCTCTACATTCCCACCAGGCCATGTCACGAATCAAACCGTGCATCTTAACGAACTCTTCTGATTCACCACTCTCCAGTAAACATGCACGCTCCAAACTTCTGATTATATATTCTTCATCATGGTAATATTCATCTAGAAGCCTTTCTGCTCTCCAATATTCAATGAGTTCTTCTTTCCTGATGTTATATCCATCAGGGAATAGACAACAATACAAGAAACAAGACTTAAAGGTAGCATTCTGCAGTTTTTCGAAACTAAACTTCAAAGGAAGCAGAACAGAATCCATGCCTGGAAACTCTGAAGGAGTGTTCCTCAATGCGGCTATTTCAGACTCCCAGTCTTCTGGATCCTTCCTACTAGCCATTGCACGCCCAACAGTGACCAGAGCTAGTGGCAAGCCTTTGCATTCTGCAGCCATATCTTCTGCAAGCTTCGGTATACGTGGATCGGAATTTAAAGTGTTTTCACCTACCTTCATCCGAAACAAACGTAAGGCTTCTTCTTGTGTTAAACACTCCACCTTGATATTTTGCTGAGCTCCCATGAGGCCACAAACTTCCTCTAATCGGGTTGTAAATATTACTTTGGACTCATTCTGATCATCTGGAAGAGGAATTCCTACAAGGTTGAGATCAAGCCATTCCCATATATCATCTAACAATAACAAAAACTTTCTCTCTTCTAGCCTGCGGCATATTAGCGTGGCATTTTCCTCTATAGAAACAAATCTAGAGCCTTCAAGGAGACCCAATTTTTGGAGAATTGTATTCTGAATATTTTTCACGTCTGGTTCTTTTGATACTGAAACCAAAATAACTTCCACAAAGTCATGGCTTAGGCTCAAGAACAGATTGTTTATTCTGTGAAGGAGGGTAGTCTTTCCGACACCTCCGATTCCATATAAACCAATGACTCTCAGACTCTTGTCTTCAATGCATCTCCAGACCTTTTGAAGCATGGGATCTAAACCCATGGTCTCATCCATGGGCTTCTTGTTAACGGGATTATGCATCTTTGCAACCACAATGTCAAATCGACCATTATTCTTCATCTTTTCTACTTCATCCAGCATTTCTCTTACTCTCTTTCCTAACTTATAGCTTCGCCAACAGTTTTTGGGACAATAACCTGCAAGACACTTGTTCTGCTCTTGTTCCTTACCATCTTGGAGAGTTTTGCTCACATCTTCATTCAGTTTCCGTACCCCATCAAACCAGCCAGCCACTTCGCAGGTACGCTTCGCGAGTGGTAATAACTCTTCGGTTTGGACCCTTTGCTGCACATCTTCATATATTTGCATGAGTTGCTCCACAGTAACTTCCAAGGAATTGAGATTTTCTTTCAAATCGCGAATGTGGACTAAACACTTGGACCCAGAATGCCATAGGCACAACCCAACTTCTTTAATGACTTCCACGAACATGCCAGAAGCCATGGCTATGGGTGACTACAAAAACAAATATTAACGAAAAATGGTCAGCTAAAAGGAGGTGGAAAATGAGAAAAGAAACCGAAAAGAGACTGAAAAAGGGTTGCTGTGACTTGTGAGTAGAAGAGATGCTACTTGTGAGTACAAGTGAAAAATCAAAATCCCACTTGTTAAGATAAAAATTTTTTGCGAGAATAAGAACCACTAGAAACTTCAATCTCAAAGTGATACATGCAATTTCAGATTAAAAAAAAAAAAAAAAATAAAATGCAGGCTGTGGAGGAGGTGTATCCATGTATAACCCAATTCCTTACTCAGCATGACTCAGTGTGATTACCTAGGCAATGAAACTTCATGTTACGGATTGAATTTGATTTCCAAGCAGGCATGAAATATCTCTCTTATGATTTTGATTATTACATTAATTGTCCTTTTATTAGAAAGGTAAAATCATAAATAATTTACATCCATGAACAAAGCATGATAGTAACAATGAACACAAACCCAAAACAAACACAAACCCAAAACAAATCATTGAAAATACCATGAAATAGAAAAACTGAAGTTGAGAGAAACAAACCTGAAATTGCAGAGATTGATGGAAGAAATTGTGGTGAGTTGCGGCTAGGAAGAGAGAAACGGAGAGAATGGGTATGGTGGTGTTGGGTTTGTGAGTGTGTGTTTGAATGGGTCGGTGGTGGCCGGTGGAGTGGAGATGGAGAAGGGAAATGGGTGGTGTGGGAAGATCAAGGGAGAGTGAGAAGATCAAGGGACGCCGGTGGCGTGGATCGGCGTGGCTCAGAGCACGGCGGCATCGTGGATGGAGAGAGAAACAGAAGAAAGAGAGAGAAAGAGAGTGTTTCTTTCTTTCTTTCCTTCTTTTTTTTCTAGAGAGAGAAACAGAAGAAGGGTTTTGAGTTTTTGTGAAAGGTTGTGTGAAGCAATGTGTTTGTGTTAAGAGTGAGTAATAACAATGTTACGCTTCTTTTTTTTTTTTTTTTTGGTTTACGCCTAATAAATTGTCCACACCAGATCTGAAAGAGAGAAGCATAGAGGATCTGTGTTTTTTTTTTTTTGGGGTTGTTGAGGATCTGTGGTTTGATGATGTAATTTATGGATTTTGGGTTGATGATTGGTTTTTCTGTAGGGTTTGTTGATGATCTATGGCCTGATTGGTGCTATGTTGTTTTGTTGTTGATGTTGGATGATTTAGATGTTTTGTCATTGATTTGGCTGGGTTTTGATTTAACGTTTTCTTTTTTTTTGAATTTCTGGGTTTGTGTTCTTAAATCTGGATTTATGTTCTTGTTGTTCTTGTTCAAGACATACTTAGATCTCAATTCATATGATTTTTAATTTTAATTCTGTTTTTAATTTTTTATATATAGTTAAAATTAATAAATTAATTTTTTTTAATTTAAATGCTAACGTGACATTTTTTATTATTAATTTAGGCCACGTGGATATTAATTTAGTATTATTTATTTCTGCCGTTTGCCATGTTAGCTTTTTCCGTTTCTAATATAACGACATGGACCAAAACGAGAAGTGTTTTTAGGATAAAGATTAAAAACGGTAAAAATAAAATGTAGGAATTAAAATGGAAATCGCCTGAAAATGTAGGGATCAAAAGTGACTTTTCGCCTTTTTTTAATTGTGTGGAATTGAGGGATTTTTCCTTTAATTTATACCAAACCTATAGCCGCATTTCCAAACGCGACTTTACGACACATTTTAATTTTTAAAAAAATTTGGCTGGGTCTATAGCCGCGTTTTTAAAACGCGGCCTTAGGCCAACTCACAAAAACACAGCTCAAGCATCAAAACAAGGCTATAGAACTAATCTTTGGGCTATGTTTGGTAAACGTAGCTGGCGTAACTGCAGCTCAAGGCCACTCTATAGCCACGTTTTTGTAAACGCCGCTTAAAAAAATGCAGCTAAACCTCACGTTTTTACCAAGATTGCCGAGAATGCACTATCCTTTTCAATCTAATATGTAATTCTTTGATCGAGGACCAAGGTGGCCCTTTTCTTAACCTAATTAATCAGGAGATGAGGCAAGGTTTAATGGTGAAATGTATGACTATACTCTAGGCTTTATGGTTGTCAAAAGGTGTAGTTATTGAATGATACTTAGATCATTTAATTGTACAAACTTTATATAAAAAAATAAATTTTACAAACTTTTGAATTGAAAATCACAAATTCAAACTTGACAATCGAGACCTGAAATCACAGTTTTAGTTAGGGCATGTTTGGTAGACTGCAATAGTCATTGTAATGTAATAGTTATTGTGTGTAACCCCCATTCACTGTACCAAACGTACCCTTAGAAAATAGGGTATGTGTAAAATTGTGTGTAATAATTTTTATGTAATAAACACAACCCTTAACCATATTCAACAACAATTAGCCGAATCAAACTATCCTTTATTCCTTTTATACATGTGTTAGATGTTGAAGTTATCAGTAATCTTACTTTAACTAATTATATTATGAGTTGCATTATTGGCGATTGACTGATTGTGGAGTTAGCCTATCTAAAAGAACGAGGGATAGTATGATCTGGATTGGAAGAAAGCCATAAATAATTGCAAACTTGTTAAGATCTGAGAGATCTACGTAATTGGGTCTTGTTTGTGGTCTAGAATATTGTTGCTGGCCTTTTCCTGTTTGTTTGTACTTACCTGGCTTGTTGTTTGTTGTGTTTGAATAAAATTTCAGTCATTATTCGAAAAGAAAAAAAAAAAAAAAAAAAAAAAAAGGCGTCATTAATCATTCTAAATAATAGTTCGATCACACTCATGACTCAACCCTCCAAGCCTCTCTGTAGTGTCTTTTCCATGAATTATTTGTTGTGAATGGACCCAACAATTTTTGCATAATATCAGTACGTAGTTAGTTTCAATTTCTAATGGTCAAGTATGTCGCCTAGCTGAAGAAAAGCTTAGTTTCTACAGAAATTCGCTGAGATTACTAACTCAAAACACTATAAGGATCAGATAGAAAAGAAGCAAGAAACGGGAGAGAGAATGAGAGAGAGAAAATTGAGGAAAACTTAAAACTGTTAATATTCACTGTATGACTTGATATTCATTACACAGATATTTATACAAGAGGATTATACATAAATAGGATCTAGAATCATCTAACAAGCATAACAAACTTTCCCGCCAATAGATCAGATTGAAACCACTCTCACTCGTGCCATAACTGACTCAAACACGTGCCATAACTGATTCTCGGAAACACAGCCAAAACGAAACGTTTTGGATAAGTGATCACACGTGTGTTGGACAGCACGTGTGTTCCTCTACCTTCTTCTTCAACTGCTCTGGCTCATCTTTATCTTTCTTCTTTAAATTGCTGTGTGTCTTCAACACTAGCTACAAGACTCACTCATGTTTTCAATATTTAAAAGTCACTTTCACTTAACCATATAGCCACAGCAATACCTCACAAAAGAGGGGGAGTACATTCTCTGAAATTCTCATTTTTAATTCCCTCATCTCTTCGTCATTTTCCTTGCATCACTCTCTCCTTCCCATAACACAAGCTCACTGAAATCTCATCCAAAAACCAGAAAATACCCATAAAATTTTCCCCCAAAAAAAAAAAAAAAAAAGCCAAGAAAAGCTTCTCTGTAAAAACCCATTGAAATCACTCAAAAACCCAAAAACAGTCCCTCAAACCCACAGAAACCGAAAAAATTCTGCAAAAAAAAAAAAAAAAAAAAAAAAAAAAAACTCAAATAAACCCCAAACTCCCAGCAAATGAAAAGAAGAAAAGGAAACCAATTGAGGTTGAGCAAACCCTAGACACAACCAGCTCTTTTTCAACATTTTTTTATCCACGGTTAATAACAAATGTTGATAGACAGTTATGCACAACCGTGGAGTAAATTTGAAGAAATTAGCATACTTTTATTTCAATGAATGAGATAACCGGTTGATGAATGTGGAAAAACTAATTAAATATTCTATCAACGGTTTTTTAAGTGTAAAAAATCAGTAACATCAGGAAGCTACAAGCCAAAGGTTTCTCTCTCTCTCTCTCTCTGAGATTCTTTCTCTAATTCTCACAAACACGTACAAATGCAAACAACATCCTTTTTTTTTTTTTTTTTTTTTTTTTTCACAGTGGCATTTTTTTTCTCTCTCTCTCTCTCTCTCTCTCTCTCTCTCTCTTTCTCAGAAAAACCTAATTCCATTTTTCTTGTTTGGTAAACTTGTAGATCGATTTCCTTTGGATGGGAAAATTTCTCGAATCTCGAGGCTTCGCTAAGTGATCTTCTATAGCAATTTGTGTTTTGTAGTTCAATTTATTTGTTTTCAATTTTTTAGAATCTCTGTATTTGAATGAGAACCTAAAGCACTTGGAGAATTTTGAATTCTGAGGTTTTTTGTTTGAATTTTTGCTTGAATAGTGCATTGAGTTTGAAATGCTATGCCAAAATTGGACGTGAGAAGAATAGATTGGTGAAAATTAGGGCTTAAATTGGATGTTATGGTGATGGGATAATCAAACTTGTTGAAACTAAGATCAAACTTGGTAAAATCACCATTTCATAGTTTTTCTTTATTTAGTTTTAATACTGAGGTTGAGGTGCATGATTCTGGACTCAACAATTTCTATTTATTTATTTAGAATGATTGTTTTAATTTTAGCTTATTATGATGCTCTTACTCAGGTCATTCTAATGATTTTTGGAATTGTACTTTGTTATAGATCAACTTGTTCTTTAAGTTTCAAATCTATGTTGTTGGATTTCTCATTGGTCACACAGTATTGATTTAAGATATCGGCATCATGTTGAAGAAAAAAAGACAAGAAGTTTCATTAAATCCAATATTTACGATGAGGTGCAATTTGTCCAGTATGTCATGCTTAGAAACTACTAGTTGTATATATCTGTCAAAATTCAAATGCTTGGTAAGTATAAAATGGCCTGAATGAGTATAAAATTGCTGGTCTGTAGATCTGGAACTCTGGTGAATGTACAAAATTCAAGTTGAAGGCTTTAGAAGTTGATCTTGAAGCTTAAGGATGATGGGTGCTTGAGTTCATCGTCAGTCAATTGAGGTTCTTAGAAGACCCTTTTTCTATATATCAATTTTTGCATTCCCTGCATTTCTATTATTTAGTAGTGAATGCTCTAATTGTTGCATGGTAACATTATAGTCATATCAGAAAAGAAAGTTTCTTTTTTCTTTTTCTTTTTTGGATTAGCGAAGAAAGGAAAGATTTTGGTTTTAATTTTAGCTTGATCACCATTACATGGATCAAAAGTTTGATGGGTCAAGGCCTTGGTGTTGAGATTGATGATTTGGCTAATCAATGCCTCTGTAAGGTTTATATAAAGCCACGGTTGTTCTCTAAAAAAAAGGTGTCTCAGAATTTAGAAGTGGATTCCAGTATAACTGAGATTTACTGGGACTTAACTAATGCTAAATTTGGTTATGGGCTAGAGCCAGTGGAGGGATTTTATAAACTTTGTCTTTCCCCCAGCAATTTAGATATTCCCAATCACAAGGTCTTGCTTTCTCACCAATTTTGTCTGCTTGGAAGAATGAATACAAATGAATTTTTCATTTTTGAGTTTGAACAAATACTTGTAGCTATGTTTTGATTTATATATATAAAAAAGAAAAAAAGAAAAAGAAAAAGAAAAGAGAATTACATGTCTCCATTATTCCTTCTCAAGTAATTCATAAGTTAAATAGCAAAGAACAGTCACTCTTGCTTACTCTGGTGAATGTACAAAATTCAAGTTGAAGGCTTTAGAAGTTGATCTTGAAGCTTAAGGATGATGGGTGCTTGAGTTCATCATCAGTCAATTGAGGTTCTTAGAAGACCCTTTTTCTATATATCAATTTTTGCATTCTCTGCATTTCTATTATTTAGTAGTGAATGCTCTAATTGTTGGATGGTAACATTATAGTCATATCAAAAAAGAAAGTTTCTTCTTTTTTTTTTTTTTTTTTTTTTTTTTTGGATTAGCGAAGAAAGAAAAGATTTTGGTTTTAATTTTAGCTTGATCACCATTACATGGATCAAAAGTTTGATGGGTCAAGGCCTTAGTGTTGGGATTGATGATTTGGCTAATCAATGCCTCTGTAAGGTTTATATAAAGCCATGGTTGTTCTCTGAAAAAAAGGTGTCTCAGAATTTAGAAGTGGATTCCAGTAAAACTGAGATTTACTGGGACTTAACTAATGCTAGATTTGGTTATGGGCTAAAGCTGGTGGAGGGATTTTATAAACTTGGTCTTTCTCCCAGCAATTTAGAGATTCCCAATCACAAGGTCTTGCTTTCTCACCAATTTTGTTTGCTTGGAAGAACGAATACAAATGAATTTTTCATTTTTGAGTTTGAACAAATACTTGTAGCTATGTTTTGATTTAAAAAAAAAGGAAAGTGAATTACAGGTCTCCATTATTCCTTCTCAAGTAATTCATTAGTTAAAAAGCAAAGAACAGTCACTCTTGCTTACTCACTCCAAGTGAGTTGTCCTTAGTACATTACCAATAATTTACCAATACAATAATTTAAACCGAGTTTTGTAGCTCCTGAATTCTGGCTATTTTATTATTATTAATTTTTTATTTTTTAAAAACACGTCTTAACTTTCCTGAAATTCTCCAGTGGGATTTCTATTTTAATTGTATTCCTTTTCCAGTCTGCCCTTACAGGAGTCACTCAAAGTAACCAAAAATCTTGGTAATGGAGTATACTCTATTTCAAAACGTAAACAAGGTAAAATTGAAGGAGTTGATTTGGGCTGGTAATAGAAATCATTGTCATATATGGGATTCATCACAGGGGTTATCATGTTGGGATAGATAAGCTTCTTGTTTTACTCATCGGTAGCATTCCAATTGCTATGCCAACAGTTCTTTCTGTTACAAGCTAACTGTGGACAGGAATATGATAAAGGTGGTATTTCCAATCCTTTTATTATTATTATTTCCTTGACTGACATGACCACTAATTATGTAAGTAGATTGCTTATGGGAAATCAGCTTAGGTCACCAATGTTGATGACTTTCATGTTGCACTCTTAAGGCTATGCTCCATATCCGTAGCTCCCATGTTTAAAGGTTTCATAGAAATGTACAACATCCTATGAGAAAGATGTTTATGTGCTAAACAGTTCCAAGCAGGCCCTTAATGTATAAACAATATCTCCCCTAAATGTATAAACAATATCTCATCGAAAATCCTTCTCAATTGTTGGCTATGTTACTAGATAAAACATTTTGTAGTTTGTGTGCTAATGGTTACTCCTGCTTTGTTGGGTAGTTCTTCTCCTTCTTTGGTGCCATCTCTGCGGCCACCACATCCAAGGTCACCACCGGTGTATCCAGATTTGTACTGCAAGCTCTGAGAAATGGCTAAGGTTCAAGTAATTGAAAGAGAGATTGGCTTTGTTGAGGTCAGTTTACTAGATAAAACATTTTGTAGTCACAATTTTTTAAATTTGCAACAGAACACGCAATATTTAGCAACTTGTTTATCTGTCATTCATGGTTTGATTAACAAGTGAAAATTACAGCAGAAAAAGTGCCATGTCTCTAATATTTATATCTGTTAGTCTTCCAAAAAGAATTATTATAGCTGTAAACCTGACAATAAAATGAAAAATTGGGACTAAATTGTGTTTAGTTTATCTCGTGGTGCCAAGAAGTATTTGAGTAGCAACAATGCCATAGAATTACTAAGAGAATTTACTGGCGTCTTTTTACAGTCTTGCCTCATTCTAGATACTATTACAAACCATAATAATAACACTCTCCTTCTGGCTCTTGCAGGTCGGGCCAATTTGGGCAGACATTGGTTCTTGCAGGTCTATGGGCAGGCCTAATTTAATTTCTCCAAGTACTTTTTAAGCCACTCTTTTAGTGCAGATAGCCATTTCATCCCACATCTTCATATACAATACCCAAAAAACAATAAATCATCTTGGAATGAGCAATTAATATATTTATTAAGGATTACTATCAAAGTGAAAAGTGACTTGGGGTCTGACGGCTGAAATCCAGGATTAATGTAGTTCTGTAAATATTGGGGTAACTCAATGTGCTGAGATGTTTTTTAGGTAGCTTTTTTCTGCATTAAGGATGCTAAAGGTCTTTTCTTTCCTTTTGGTGCAGGCCACTGCTCTTCTACAAAAAAAAAAAAAAAAAAAAATTAGATAATGCTAAAGCCAGTTTAGAAGTTCTTGTTGCTTATCTACAATTCTTGAGGGACCAAGTGAAAATAACTCAGGTAGTATTGGTGTGAATATGTTGTTCCCTTTCTGTTTGAAATGGTAGTTACACGACTTAAAGCTTGTTTAGAGGTATACTAGTTTACTATGCATCTGGCATTTTTGGCATAAAAACAATTGAATTCAAGGCATTGCATGCATATAGGCATGGGGGGAGTGAGCCTGGGAGGGGAGGGGTTAGTGTTATACTCTCAGTTCCTTTATTCACTATGAACTTGGCAAACATAGCTAATTTTTTAAGTTAGCCTCTTTGTATGTTTGTGTTTTGCCTATACATTACACCATTAGCAAGTTGAGGAATGCAATGGAGTTGCATTGTGTTGCGTTTGAACAGTGTAATTGCTTCTTCCACACATTGCAATTTTAAAAAAGGGCAGGGGTCTAATTTTATTAAAACTTTAGTTTTGGTTGAACACCACCACATCATAGTGGTCTAGGTGTCCTCAGTGTTTAGTTTTTTTTTTTGTTGGATATGTTTTCCTTTTGAAGTAAAGTTAGCCTTTGATTTTGTAAATGCTTGTCTTTTGTTCCATACAGGCCTGTTTTGTTGAAATTTTAACTTGTTTCTATCTTTTCTTTACAGCTGACCCTGAACACCAACAGAGGTAACCACAAACACACAACCAAAGGAAGCAATACAATACAACAAGCAATAAAGAGCAAGAACAGAGTAAATATCAACAAAAAAAAAAATCATAAAAAAGAAGGGTAAACCCCAGACCCATCTTCCATTTCTCTTTTCCATATCTCTGTATTGTATTTACACAAAACACATACACCATCACAGAGTCGCAGACCATCAGAGAGTTGCAGCACACACATTCTACTTCTAATCTGTGCCATAGATTGCTCCTTTCTCATGTCTATACTATTTTTGCATGCGTAAATGAACTCTCTGTTACAAGCTCTCAAACACAAAGCACACAAGCATAAAAGACCCTCTTATCTCCCTTTTTTTTACTTTAACTTTACTATTAATTTATATATATATATATATGTATATTATTTGTACAAAACCTTTTCAAAAAATCAAATGCCAAGTATTTAATTTATTTTCCTAAAATGTGATTATTAAGTTAAATTAAAATGAGGTACTATTCTTGGGATAGGCGGTATGAAGTGCTTCAGAAAGATATTTATTACTCAAATGATTATGGAAAAATTAGTTGCATCCTCGTTAAACCATTCAACATTCAAGACAATGTTTCTATAACAACTTGCCTCCATTGAGCAGGAGATTCATGCCTTGGTCAAGGTGAGAACCTCTAACCTTTCTTGGTTACTTTCTGCTATTTATGCTAGCTTTAAGGTTTCTGAACGTAATTGTCTTTGGGATAATCTCTCTATTGTTTTGGGTATTCATGATTTGCCTTGGGTTTTGCTTGGGGATTTTAATGAGGTCCTCTATGTGATGATAAATTTGGGTGTAATCCTGTGAATATCAGAAGGGCCTTAAGATTCAAAGACTATTTGGACGTCTATGGTATGATGGATTTGGGCTTCTGTGGGCCGAAAACTTGGTCTAATTTGAAAAATATTAGGGGCTAAATTCTAGAGAGACTAGATCGTTGTTTTGCCAATGCTTCATGGCGGGCCCTTTTCCCGGAGGCTGTGGTTCAACACCTAACAAGAATTCGCTCAGACCATAGCCCTATTCTTCTCGAGCTTTTCAAGGATCAGGGTCTGGGCCTCCCAAAGCCATTACGGTTTCAATCTATGTGGCTCTCCCACCCCTCCTATTCTCAGGTTGTTCAGGATGCGTGAGCTAGTAATGGACCTTTGCTTGATACCATCTCTGATTTTTCCAGAAGGATTCAGATCTGGAATAAAGCTGTAGTTGGTAATGTTTTCCATCATAAGAGACGTTTGGGAGCCAGGCTCAATGGTATTCAGAGAGCTTTAGCCAATGGTCCCAATGACTTTCTGATTGACCTGGACAGAAAGTTTAGATTGGAATATCACTCCATCCTCCGGTTAGAGGAAGACTTATGGATATCTAAGTCCAGATTAAATTGGAAGATGCAGGAGGAAAGAAACACCGCCTTCTTTCATGCCTCTACTTTCAATAGACGCAAGCGTAATAAAATCCTCTCTATTAAGGATAATTTGGGGAATCGGATTTTGGTTGAAAGTGAGGTTGCAGCTTTTGTGAGACAGGGCTATATAAACCTCTTTTCTTCAGGTATGATCTCTGTTCCAAGAAGTGTGTGGGATCCAATTAAATAGCCTAATCGTCTGTCCCTGGAGGAGTCCAGCCTCATTGGCAGAAAGGTTTCCTCGGAAGAAATCAAGGAAGCTCTATGGTCTCTCAAGCCTTTCAAGGCCCCTAAGCCAAATGGTCTGCCTACGGGTTTTTTTCAGAGTGCTTGGGCTATTGTGGGGGACTCTATGATTAATGAGATAAAAAATATTTTCCAAATCAAAACGATGTCTATGAGTCTCAACTAGACTCTCATTACGCTTATTCCCAAGTGTGATGGTCCGAAGTCTCTAGCTTGTGATGGTCCGAAGTCTCTAGCTAACTTCAGACCCATTAGCCTTTGCAACACCTTATATAAGGTGGTTACGAAGGTCACTGTTAAAAGGATTTGAACTTTGCTAGCTAAGTTGGTGTCTCCTCTGCAGTTTGCCGTTGTTCTTGGCAAAAGAGGGCTTGACAATGTGATTATTGCTCAAGAGATCATCCACACCCTTACTCTGAAGAAAGGTAGCACTGGGTTCATGGCTATAAAGATTGATTTAGAGAAAGCCTATAATAAGCTGGAATGGTACATCATCCAAGACGTTCTCTTGCCGTTTAATATGCCCCTCTCCTTGGTGGATCTTGTAATGAGTTGTGTTTCCTCATCCCCCATATCCTTGCTCTTTAATTGAGGCATGCTTGAACCTTTTCTCCCTTCAAAGGGTATTAGGCAGGGAGATCTGTTGCCACCCTATATATTCATACTCTGTATGGAAATGCTTGGATACCTTATTGTTGATAAATGTCGGTCTAATCTTTGGGATCCTGTTAGAGCTTCGAGAGAAGGCGCTGTTGTGTCCCATCTCTTCTTTGCGAATGACCTCATTCTTTTTGCCAAAGCGGATGAGAAAAATTGTTAGAGTATTCGGGAAGTATCTGGAAGTTTTTGGAGAGCTCTCTGGTCAGAAAGTCAGTGTCTCCAACTCCAGGGTGCATTTCTCTCCTAATGTACCCAGCGCTACCAAAACTAACCTGTCAGAGATTCTGGGATTTCACTCAACCCTAAATTTGGGCAATTACCTTGTGTTTCCTCTGAAACATGCTGAGTCCTCAAGCGAGGATTATAACTTCATTATCGAAAAAGTTCAGAGAAAGCTCAAAGCCTAGAAAGGAAGGAGGGCTTTGAATTCATGCTGCTAAGCCCAAGAATTAATGTGGCCTTCCTGGCCAAGTTAAGATGGAGATTCCACCACCAAAAAGATGAGTTATGGGCTCGAGTCCTCGCAAAGAAGTATAAAAAGAATTTTGCCTCTTCTAGAAGTTGTTCTTCTACCTGTTCTGGCCTTAAAAAAGGGGTTAAGGTCTTCTCCAAGGGTACCAGATGGCAGGCAGGCTCAAATAGTAATCTTAGTTTTTGGTATGACCACCGGTGCTCATTGGGTACTTTAAGAAAGCTCATTGCTGGCCCTCTTACTTTGTAGATTGAATATCTTAAGGTGAAAGATGTGTTTTATAAATGTGGAATTTGGATGGATTATCCTTTGATATCAACCCCCAAGCAGCCAGTTTGATTAAGAATACTCCTATGAGGAATGTCTCTTCTGGTGAGGATGCCATTATTTGGAATTCTTCCCACAATGATGAATTTGATCCCAAGAATGCTTACCAGATTGCTAACTCAAGTCTTATCATTTCTTCACTCCCTTTTTGTGGGAAATGGATTTGGTCGGCAGATACATTTCCGAAAATTAAAAGTTTCTTTGGATTTGCATGATGAATTGTCTACCTGTCAACAGTCTGCTATCCCATAGAGGTATGCTTGTGGATGACTCTTGCAAGTTCTGTTTTGAGAGAAATGAATCCATCCTCCATGTGTTAAAAGATTGTATCATTGCCAGAGGGTTTTGGGACTAGGTTGCTATCCCAATTCCTTGTCATGAATTCTTTACTGTTGATTTGGCTTCCTGGCTTCGTTTGAACTATTGCGGGAAACTCCCTGTGCCTTCCCCCTTATGCGCTTGGGAAATTTTCTTCCTTATGGCCATTTGGCAGATTTGGATCCAAAGAAATAAATGGGTGTTTGAAGAGAAACCTATCAGTTCTCAACTTCTCCATGATGTTCTTAACCATGCTATTGAGTACAATCTTATTATTACCACCAAAAACCCAACATCTAGGAGATTCACTATTGAGGTCTCTTGGATCAAACCCCCCGATAACTGGGTTAAGCTCAATTCTGATGGAGCTTCCTTAGGAAGCCCAGGCAGAGTTGGAGGAGGGAGTCTCATTAGAGACCACCATGGTGCCTGGGTTAAGGGTTGTGCCAGATCCATTGGGCTAGCTAGCAGCTGTGTGGCTGAGTTATGGGCTCTTAGAGATGGCCTAAACCTTTGTATCTCAATGCATTTTTCTGTTGTTATTGTCGAATTAGATGCTCTTTTGATTGTCAATGTGCTTTCTGGGGATTATTCTTCTGCTAGACATTTATCGCCTTTGATTGATGATTTCAGGGCTTTGCTCAATAGGATTCTCCATCACCAATTCAAGTATTGCTACAGGGAAGCTAATAGCGTGGCTAATGCGCTAGCTAGTTGTGGAGCAAAGATGGAGGATGGTTTTGTTGTTTTTGATAACCCTCCTGTTTATGTTTTATCCTTACTTGCTTAGGATGCTTCTGATTATGTGTACTTAAGGCATTGCCGTGGCAGTGCCAATATTTGACTATGTTTGTACCCAACAATGTGATTCACAAATATTATCACATTTCTTGATTGCCTTTGGAGACTTAATCTAACGATGTTCAAAAGGAAGAAGCAAATTTGATTACATGAGTTTAATGATCTTGATCCTTCTTAATCAAAGAGATTTGTTTGATTCTTAAACACTTTGATTTGCCAAAATGGTTGTTCAAAGGATCACCTCTTGTTCATAAAATAAAAAATTAAAAAAAAAAATCATTCTTTTTCAAAATCCAGTTCTCTTGAACTACATCTTGACCCGATCCTTTATGAGAGAGGTACGTAGGCAGCCTTGCAAAGGCCCGGTCCCAATCACCCAAACAACCTTGGAGAACAAAGTCAAAACAATGTGACAAAATTGTTTGGGTACATGCTAGGTTAAGCCCATTTGTTTGCATTAAGCATGTTAAACTTGGGGCATTGGTCTATTTATATTGTATGTGAATATGTCATTCTCGCATGAAAGCATGTTTTCATTTGAGGCATCAATCCATTTTTTTGCAAGCATGTCTACAGGAAAACAGAACTTTGCTTGCCCCTCACTCTCATCAATCTCCACATTTAATGCATCAAATTTTCCCAAAGGCTAAAATGAGGTCTAGGTTCATGATTCTTTGTCAACCCTCATTAAATGGCCTTTCATTCATATTTCCTCCACCACTACTATATAAACCACTCCTCTCCTTCATTTCAAAGGACACAAAAAAAAAAAAAAAAACCCTCTCTTCTCCTCTCTTGAGTTCTAGGAAGTTGAGTAGTCTTGTCATATCTTAGTTTTCTTGAGACTCAAGGTATTGAGTAACACTTACTCTCCCTCTCCTAACTCTTCTTTTCCTCCACCCTTAGGACCTCCATCAAGAGTTTCCTCCTCCATCATATGGATCTTGCATGGAGGTATAATCTCCTTCCCTAACTGTTTGTTTATGTTGCCATGATGAGAATTTAAGATTAAAGCATGATAATTTCCTTGAATATGTTTGAATGTTCTTAATTGTTCTTATGTGTTCTTCACATGCTCTTAGTTGTTCATCACATGCTCATGCATATCACTAGATCTAATTTTAAATCCACATCAAAAATATGAAAAACATGTTTGTTTAATAATTCTTTCAAATCCTTGAATTTAAGTTATCACCATCCACACGCATTCACTAGAATTTATTTTTCAATCCAAATGCAATTTTTAATAAATTGAATTTGGATTTATCACATGCACACACATTAAATTCAACATGTAAATTGATTGACATATTGAATGATGTGATATGAATGTTAGTCATCATAATCTAGAAGATTGGTTTTACCGGGCAAGGTGGGTGTCTCACATTTTGAGAACCTAGTCGAACCTCCATTTTGAGAGACAATAACATGACTCCACTCAATCACGTGGGTTTGGCCCAACATCCTATAAAACGGGCCGGGGGCGCGGTCTCTCACACTTATACTAAGTGCGGAATAAAGTAAATGCGAACAGATAAAAAATATAACTACTCTAAACCATATTCAATAAAACACAGTAGTAATATGAAAGCTAAAAGAATAGGGAAGAAGAATGCAAACACAAGATAACACGCCGATGTGTTATCGAAGAGGAAACCGAAGTACTCGGCATAAAACCTCTCCGCCGCCCTCCAAGCGGTAAATTGATCCATTAGACAATCAATTAGGATACATGGGTTAGCAAGACACCCTCCAAGCCTAATCTACCCAATGTACCTAAACCCTCCAAGCTCCTACTCCAACAAGGCTTCTCAGAGCTATGTCCTGTCTAGCTCTCCAAATCCCGCAATATACCCGATTGCATCCGCCAAAGCTTAGGTTCTTCCAATGCTTCCTAGCAGCACCAAAACCTCCTTGACACTTAGAATGGGTGTGGTAAGTGTTTGGGCTATCAACCTCTCATGGATATAGAAATGGAGAGGTAGGAGTTGAGTGAAAAACCATAATGGATTGTGAAGAAAAATGTGGGTATAACAATCTCTAACTCTCAAGGTTTGTGGTTAGGGTTTTCTCTCAGAAGCACTCCTCAACATCTGTGGGTAATGTGAGTATATATAGTATGGGTACAAATAATGTGTATTAGATTTGACAGTTCAGCAAAACAGAATGTTTCGCAGGTATGTCGCGGGAAGGCCTTACCCACGAGACACTTGTGAAAACTAGCTATCTCCATCTTGTCCTGACTCTTAGCATTGTAGTCATGTGTTGGGCACATGCTTCACTTCGCAGGAAGCATACTCGCGAGCTACCCGCGAAACCAGCTTTAGTCTTCACTTGTCTTGAGTCTTCACACTCTCTCTCTCTCACACACAACCCTTACAAGAAATCTCACATAAAATACAAGGTACATAAGATTGAATAGAATTACAATCAAATTTGGCACGGAATTAAAGCCAACATACACTAGTTGTAAATTACAACTTTACACATTCAAACCTAAATAATTTAGTATATTTAAGCATATAGTATCCAATATCCTCTAAAAATTTTAAACATTACTCTCTTCAAATCACATCATGTATGTACTTCCATTCTCCAATAGACCATTCTTCAAAGCAATTAAAACTTAACATACTTTGACATCGTAACTTACTTAGAAATAAGGGGAAACAAACAATAACAATTTATTACAATGGAAATCATTTAGAAAATAGTGCAAATATATCCAATTGAGTTGGTATAACATCATCGTCTAAACATTTGGGACTAATCTTCAAAGTCGAGTCAGTACATTGAGGAGAATATTCATCAAGGGTTTGTTGAAAATAATATTATGATGGGACATTTGTTCTTAATCTTTGAGGGCCTATTTCTAATAAGCCACCTGAAAACTAAGCGAATCCAAAATATCCCGGTAAGAAACAGTTATAGCATCAAATTTGTCAAGAGTTTGATGAAACCTAAGACAAAAAATGAACACAATGATTACATAATGGCAAGATAATAGGTTTGTAATTTAGATAATATATAAACCATCAAGAAAATATATTAAAAGTCAACCTTTATAAAGAATAGTCCCTTTCAACTTATCTCTATTCAATATTAATAGTATTATTACAGACTCATATAATGTGTCCTCTCCTGTAATTCCAATTCCAATGAAAATTGCTCTAGGTATTATTAGTTCTATTGCAATTTTGTTACAAACGGATTTGGAAGCTAAATTATGATGCCATACATAACTGGTCGAAAAGTCCACATCAATTCACAATAGAAATGTACTTAATATCTAATAGTATAGATCGTTGTGAATTAAGTTCAATGCATAATTAACCATTATTCCTCACTTAAACAACCACAATAAACAGGACCCAAAAAGATCTAACCTTGGCAACTGAATCCAATACAATTAACATAAAAAAGTGTAGATAACATTAGATATCCATGCCCATCATTGTAAATTCAATTCAATATATAATTAATCAAACACCCATTAACCATTATTCCTCACATAAACAAACCCAATAAATTAAAAAAAAAAAAAAAAACCACATTTATAAAATTTATACCTAGACTATGGCTTGCATAGTACACTCTGTAGTGGAGTGCTCTACGGTTTTGGCTTTCAATAGTCAGCCCTTTACTAATCTCACTAACAATTTGCAAAGATCATTTTATTTTTAAAGCATTTACTAATTTGTTCCAAGCAAGAACCTACAAAAAATGATACAGCAAAACAAACTAACCTAAGTAAAAAAATTTACAAACCACATAAAAGCTTGAAACACACAAATCTAAAACTTACATGACAATTTCAAACACCATATCTGCTATTCCAAGAATCACAATGAATCACACCAAACTAAAACTTATATGGCAATATTAGTTAGAGCCTTTGAGGTATGTATCATAATTTGTGTGTGTGTATGAAGGAGCATATAAAAAGTTAAAATAAAAGAAATATCTCTTATTGTTTCTATAGATTAAACCCAATTTATCACCACTTTTAGCCCCATTCCCCCCCTTTTCTCTTTTGGGTATTGCAAAAAGTATTGGAAAATTTTAGCTTACTATATTCTCATAAACTAAACATAATTTCACAAATGATGATTTAAAAAATGGAATATTATACAGGAACTCCTTATATTGCCTAATTGTGCTAAGTGCTAACAGATCCTGGATTGTACGATAACTTAAAACAATATATTAAAGCAATCACAATATAATGCACACACAATGAACATAATAAATCAACTCTAACATTTGTGAAATCATCCAACAGGAAAAACTCACAGATTTGTGTAAAATCAAGTCTTGATAGTCACAAATTTACAATCAATATTGTGGTATCCAAAACTATTGTCGATGTAATGACCCAAGGAAAAGCGCTAGCCACATCTGCACTATACCTCAAAAGGACTAGTCACAATTAAGACTCCTTGTAGTTGTTAATAAAGCCCAGTTCAACCCAATAAATACCCGATGTGGAACTCATCACACACCCACACACATCACACAATCAATCAAATTGCGGTATCACAATTTCCCCTACTTAAATCCCTAGCGTCCTCATTAGGGCCTACTTTGTGAGGTAGTGTCTCTGAGCCAACATGGGATTACCGGGCCGACTCTGATACCATAGTAATGACCCAAGGAAAAGCGCTAGCCACATCTGCGCTATACCTCAAAAGGACTAGTCGCAATTGAGGCTCCTTGCAGTTGTTAATAAAGCCTAGATCTACCCAATAAATACCCAATGTGGGACTCATCACACACCCACACACATCACACAATCAATCAAATTGGGGCATCACAATCTCCCCCACTTAAATCTCTAACGTCCTCGTTAGGGCCTACTTTGTGAGGTAGTGTCTCTGAGCCAATATGGAATTACCGGACCGGCTTTGATACCATAGTAATGACCCAAGGAAAACCGCTAGCCACATCTGCGCTATACCTCAAAAGGACTAGTCGCAATTGAGGCTCCTTGCAGTTGTTAATAAAGCCAAGATCTACCCAATAAATACCCGATGTGGGACTCATCATACACCCACACACATCACACAATCAATCAAATTGGGGTATCACAATCTCCCCCACTTAAATCCCTAACGTCCTCGTTAGGGCCTACTTCGTGAGGTAGTGTCTCTGAGCCAACATGGGATTACCGGGCTGGCTCTGATACCATAGTAACGACCTAAGGAAAAGCGCTAGCCACATCTGCGCTATACCTCAAAAGGACTAGTCGCAATTGAGACTCCTTGTAGTTGTTAATAAAGCCCAGATCTACCCAATGAATACCCGATGTGGGACTCATCACACACCCACACACATCACACAATCAATCAAATTGGGGCATCACAATCTCCCCCACTTAAATCCCTAACGTCCTCGTTAGGGCTCACTTTGTGGGGTAGTGTCTCTAAGCCCACATGGGATTACTGGGCTGACTATGATACCATATGTAACAACCCAAGGAAAAACGCTAGCCACATCTGTGCTATACCTCAAAATGACTAGTCACAATTAAGACTCCTTGCAGTTGTTAATAAAGCCCAGTTCAACCCAATAAATACCTAATGTGGGACTCATCACACACCCACACACATCACACAATCAATCAAATTGGGGTATCACAATCTCCCCCACTTAAATCCCTAACGTCCTCGTTAGGGCCTACTTTGTGAGGTAGTGTCTCTGAGCCAACATGGGGTTACCAGGCCGGCTCTGATACCATATGTAACGACCCAAGGAAAAGCGCTAGCCACATCTGCGCTATACCTCAAAAGGACTAGTCACAATTGAAGCTCCTTGTAGTTGTTAATAAAGCCCAGTTCAATCCAGTAAATACCTAATGTGGGACTCATCACACACCCACACACATCACACAATCAATCAAATTGGGGTATCACAGTCGCTATCCCATATGCTAACACATACAAAACAGTAAGAGCTTCTATGTCCACATGGTCTTTTTTGCATTAAGTAACATGGTCTTTCATTTTTCATCATCTCATAACTAACACAATTTAAAATAATGAAAATCTTCTTCAATTTTCATCTAATTATGACTGCTAAGCCTTAATAAATGATTTTGTAAATTACACAAAGGATTAATTAACATGGAAATATTTTCTACATTAGATACCATATCCATATGCTTAACTTAAATTTAGAAATACCCTTTCCCTGAGTAGATCTTATTTATATGATTAAAGAAAAATTACTTCAAATTCGTTAGACTACAAAGTTCAAAGAGGCCAAACACAAATATGAATAAGGATTTCCTAAACTCTACACCACAAAACGCAATACCACTTCCAAAATGACAATAAAATGTGACATGCAGGTTAGGAATTTTAAAAAAATAAAATAAAATAAAAAACTGACTTTTCTAAGTTTTCTCTTTGAATATGTACATGTGTCAGAATTTTAAGCGTGATTTTCTCCTAACTTAGTAGCACCTCCTCCAATTACCTATGTTATGCATGGGGTACCCTTTTATTCAAAGAAGCCAACTCTAGATAGATGCTAAGATTTGAAAATATTTGAGCTAATACACTAACATATACCATAAAGTTTCAATTCCTATGAAAATCAAATGCCTTTATCTAAAATCTGAAATTCCCAGGAAGAGAGAGAGAGAGAGAGGATAGATACAACCAGTTTATGGTATACTAAGAAATGTCCAATTCCATGCAAACTAAGAAAAGAAGACATACTAGACTTCAACCCAAAAGGTTCTCTCCATTACACTAAGCAGGAAAAGAAATGATAAAAAACAGCTATTCACATGTATTTAATCATAACATATTTAGTAATCATGTGCCTTGTGTAGATGATTTAATGAATAATATGATTTAATAGATGTAGGTGGTCATCTAAATCACTATGTAATGTAATTGATTGGCAGAGATTCCTTCAAACAAATTTGGCAGAAAAGTTTTCCAAGAAATAAGGCAGCATATCCTAGCAAATACAATTGCAAAGAGAACACCAAAACAGTTGAAAAGCTTTGCAATTCTCCACTGTTGAGAAACTGAAGCACCACTTCAAAAACCAACAAAAGCTTTTTAATTTCTCAAAGCTTTTCTAATCAATCTAATGAATTACAAAGTCAAGCAAAAAACAAAAGTTAGCATCTTGTTATATTTTAATAATTTTCCTCACACTTTTAATAGCAATTGAGAGACTACAAATGCCTACTTTTGGATCAGCACAGCAACAATGTAAGAAAAGGGAAAATGGAAAGTTTGAAGGGAGGATTTTTCGGCTTGTCATGATTCTTCTCATAGCAATTAGTTTTTAAAGGATCAAATGTGTTAGTCCAACTCAAAGACGGCATAACTTCAAGTTAAATAATATGATGGTCATTTTATTACGAATAAGAACTGCCTTAAACATTAAGAACTTCCAAGCAAACTCAACGGTATTGGACATCCTTCGAAATGACCACATCCTTCAAATGACCCATATTTATTATTTAAGAAAACTTGCTAATAAAGTTATTATGATTTATGAAACCACTTGCAATTATGATAGCATCACACAATAAATTTTAAAATTTCAATCATAATTGATAGAAAAGATCACCCGAAAAAAAAAAAAAAAAAAAAAAGGCCTACTCGGACAAATTCTAGCAAGGGAATTCCACAGTTGGCTGGAGTTTCGATTGTCCATCTAAAACATACATGGGAAGAAAAATACAATTTTTCTCCCATTTCCACTGAAAAATCAATACATAAAAACTAAAAAAAAAAAAAAGAGGGTTAAAAAATTGAACAAATCTCACCTAGATTCTTCAGTTGGGATATGATTCCAATATCTTCAATCACCTATCCGGGTGATTGCTAACCCTTTTGAAGCAATGGACAAACAAACACCACCCGTTCCTTTATGCAGCCAAACTCTCTGCAAAAAGCCAATTTTTCAACAAATCCATCAGAAATAGATCCATATCATGAAAATCATATAATATGAATAATCCAAACAGAAAATAAGCCAAAGAACCATATCAGCGAGGTACCAAAACTTTATCACAACAAAACCAAATAATTTTATTCCCCTCTCAATTAATCTATATATATATATATAAAACCGAAGCTTTTGAAGCTTCCACAATTTTCCACGTCAGCACATCATTAAAAAAAAAACAATTACCAAATAATAAAACAAAAAAACAATCACCAATTACACGAATAGCTTTCCCGATACTGGACCTCCACACACGAATAGCTTTCCCTTTCACCTGACCGGACCTGGCTTCTCCGATTCTCTGCCCCTCCACACACGAATAGCTTTCCCTTTCACCTGACCGGACCTGGCTTCTCCGATTCTCTGCCCCTCCACACACGAATAGCTTTACCTTCCACCATACCGGACCCTGGCTTCTCCGATTCTCTGCCATTTCTTTTCCACGGCAAGACCCAACGATCCTTTCACGATACCGGACATGCCTTCTCCGATTCTCTGTCATTTTTTTTCCACGGCAAGACCCACCGATCTGACCCAACAGACCGATCCTCTGCCTCTTCCTTTCCACGGCAAGCCCATGGCCACAGATCCCACCATACCCAAATCCAATTCGCTCAATTTCCACTCTTTCCCAGCCCATCACTCAATTTCCACTCTTCCCCGACCCAGCCCATCGGTCGGCAATGCAACCGACCCAGCCCGTCGAGACCGGCCCAAAGGTATTATCTTATAAACCTATAATATATATATTTTTTTTCTGAATCCAAACTTTATATAGATTAGGACTCTATAACTCTATATATATAAAACTTTCACGATGCTTTTTTTTTTCACGGCTATTCAATTTGTAGGTATGTTTTTTTTTTTTTTTTCACGGCTATTCAATTTGTGTGGAAACTGAGCTAATTATAGAATTGTAGTTTTTGTGCACACACTTAGATAATCAATTTAACTTTTTTTTGAATTTTAGTTATATTTTTTTGTGTTAATAATCCTTATTTTTAGTGATTGAATTGTTTTTGTGTGGAAACTGAGCCACGGGACTGAACTTAATGGAAATTTGTAAAGGTTTTTAGTGCTTAGGGTGACAGGTTAGAAACACATTGATTTGTGTAGGCAAATTGTAGTCTTTGAAATTGTTTAATTTGATCTTTCTGAAGATTTTTAGTTATATGTTTTTGTGTTAATAATCCTTATTTTTAGTGATTGAATTGTTTTTCTGTGGAAACTGAGCCACGGGACTGAACTTAATGGAAATTTGTAAATGTTTTTAGTGCTTAGGGTGACAGGTTAGAAACACATTGATTTGTGTAGGCAAATTGTAGTCTTTGAAATTGTTCAATTTGATCTTTCTGAAGATTTTTAGTTATATGTTTTTGATGGGTATGAGTTCAATGTTGTTACTGCTGTTTTTAGTTATATGTTTTTGTGTTAATAATCCTTATTTTTAGTGATTGAATTGTTTTTCTGTGGAAACTGAGCCACGGGACTGAACTTAATGGAAATTTGTAAAGGTTTTTAGTGCTTAGGGTGACAGGTTAGAAACACATTGATTTGTGTAGGCAAATTGTAGTCTTTGAAATTGTTCAATTTGATCTTTCTGAAGATTTTTAGTTATATGTTTTTGATGGGTATGAGTTCAATGTTGTTACTGCTGTTTTAAGTTATATGTTTTTGTGTTAATAATCCTTATTTTTAGTGATTGAATTGTTTTTCTGTGGAAACTGAGCCACGGGACTGAACTTAATGGAAATTTGTAAAGGTTTTTAGTGCTTAGGGTGACATGTTAGAAACACATTGATTTGTGTAGGCAAATTGTAGTCTTTGAAATTGTTCAATTTGATCTTTCTGAAGATTTTTAGTTATATGTTTTTGATGGGTATGAGTTCAATGTTGTTACTGCTATTTGGTTGCTTAGAAATTGGTGAAAATACAGATGGGAATCAGTTCAATTTTTTTTTTTTTTTGGGGTTTATGGACTTTTTGGGATGTTCAGCTGTTTTTCTAATGTGGGTGTGGTTTGTCTCTGATGGGTATGAGTTCAATGTTGTTTATGCTGTTTGGTTGCTTAGAAATTGTTGAGAAAAAAAGATGGGCATAAGTTCAGTTTTTAATTTTTATGTGTTCATGGACTTTTTGGGATGTTCAGTTGTTTTTCTGATGTGGGTGTGGTTTGTCTCTGATGGGTATGAGTTCAATGTTGTTATTGTTTGGTTGCCGAGAAATTGGTTGGAAAAAATATGGGCATAAGTTCAATTTTTGTTTTTTAATGTGTTTATGGACTTTTGGGATGTTCAGTTGTTTTTCTAATGTGGGTGTACTTCGTCTCTGATAAGTATAAGTTCAATGTTGTTTCTACTGTTTGGTTGCTGAGAAATTGGTGGGAAAACAAAAGATGATGATGTGTTGGGTATTGGGTTCTGAGAAAAAATTTGGAAAATTAAACTAATTTAAATTCCCAAGTCTTCAACTTTATGTGTGAGACAGCTGAGTTCAATTCAAAATATATCTAGCACAAATGTTTCATTGTTTAGCTCAGCTTAACGGTTTAGGTTTCAATTTTTGAATTTTTTGTAGGGAAAAAAACGTTGTACAAATGGGTATAAATTTGTAATTTTTAATGTATTTATGGACTTTTGTCTCTGATGGGTATAGGTTCAATGTTGTTTCTACTGTTTGGTTGCTGAGAAATTTGTGGGAAAAAAAGAGAGAGGAAGATAATGATGGGTTGGGTTTTGGCCCTTTTGGGTTCTGTTTGTTTTCTGGAAAAAGTAGGGAAATCAAACTAATTAGAATACCAAGTCTTCAACTTAATGTGCTTTTCGACTTGAGAAGGCTGAATTCAATTCCAAGTGTACTTAGTAGTTAGTACAATTGTTTGGCATATCTTAAGTGATTAAGTTTCAATTTTTAAACGTTTCATTTTGAGAAAAAGTAGGGAAATCAAATTAACTAGAGTTCCAAGTATTCAGCTTTCTGTGACTTTGGAGTTGAGAAAGCTGAATTTTATTCAAATTTTATCTAATACAATTGTTTGGCTCGGTTCAAGTGATTAAGTTTCAATTTTTATATTTTTTTGGTAGATAAAAACGTTTTACAGATGAAAAATTATTGTCTTTTTTTTTTTTAATTTTGATTCTTTTCTTCAAGTTTCCCAACATCCATATAGAGTGTTATGTCTTTTGTGGTTTCTGATTTCTGAGAAATTCAATTCAACATAGCCATATTTTTGTGCTTTATTACTTTTGAATGGTGGAGCATATATTGTCTAGCTTCAATGGATTCAAATTTCAAACCTTCCCTTTTCCAAGCTTTCTTGGCAACTAATAAATAGAGCACTATTACGTCTTTACTATTCAAGGGAGTGTTTAGCTTTCAGCACATTGATGATGCTAAATTTAAGCAAGCGTCTTTTTTCATTTGTACTTTCCTTTCCAGCTTTTCCCCCTCTTAAGTACCATTGTGTGTGTCAAGAGTTTTTTTTTTTGTTGGCTGTATATATGTGTACATAATAATGATGTTTGTTGGTTGTACATATGTTTTTGTTATTGGCTTCTCACAAGAGTTTGATAGAATTCCTAAATAGAGTTCATATGGTTGCTATTTTAAATCTGCTTTTATCATTGTCTTCTATTGGTTTTGCAGGTAGGGATTTGGAATTTTGATATCTTGCTTATTTGGTAATACAACCACAAGACCGGGAAAGTCAGGTATTTACCAGTATTTCTTTTATTCTGTAGAGAGAATTTGAACATTTTATAAAATAATCATATCTTAATGTTTTTTTAATTCTGAAGTTAATATGTGAATGCTATATTTTTCTTCAATTTTTCACCTTTCTATAACATGTAACTGTTAATTTGTAATATATGTTTTTGCTATATAGTTATATTTATGAGTTAAAATTTTGTGAATGTTTTCCTTTTAGTTTATTCCCCAAGCATGGACTCTGCTTTCTATGCAAGATTGAGACGAAGATTAATTTTATTTGAAAAGAGAAATAGAAGGGGTATGATATTGACATATTAAAAAAATATTTTTCTTTAAAAAACTCATAATTAGTATGTAACCTAATAATTAGTATGTAACCTAGGCCAAACAAGAACAAGAGATGACGAGCCATTTGAAAGGAGTATTCGACGTAGACAATATAGCATTAATGATGAAAGCAGAAAACAACGTAAGTGTTACATTTTTTAGTTCTCCCAAAAAAGTTCTAAAATTAGGAAGAAAAAGTGAATTTTTGTTTTTGTTGTCATAGGAAAATTTACGGAACCATTGGATTTAGGACCTCCAACAATAGTATGTGAGCATTGTGGAGCTCAACTTTGGTATGAAGAGAGAACTGTAAAGTCAAAAACGCCTACAAAACCAAAGTTTAGTTTGTGCTGTTCTGAAGGAAGAGTTCAACTCCCTCTATTGAAAGAACCTCCACCCTTTCTTGGAAACTTACTCAATATTAATAGTGATGAGAGATCAATAAACTTTCAACTAGGGATAAGAATCTACAACTCTCTCTTTGCTTTCACTTCTTTGGGGGGTAATGTTGATAGATCAGTGAATAATGGTTCTGGTCCATATGTGTTCCGTGTAAATGGTCAAACTCATCATAGAATTGGATCA
The DNA here is from genome assembly GCF_932294415.1 of Quercus robur. Lineage (NCBI taxonomy): Eukaryota > Viridiplantae > Streptophyta > Magnoliopsida > Fagales > Fagaceae > Quercus > Quercus robur. The sequence continues at coordinate 31,132,310 of NC_065538.1, forward strand.
CTTCTTCCTGTCCATGGCCAAAAACCTAAGTATGCACAGCTTTATATTTATGAAACTGATAATGAAGTTAAAAATAGAATTGATGCAGTTATACGTGAAGATGATAGAAATTATGTGGATCCAGATATTGTTACTGGGTTGATGGAAATGTTAGATCAGTGTAACCAATTGGTTAAATGTTTTAGAATGGTCAGGGACAGATTTGATGAATCAGATATACATAATGTCAGAATTCGTTTAATACGAAGTCGCAATTCTGGTGAAAGGCAATATGACTTACCTGTAACGTCTGAGATAACTGCTCTTATTGTTGGAGATTTTAATATTGAAAGTTCTGATAGAGATATTATTGTTGAGAATCGAAGTTTAGGATTGCAACGTATAAACGGAACTCATCCAAGCTTTATGGAATTGCAATATCCATTACTTTTTCCGTATGGTGAGGATGGGTATATGCTTGGTATACCTTATAGGAATTTGAATGGGAGCAATTCTAGAAAAAGGGAATCAATAACAATGAGAGAATACTATGCTTATAGGCTTCAACAACGCTTTCATGAGGGCAAGACATTGTTGCTTCGTAGGAGGCTTTTTCAACAATTTATAGTGGATACATACACTTCTATCGAAGAAGAAAGACTACAATGGGTTAGATTCAATCAAAAAAAATTGAGGTCAGAGCTGTACTATGGTTTGAAAGATGCCGTTCTTCGTGGTGATACAGATCCCATTACCGTAGGCAAACGAATAGTCCTACCATCCTCATTTACTGGAAGTCCAAGGTACATGGTTCAAAATTATCAAGATGCAATGGCGATATGTAGATGGGCAGGTTACCCAGATTTATTTCTTACATTTACTTGCAATCCAAAATGGTCAGAAATCAATCATTCCTTAGAATTTATAGAAGGCCTGAAATATGAGGATCGGCCAGATATTGTAGCAAGGGTTTTTAAGATAAAATTAGATGAACTATTACATGATTTGAGGCATAAATCTCATTTTGGAAGAGTTATTGCTATTGTGTATACAATTGAATTCCAAAAAAGAGGACTCCCACATGCACATATTCTTCTATTTTTGGATCCAAAGGATAAGTGTCCAAGTCCAACAGATATTGATGGTATCATTATGGCTGAGATACCAGATCCAGATGATGATCCTGTTGCTAATGAAGCTGTAAAACAATTTATGATGCATGGGCCATGTGGATCTGCAAATCCGAAATCACCGTGCATGATGAATGGTAAATGTACAAAACATTTTCTGAAAAGATTTTATGAAGAAACAACAATTGATGAAGAAGGCTTTCCAGTATATAGAAGGAGAAATGATGGAAAAACAATAGAGAAGAACGGAATTCTTTTGGATAACCGATATGTTGTACCTTATAATGTAGATCTTTTGGTGAAGTACCAATCCCATTTGAATGTAGAATGGTGTAATAGATCTCGATCGATCAAATATTTGTTTAAATATATAAACAAGGGATCAGATAGAGCAACAGTTGTTGTAGAAGAGAATTTGCCAAATATTGGGAGTGATGGACAAGAGACCGAAATTGTTGTTGATGAGACAAAAGCATACTTAGATTGTAGATATATTTCAGCTTCTGAATCATGTTGGAGAATATTTGAATTTCCAATTCAGTTTCGATATCCACCTGTTGAAAGATTAAATTTTCATTTGGAAGATGAACATCCCATCATTTATCCAGAAAATACAAGCTTGGATAATGTTTTAAATATACCTGATATTGAAGAAACAAAGTTTACAGAATGGATGAAAACAAATGAGGCTTTTGAAGATGCTCGAGAGTTGACTTATGCTGAATTTCCTACAAAATGGGTATGGCATAGTAATGATAAGCAATGGCAAAGAAGGAAATCTAAATATTGTATTGGAAGAGTGTACTACGCACATCCTTCAAGTGGTGAAAGGTTTTATTTGAGAATGTTGCTTAACATTGTCAAAGGTCCAAGAAACTTTAAAGAATTAAAGACTATAAATGATGTTACTTATCCAACTTATAAGGAAGCCTGTTATGCACTTGGACTTCTTGATGACGACAAAGAATGGCATGATTCCCTAATTGAAGCTTCGAATTGGGCCAGTGGGCAACAATTGCGTCAACTATTTGTTACAATGCTATTGTTCTGTGAGGTAGCTGATCCATTAAGTCTTTGGGAATCCAACTGGAAACTGATTACAGAAGATATACTAAATAGGCAAAGGCGTATCCTCCAATTCCAAGAACTAATTTTATCAGATGACCAATTGAGAAATTATGGATTGTATGAAATCGAACAAATCCTCCAACAATATGGAAGATCACTTAGAGATTACCCACAAATGCCCCAGCCAAATATGGATCTTATTCAGAATGGGAATAGACTTATTCAAGAAGAAATGTCGTATGATGTATCAAGTCTGAAAAGAGAACATGAGATCCTAATTTCTGGCCTAAACAATGAACAAAGAATAATCTACAATTCTATAATGGAAGCTGTTGCTACTGAAAGAGGGGGAATGTTTTTTGTCTATGGACATGGTGGAACGGGTAAAACGTATCTTTATAGAACCATCCTGTCTGGTATAAGATCAAAAGGCAAAATTGCTCTTGCTGTTGCGTCTTCAGGAATTGCTGCTTTGTTGCTTCTTCAGGAATTGCTGCTTTGTTGCTTCCTGGTGGAAGGACTGCTCACTCAAGATTTCATATCCCAATTAATGTAAATGATGACTCTACCTGTGACATAAAGCAAAGAACACAAGCAGCGGAACTTCTCTCAAAAACAAGTATAATACTTTGGGATGAAGCACCGATGGCACATAGGAATTGTTTTGAAGCTGTTGACCGCACGTTACGAGATATACTACAAATTGAAGATCCTCAAAATGCTGAAAAACCTTTTGGTGGTAAAGTTGTAGTTCTAGGGGGTGATTTTCAACAAATACTTCCAGTTGTGAGAAAGGGAAGACGAGAAGATATAGTCCAATCCTCAATTAGCAAGTCATATCTATGGAATGATTGTAATGTCTTTAAACTCCAAACAAATATGAGGCTTCTACAGAACGGTATGAGTGGAATAGAAACATCATCTATAAAGGACTTTAGTGAGTGGATTCTTAAAATAGGTAATGGTGAATTGGGAGAAGGAGATGGGGATTACAACATTTCAATTCCAAGTGATTTGATTATCCAACCTTCAGAGAATCCAATGCAAGATATTATTGACAGCACATATCCAAGTTTGGAAAATAAATACACAGATCCAAGTTACCTACAGGATAGGGCAATTCTTGCCCCTACAAATGAAGTTGTAGAAGAACTAAATGACTATATTGTGTCATCCTTAAATGGAGAAGTTCATGAATATCTAAGTTCAGATTCTATATGCAAGGCTTCTTCAAATGTTCCTGACCAAGATCTCCTATATACTGTTGAATTTTTGAACACGTTGAGATTTCCAGGATTGCCAAACCATAAACTGACATTAAAAATAGGTTTTCCTGTAATGTTGCTTAGAAACTTGAATCAGAATGAAGGTCTTTGTAATGGAACAAGACTCATAATAACAAGATTGGCTACATGGGTGATAGAAGCAGAAATCATAACTGGCACTAATATAGGCAAACGTGTGTTCATTCCAAGAATAACATTATCTCCAAGTGATTCAAAATGGCCATTCGTTTTAAAGAGACGACAATTTCCAATTTCAGTGTGCTTTGCAATGACTATAAATAAAAGCCAAGGACAATCATTGAAACATGTTGGAGTGTATTTGCCAAAACCTGTTTTTAGTCATGGGCAATTGTACGTTGCAGTGTCTAGAGTTACAAGCAGAAATGGCCTAAAATTCCTCATCATTAACGATGACACTGAAAAAAAGTTTGAAACAAAAAATATTGTGTATAAAGAAGTTTTTACCAATCTTTGACTCAAAAAACCAACTAATAAAGGTAACATAATTTCATATATATATATATATATATATTTTTTTTTTCTGTTTATCTTCTCCAAATTGATTTATGCACTTCGTATATGCTTACTGTTTTGTTAAATTTCATGTCTATAACATAATTGAATACAAGCTAATTACTATTTTCTATCTTTAATAAGCTAATTACTTTTTGATGTCTTTGTTATATTGCTTTGTTTTGTTTTATTCTATGCAGTATCTAAATCGAGATGAGAATTTTTATAAACTTTCAAATTTATTAATCTATGCAGGTAGGGATCCAAGATGATGCAATATTCTCTCCTTAATCAGCTTTGTATAGACAAACACAAAGAAAATTGGAAAGTCAAGGTCAGAATATCAAGGATGTGGAATGCAATCAACTCAAAAAATAATGATATTATTAGTTTAGATATGATTTTAATCGATGAGCAGGTTTGTTTTTCTTCTATAGCTTTTAATATTGTTTGATCATTATATATACCATGAACTCTATCTATATAAAACTTATGCACTTTACTTGCAGAATAATTCAATACATGCAATCATTAAAAATAATATTGCTAAAAAGTTCAAGCCTCTTCTGAAAGAAGGAAAATTTTATGAACTCTCTTATTTTCAAGTGGTTGATGGCAATGCATTGTATAGACCAGTAGACAATGACATCAAGATCATGTTCACATTGAAAACTAGCATTAAGGAAATAAAGGAGGTTGATGTTGATATACCGCGTCATAAATTCGAATTTGTTGACTACAATAAAATACATGAACGCGTTAATAAACATGTCCAGCTATCAGGTATCTCTATATATATTATGCGTTATATTAAATTTATTAATAATTATGTATTATATTATTGTTATATATGAAAATAATTACATCCACATCTTTTTCATGCCTAGATATCATTGCAAATGTGATTGGTGTTGGACCGATTGAGCAACCTTGCATCAAAGGATCAAATGTCTTGATGAGAAACATAAATGTCATGACTATAGAGTATGTCTTTTTTTTAAAAAAAAAAAAAGAAATTATTTTCAATACAAGCACTTTTTATTTCTTTATTTATTTTTGATAAACTAATACATGCACTTATATTATATGAACTTACATTGTAACATTGAAAATTTTTGACAGAGGACATGAAATAAAGCTTACACTTTGGGGATCAGTTGCAAATGAAGTTGAGGAGAGCTTCTTTACTGAAAATCCAGGCCTTTTTGTCATAATAGCTACATGTTTGACTGTCAAGACTTTTAAAGGCAAGTTCATTTCTCTTTTCTAATTCTCTTTATAACCATCTTCTGAACTACATAAGAAATCATCCAATTGTTTGAAATACAAAGTATTTTGGCTAAATTATTATGTAAGCATCCAATGAATCAATATAATTGTCTCTAAATTATTGAGCAGAGAAAAATCATTTCAATGTATAAGAATTAAAAAGGTATTCATCACTTACTGTTGGGAGATTCATTCCCTTCCTTTACATTTTTCATTGTTGAAAGATATTTTTCTTTTCCTTTTTTTTTTAATCTGTTTCAAGAGCATGGTTTTTAGGATCCATTGGTTTTCAAAATGTGACAAACATTTTCTCAAGTGTCATTATCTTTAGCAACTATCTACCATGGCAAAGTTGGATTATTTACCTCTGTATTGTACATGTCTACAACATACTATGCCCTATAATCTAGACCTCTCACTGATTACAGTAATCATTTCATTGAAACTTCAATGTACTTTTTTTCCTAATGAATCCTATGCATTCCAGGAGAGTATAACTTATCGTCAACAAGTGGAACAAGAGTTTATATTGATTTGGACATTCCTGAGACTGCTGAATTCAAAGATCAGTAAGTGCTTTGTTTTGGATTCACATTTTTAATATATTTACAGTCTACAATACTATGTCTAATATCTTTATATAATATAATAGGCTGGTGGAAAATAACCAACCAATAGTACAAATGCCCAAGCAATTCAAACCACAAGTATCAATTGAAGAAGAGATGAACATCAACAGAGGAAATATAACTGAAATAAAAGAAGTTATGTGGGACTCTGATAATAAGGTCAGAAAAAAATATACCTTCAACAATAACATTGTGTCCTTAACATTGCTTTATATATTTTAGACTTGCTTTTACAAAATTTAACTATAAAATTATAAATTGATTCATATTAAATTCAATTTCTAGGAAACGATCTTTACCTGTGAAGGAAAGATTATAAACATTGACATAGATCATCATGGTTGGTACTTTATCTCTTGCGAAGTATGTCGTAGAAAGGTAAACTCAAAAGATGAATTTTTATGGTGCGACAATTGCAACAAAAAGGCATGCTTCCCAATCCCAAGGTACACAAAATGAAAATGTTTACTTTTTATATTAAAATACACAACAAATAATATGATATTAACGTTATATATGTCATTTCTTTTATCAGGTATAGAATTCAATTAAAGGTTAAAATAGCTCAGAAATGGCCACATTCATTTTATTTGATTCAGAAGCAGAAAAATTACTCAACATATAAGCCAAAGACCTTTTGAATAAATCTTCAGAGGTGAGAAAGTCGAATATAAAATTAGTATTTAATATTTACTACTTTATTTCAGTGTACAATTTGAAAAGTGTTACTTTTGTTAGGAGCCCGATGAAGTCGTCCTTCCTGTGCAAATAGAAAATCTTAAAGGAAAACAATTTGTTTTCCAAATACAACTAAATAACTATAATCTCAACTATGGATGGGAATTCTTCACTATCAAGAAACTTTTTGACTCTTTTGAAGAAACTGACAAAGCAATTCAGCTTGATAAAATGACAGAAGTAAGTATTATTTAATTTAGCAAAATTACAAATATGATATTTAAGATGTATATGTTGTAATAAATTCCTCAACCTGTTCTATTGCTAGGTTTACATCAGTGATACTTCAAATGAATGTAGCAACAACTTATCAATTGAAGAAGATGGTGATTGTACAACATTTCAAAAACTTAATGTTCAAACCAATGTGCAGCTCACACCAACATCTGTACTCAAGGAAAACAAAAGGGCATATTCAGGGACTACTACAAAGCAACAAAGGAAGAAGATACAAAAAACACATTAAAGTTGTCTTTCTATCTCTAAGATTTTCTATGCACAATTTGGTTTTAATGAATTTGTGATTTTGATACTAGAGACGTATTGGAACAAAGGAAATTTTTTTGCTTTTATACACAATTTGGTTTTAAAGAATTTGTGATTTTGATACTAAAGACGTATTGGAACAAAGGAAATTTTGTTGCTTTTATGCACAATTTGGTTTTAAATTGAAACATAGAGGAATTAAACTCTTATATTTAGTTATTTGAGGATTTCTTTTACCATAGCGTTAACTGTTTGTCTATATACATTTCATTTATAAATATTGTAGTATTCTCTTTACATTTAAAAAACTCATGAGACTTAATTTGAATTGTAACTTATCATGTTTAAATAATTTATTTTGAATTTTAAGTGATTAATATTTGCATTGGTATGTTGTTCAGATTCAATAGTTGTGTCTTTAAAATCAAGAGGAATTCAAAAACAATATCTAAACTTCAACGTTTTTTAAATATAATGAATGCATTCAATATTTAGTAGAAGACATCAAATAAATGAAATTGAAAATTAAGAATGTGCTACCAGAGAATCAATGCTAAATTCCAAAACCTAATGTCACATCATTTGGAAAAAATTCGTAACTTTCCCGTGCATCGCACGGGTTAGCGACTAGTTAAAATAAATTCTAAGATTTCTAAATTAAAATTTATTTTCTACCCCTCATTTTCTCAAAACTTAATAAACGAAAACCCCATCATAGGGCCGTATTTATTTCCTAATAAACGAAAGCCCCATCACAACCAATCAAAAACGATATCTAAAAACTCGAAACTTTTAATTTTCACACACTTTCTTAGCACCCAAATAGAAAACAAACACACACACAGAGATAGAGAGAGCAAAACCTTAGTACAATCATCGAACACTTTCCAAAGAAGAACTTCATAATTGGAGGGCAACTTCAATTCCCAGAATCGAAGACCCTAGAAAGGAAAAAAAAAAAAAAAAAAAAAAACTATGAACGCAGATATTAGAAAACAAGGAAAAGCTTAGTGATTTCCATAATCCAAAATAGGAAAAAAAATATCAAAAAATTGAGAAAACAAACATTTTCATGGAGAACCCAAAAACCCAGAACAAAAAGGAATCAAAACCAAGATGAAAAGCCAAAACTAAAATCATATATATATATATATATATTTTTTTTTTGTAATTTCTGTAAGTTATAAAAAAGAAAAAGAAAAAGAAAATAAATTTTCATACATAAATGTCATAAAAAAATAAAAATAAAAATCATACCTAAATCTAAAAAGGGGAAAGAATGTACCGATGCCAGTTTTGATAATTTGATAATCTGATCGTGGCAGCGACATTCACAAACACTATCTCTATATCCCTCTAAATTTCAACCATTCTGTGTTTTAAAAATCTGAAACAAAAACAAATCAAATCTAAACCTATCCAACAGGAAAACTCAAATAAAAGTAACGTTTCATAGCCAAATCTTAAAAAAATTTACTGGTGTTGATGGGGCATAGATTTTTCTTTCTATGTGCTTGTGGTTCCGATGGTCTGATTTTGCCTCTTTCTCTGTGCCTCAGGCCTTATCGCCTATCTCTATTTCTATCTCTGTGTAAATCGTATCTCTCTTGGCACCGTATGAATTCTTCGAATCCTCGCCGTACTTCGCATTGGAATCGATGACAGTTACAGAAGGCTGATTGGAAGCCTCATCGGTTGGTTCTTCCTCTTCTTCTTCTTTGAGGCAATCTGGTGGGCATGAAAGCAGTAGTAGTAGTGTCATCATCTAAGGTTTGTTTAGGGTTTTCTTCTGTAGTAGTAGTAGGGTTGAGGTTGAGTTGGTTTGATGAATCGGTGGCCATTGTGTGAGGGAATCAGAGATTGCGTGAGAATGGCACCTCTGATTGCTTATTCTTTCTCATCTAAGTTTTGGATTTTGATTTTGGGGGAAGGAGATGGTTTTAATTTTTAGGTTTCTAACAGAGGAGTTACGGGTTTTAATTTAAGTTTTAGAAGAGAATTGACTTTTGTTTTGTGGTAAATGGTTGTTTTGGGTCTACAAAATCGTTTTTTGAAGCTTTTTGATTTCATCACCGCTCTCTTTCTCTGTTACTCTCCGTGTCCTCATTGCTCCTCTCTATTTCTATCTTGGTGCACATCTAATTTTAATCGGTTAATTTTTTGAAATTTATAATGAGAGGCTTTTAAATGGTGCGTAGCATTGCCAAACAATATAATGTATCACTTTTTAACTTAAACGTGTCTGAATTTTAGATAGGCACTTTTCCTATATGGCAGGACCTCAATTGTAGGAATCAACTCTCTCAGCTTCTGCTATTATATATAGTATATGATATTGATTGATTGATTTCCAAGCTAGTAGGAAAAAAAAAATGATTCTGGACAAATTTATTGTTCTATAAATACTCTCTCCCTCTCCCTACTCTTTTAGGCTTGTTTAAAAAAACATTAATTCTAAAAATAGATAATGTAAATGGACAACAAACGGTCTCAAAGTCACTGTCTCTAGCATGGATTTATTTATTTATTATTAGACAAACTCATTAGGGAGTTTTAAGTCTCAGATCCCAGGTCAAAAAAAAAAAAAAAGAGTCTCAAATCCCAGGCTATGGCTTGTGGCAAATGAGGCAAGGTTCAGGCCTTCAGGGTACAAATCATTTAACAAAACAATAATAATAATAATAATCAAATATAAATTTTTTAATGAAAATTTATTATCAAGCACCAACTTCAGCAACATTGTCACTTGAAGAGAATTAACACTAGCTTACAAAACAGAACAAAAATAAAACCAAACTACATTATTACTTCATTGAAATGTAAATGCTTTTTTGAATCTTAATTGTTTGACATTAGGAAGGATAGGTATTTAAAATCAGACACCACTTTTCCCTTATATTTTAACATCTGAATAATTGTTTATGTTAATCACTAACATGCAACAGATGACAACCCACTTTAATCTCAACTTAATCTGATAGAGGCACTCTAAAATCTAGTAGAAGAAAAATCATACCTTTATTCAATTCTCCCGGGACTCCTAACCTATTAGCAATGACCCTTTTTTTGGACAACAACTCCAAAGCAAGCCATCTATAAGACTTCCGTGATCTATTGTTTCTATGAACAGTGGTGATATTCGTACATCTAGCGTCATAAGTTCCAGTTCAAATGATGGAGGAATTGTAATTCCTTTCAATTCTTCAAGACTAAATGCAACCTTTATAATCAATGCAAAGTAAAATGGTTTCAGAAAACAAAAAGGTGAAATTGAAAATATAAAATGATGCTGAAGAAAAATTGGTTGAAAATAGATAAACTTGCATTAGTGGACATACCTCTTGACACAAGATTCTTAGGGTCAAAACTTTTCTTTGATTTGACATTACTAGAAATTCCCTCAACTTATGGAACCATAGAGTGTCAATAGAATCTTCTTCGAATAATGTAAAAGTAAGGTTAAAAGGACATGGAGCATTCTTAGAAGATATCATAGGAATAACATTCTTGAAGCTGCAGAATTTGAATGATGACAGATTCGGACTATCAATTTCAACCTCCAAAAGTTTTTGGTATGACACAAATATTAAACACCTAAGCTACTGTAAAGAAATCTTAACTCTTTCCAACATTTTGCAGTTAACAACTTTCAAAACTTCAAGGTTGGAAAATCTAGAAATATTGGATTGAAGACACTGGTCTGTAATCCTTAAATTTTGCAAGTATAATCTTATAAAAACCAGAGAGACTAAATAGAATTGGGAGAATTTCATTGATTGAGAGTGAATTACAATGAAAATGAACAGAATGAATAAATATCTACACCTTCCCTTGTTTATATATACAGAAAAAGTAACTAACTCTACTATTGGTGCCAAAACAGTTATTTGAACTTTCTGGAGGCTATACATGTGGCAAGCCTGAGTAACTAACTCCTAGATTTGTGGAACTGACTCCCTCAATGATCCTGGATGAAGAACTCATGATGTGGCATGGACTCAAGCAATTCCAAGCTTGGTGGTCTGATTAGTGCACACCTTATCAGCAAATGCTAAATTGCTTGCTACCCTCGTGGCCTGACCAATGCACTTGGCATCAGTAATTGCTGCACTGACTACTGCTCTTGTGGCTGAGCTAGTGCATCCTTCATCAGTACCTGCTACACCACTAGCTAGCTGTGTGGCTTGAGGCATGCAACACTTCTTTGCACTCTTAACACTCCCCCCTCAAGAGTACAGCTTTTGCCTTTTGATCTTCCATACCAGTATGAGGATATTCCACCTTAGAAGCAAAAATATTAATGACACCTAGTCTTCTAATCAGCCTTAAAAAACTTTCCACTCCCAAGGCCTTGGTAAACACATCTGCCAACTGATTCTTAGTTGAAACATAGAAGGTTTTAAGTGTACCATCAAGGATCTTATTCTTCACAATATGGAAATCAACTTGTATGTGTTTCGTCCTCTCATGGAACACTGGATTTGCTGCTATATGAATTGCTGCCTAGTTGTCACAGTACATTAGCATAGCTTATCATGTTTGACATGTAAATCTTGTAGCAAATGCAAAATCCAAGTCAATTCACAGGTGGTGGTAGCCATAGCTCTATACTCAGCTTATGCATTGGACCTAGACACTATGCTTTGTTTCTTAGACCTTCAAGACACTATGGCATCACCAAGAAACACACAATAGCCTGTTAGAGACTTTCTTGTGTCAGGGCACCCTGCCCAATCAGCATCATAGTATGCCTTTAGGTGCAAATCAGATTCAGTGGGGAAGAAAACGCCCTAACCAAGTGTTCCTTTTATGTATTGAAGTATTCTAGAGGCTGCTTTCATATGTGGTGCTTTAGGTTATGCCAAGAACTGGCTGAGCCTATGCATTGCATATGTGATGTCTGACCTGGACAGAGTCAAGTACATAAGCTTCCCAATAAGCCTTCTATACTGTCCTGGATTGGTAAGTAAATCCCCACTGCCTTTAGACAACTTCAGTTGCTGTTCCATTAGGGTTTGGACTGGTTTACACCCTGTCATACCAGTTTCCTCAAGGACTTCCAAAGCATACTTCTTCTGGGTTAAGCTGATCCTACTCTTGTTTCTTGCAATTTCTAAACCCATGAAATACTTAAGTGATCCCAAATCCTTAACACCAAACTTCTAATCTAAAATAGACCTGAGAGAGACAACATAAGCATGATCATTGCCAGTGATTACCATATCATAACATAGACCACTAGAGCAGTGAACAAAGACCTTTGTTGTGCACAAATAAGAAGTGATCAGCTTGAGATTGAACAAAACCAAGCTCCTTTATTGTTGCTGACAGCTTAGTGTACCACTACCTTGAAGCTTGTCTCAAACCATAAAGTAACTTAACCAATTTACACACCCTAGGAGCAGTAGAAGAGGTTGAAACACACTCCCCCTTACTGTGAAAACTAGGTGGCAATGTCATATAGACCTCTTTGTCCAAATCTCCATGCAAAAAAGCATTGTTGATGTCCAATTGGTGCAAAGGCCACTACTTGGCAGCAACAAGAGCAAGCATGATTGAAAGCTCGAAATGTGTGAAAACACTAGAGCTCGTTTAGACCCCCAATTCAAATTACGGCTTGGTTGATTTTACACTAACTGAATACTAAGTGCAGAATAGTGTAAACACAAGCGTATAAGCAAGACAACTACTCTAATCCAAATTTAAAGCAACATAGCAGTAAAAATGAAATGAACAAGAGTAGAGAAGAGAGATGCAAACACAGATAATACCGAGCCGTGTTATCAAAGAGGAAACCGAAGAATCTTGGCGAAAAACCTCTCCGCCGCCCTCCAAGCGGAAATCGATCCACTAGACAATCAGTTGGGATACCTAGGTAAGTAAGAGACCCTCCAAGCCTAATCTACCTTCTGTACCTAAGCCCTCCAAGCTCCTACTCCAACAAGGCTTCTCAGAATAGTGTCTTGTCTAGCTCTCCAGATCTCGCAACAAGTTCCATGTTGCATCTGCCATCCTTGGCTTCTTCCAATGCTTCCTAGCAATACCAAAAACACTCACTACACTCTGAAAAGGTGTGGATTGTGTTTGGGTACAAATCTCCTCTCAATGTATGATAATGGGAGAGGGATGGAGAAGAGGCTACGATGATTTCTCACTAAGGATGAGTAGTTTTCTCTCAAAAAGATGGGTGTGTGTGTTGCAGAAAACCTATCTAGGGTTTTTCTCTCTGAATGACCTCTCTTACATTTGTGGGTAATGAGGGTATATATAGTATGGGTGAAGGGTAAGGAATTCACACATAAAAATCCTCCAGGCAGAATGTTTCACAACTGTCTCGCGGGAAGGCCTTACCCGTGAGACACTCGCGAAAACGACAGCCTGGCACGACTCTTCAGCTTCCAGTCATGTGCTCCTTACATGCTCTTTCGCGACTTAGCTTCTTACGAGCTTCTCATGAAATCCACTGATTTTTCATTTAAGTTTGAGTCTTCACCAACTTAATATTAAACCCAATACAATAAAATCCCACAAAATACAAGAAACAAAATTAGAGCAATGACAATACTTTTTGTCATGGAATAAAGCCAACATAAAACATAGTTGTAAATCACAACTTTACAAAGACCTTCACTGAAAACTGTTTTAGCAACAGGAGAGAAGGTTTCAAGGAAATCAAGACCTTCCCTTTGAGTATACTCTTTAGCAACTAGCCTAGCTTTGAACCTCTCAACACTGCCATCAGGGTTAAGCTTGACTTTATAAACCCATTTGCAGCCAATGGGGAGCTTATCAGGAGGCAAGGTAGTCACATCCCAAGTATGAATCTGTTCAAGGGCTTGGATTTCTTTGTCCATGGCAGCCCTCCAAAGTGGATCTTGAATAGCTTGGGAAAAATTGGGAGGCTCTTTGGGATCAGAAATAACTGCCAGTAAATAAGAATGAGAATGGTAGCATGGCTCCAAATGGGAATAGGTAAGACATTAATCAAGATCTCAAGGAGCACCAGGTGCAATAGCAGAACAAGAATAGTCCTACAAATAAGAAGGAGGTCTAACATCTCTAGTGGACTTCCTTAGAGGCACTGGAGGCACTGAAGCAACTGGTGGTGATGAAGAAGGCACCTAATCAGAATGAGACACTTGTATAGGACTAGAAGAAGAAGTAGGATTCGAAGGTAAAACAATTGGAACATGCTAATGAGAAGAAGAAGGTGTATCATCAATATCCAAGGAAGATGGATCAAAAATGCTAACAGGAGTAACAAAATCATCAACACCATCTGAGCAGGAAGCTTCAATAGCAGAAGGTAGGAAAGGATCTGCAATATGAGGTGAAACAGAAGCAAAAGGGAAAGAATTTTCATAGAAAACCACATCCCTGGAGAGGAACACCTTGTTATTAGACAAATCAAGAACTTTATATCCTTTAACCCCAAAAGGATATACCAAGAAAACACACGTAATAGCTCTAGGGACAAATTTGGACCTATGATTTGAACAAGTAGAAGCAAAACATAAGCAACCAGACACTTTTAAATGTGCATAGCTAGGTGGATGCCCAAACAAAACTTCAAAAGGAATTTGATTTGACAAAGCAAATGAGGGGATTCTATTGATTAAGTACACAGTAGCTAGTATAGCATGACCCCACAAATGCAAAGGTAAATGGGATTGAAACATGAGAGCTCTTGCCACATTCAAGATGTGTTGGTGCTTCCTCTCAACAATTTCATTCTATTGAGGGGTTTCAACATAATTTAAATGATGCAAGATGCCTTTTTTGGCAAAAAAATCTTTCATGATGAATTCAGTCCCATTGTTAGACCTTGAAGTTTTAATTTTCTTACAAAATTGGGTTTCCACCATAGTGCAAAATTGTTCTAAAATAGATTGTGTTTGAGACTTATGCTTTAACAGATAAACCCAAGTGCACCTAGAATAGTCATCAACAATGGTTAGAAAATACTTGCAATGATCAATGATAGAAACTGAGAAAGGTCCCCATAAATCACAATGAATTAGCTTAAAGCAAGATTTAGACAAATCAGAACTATTATTAAAGGGTAAACGTTTTTGTTTTGCAAGTGGGCAAATATTACAATCGAAGTTCTCAACAGGAATGAAACTAGGTACATCACTTGGTTTTTGAAGCCAATTTGGCATTGGACAAGTGACCCAATCTAGAGTGCTAGATGTGAACTTGTGAACTATGTATAGAAGCAGGTGTAGAAGTGTAGCTCTTGTCCATCAAGTAGAGTCCATTGCTTTCTCTACCAAGACCAAGTGTGCTCCAATGAGCAAGGTCTTGGATAAAGCATAAGTTTCCAAAGAAAATAAGGCAACAAGCAGTGGACTTAACTAACTGACTGACATAAATGAGATTGAAACTAAATGATGGAACACAAAGAACACTGTGAAGTATAAAGTGTTCTGATATTTTCACAATGCCAACATGAGCAACAGAAGCAACTTGCCCATTAGGTAAATTGACAAAAGTGTTTAGAGTAGCAGTAATAGTGGTGAAACATGCAATGGAATGTACCATATGGTCTGTAGCCCTTGTGTCTATGACCCAATCAGTGGTATAACAGACTTCTCTATTAACTACTTTAGCAGAAAAAATTGAATGCTTCAAGGAAGGGGTAAAATGAAGCAATGAATTGATACCTGACATGGTGTCAACAAAAGTAGAATGAGTACTATCTGAAGATGTCATAGATGTGGAAGGCACACCAGTTGCAGCAGGTACACCAGTAGCTCCAAAAAGCATGCTAGAGACAGTAGCACTTGTACTTACACTTGCAACATAGTGATTAGCACCTTGATCAGTTCCAAAATTGAAAAGAGTAAGCAATTGTTCACACTATGCCTTAGAAATAGGACACTGAGCAGTTGCATTAGAAGGAACCTCAATAGCTTGACCTTGAGGATATGCCTAGTTAGCATTGGAATTAGGCTTGCCTTTGTGCTTGTAACCTGGTGGATATCCATGGAGCTTGTAACACTTGTCCACGGTGTGTCCAAGCATGTTACAATGAGTGCGCAAAGGTCTCTCCTTCTTAGGACCACCTTTATACCTGAATTTCCCTTAGTATTGGCATACGTTGCCACTGAATCAGACCTAGGTGTGAAGGCAAAGCCATGACCAATGCCTTTGTGTGATTCTTCTTAGAGAACCAGAGCATACACCTTGCTCATTGAAGGAAATGGCTCAAGCATGAGAATATGACTCCTCACTGTCTCAAAACTCTCATTGAGCCCCATCAAGAACCTCATCACATAGGATTTCTAATGTGCAATGCTTAGAATTTTCATTGCTCCACAAGTATAGGTTGGTAAAGGTTCATAATGAATCAATTGATCCCAAAGCTTCTTGAATTTAGAGTAATATTCAGTCACTGATAATTGCCCCTGAGTTATCTGTGAAATTTCTTGCTAAAGATTATAAATCTTTGGTCCATTTCCCTATGAAAACACACGCTGCAACTCAAGCCACATCTCCCTCGTAATCTCACAGTACATGATGCTACTTGAAACGTCAACATGCATAGAGTTGATCAACCAAGAAAGCACCATTGTGTTACAACTTTCCCAATCTTCATAAAAAGGAGAATCAGTTTCAAGCTTAGCAATCTTGCCATTCACAAATCCTATCTTTTTCTTGCCAATCAGTGCTAGAACCATAGCCCTAGACCAAGATTGATAGTTCTTCATTCCCAACAATGGTTGAGTGACCAAGATATTTCCTTGATTCTCACTTGCACTAAGGAAAAATTGATTGGAAGAATTGAACTCTGTGCTAGATTGAGGAACATGCTGTGTGGATTGATTGTGCGTAGGATCAGAATCACTTCAATAGAAGCCATTGATGCTTTCCACGAAGCTTGAATGGAACTTCTAATGAAATTGGAAATGGAAACGAAAAACAAGAAATCCTTCAAGATTCAATATCAACAAGGATGAATTAAGACCTTGCAAATCAGAATTCAAGGAATCTCTTGAAGTAATCTTTGTTTTGTAAGCAAGAAAATTTTATAACGAAAAAGCGAAGCTAGCACACGATAGGGCTCTGATACCATGTAAAAACCAGAGAGACTAAATAGAATTGGGAGAATTTCATTGATTGAGAGTTAATTACAATGAAAATGAACAGAATGAATAAATATCTACACCTTCCCTTGTTTATATATGCAGAAAAAATAACTAACTCTACTATTGGCGCCAAAACAGTTATTTGAACTTTCTGGAGGCTGTACATGTGGTAAGCCTGAGTAACTAACTCCTAGATTTGTGGAACTGACTCCCTCAATGATCCTGGATGAAGAACTCATGATGTGGCATGGACTCAAGCAATTCCAAGACTACAAAGTTAATCATGTCCTTTGATGCAAGCTTGGTGGTCTGATCAGTGCACAACTCATCAGCAAATGCTGCATTGCTTGCTGCCCTCGTGGCCTGACCAATGCACCTGGCATTAGCAACTGCTGCACTGACTGCTGCTCTTGTGGCTGAGCTAGTGCATCCTTCATTAGTACCTGCTGCACCACTAGCTAGCTGTGTGGCTTGAGGCATGCAACACTTCTTTGCACTCTTAACAAATCTTGTCAAATTTTGACATGCAGTGATGTCTAGTAGACATTCACCTGAATAACAAAATCTAAAAAATTCAAGATTTACTGCTTCAACTCTGACAATCTCAACTTTTTGTTTGAGGGGCCGCACGTCAACACTACAAAGTTTAGGAAGTTTGGAGATGTCTAGAGTTTTCAATCCGTGACATCCTACTAAACCAAAATCGTTGATAAAAGGGCAACTACGGAAAATATCTTGGATAATCTCTTCGTTCACACAAATATGACTAAGCCACAACTTTTGTAGGGAATAATAATTCAAAGCACTCCAAGAAAATGGTTGCTCTAACTTGCAATTATTAGTTGATTGTGCAACAAATATTGTCCCAAGCAAACAATACCACGTGTTCCTTTTGGATTGAACCTGAATATCTATCTCTTTGTCATCTTGTTCCAAGGCCATACCTATCCATTTATCAACAAATGCCGCCAACTTGAAGTCAACAAGGGTCATGTTAAGTATAAACTTCTGCATCAGCAACTGATGCTCGTGAAACCTACTTATAGACAGGGACGAAACCAGGATTCAAAATTAGGGGGCCTAAGTTCTTTATTTAAGAATTTTAAAAAGTTGGAATATTAATAATAGAGGTTGACAACGATGCATTATTAGTATTAAATTTTTAATTTTTATTGTATTTTTTCTTTTTTAAAAAGTAAATAATAGATATTTATAATCAAGAGTTCTGTAAGTCAATTGGCATGTCTTGATATTTTCAAGGTCCAACTGAGGCTAGACCAATTTTTTATTCTATCCACATTATAAATTTTTTTTTAAAAAAATCTATTTATTCTTTTCACATAATTCTATACCTAATAACTTCATAATGCTATATATAAAAGATTCTAAAAAAAAAAAATACAAAAACTATAGTTAAAATTCAAATCCATGTCTAGTATTACATTAATAAAACAATTAAAATAATGGTTAATCAACATCATGCACTGATATTCATCGAAAAAAAGGGTGAGACAAATATTAGTGTTTTGGTTAAGGATTTTTTTTTTTTTTAATTACTTGGTTAAGGTTGAGGTAGCATAAAGATGTGAGATCTTTTCCTTTAAAAAATTGCCATTTTGAAAAAGCAGTAAAAAAAAAAAAAGAAAAAAGAAAAGAAAAAGAGATATGTTAAACAATCACATGATAATAAATGGTAATTTTGAGTCTTCAACTAAGTAAATAATAAAGCTTTTCCCATCACTACATTAATTTAGCTACAGCACAAAGTTTATTACCAATAGACTAATCACACACATGCTCTAGTGGCACTTTATAATTGATTTGTTATAATTTTTTTTTTTTTTTTTTACTTAGATCATGTCCAAAGATTTTTTTTTTTTTTAATTATCTGAATATGTGAATTGTTTTGTAAATTTTCCTTATTGTCTGGATTTGTAAATTGTCCAAATGTTGAGCTGAATGTTTTTCTTGATATTCTTGGGACAACCAAACAAGGTATGATTTGATATTTTTTTTCATTTTTGGTTTCATGGGTCATCTTGTAAATTGTTTAGAAGAGGGGGGCCAAGTATATTAATTTTAGAGCCAAATGTAAATTTTTTGTGCTAAATTGCTAATATATATATTTGGGAATTTATTTTTCAAAGGATGGGCCCCCCAGCCCCAAAGTAGTTCCTAGGGGTGTGCATGGGTCGGGTTGGGTCGGGTTGAGGGGATTTTTTGACCCAACCCACCATGACGGGTCAAAAAAAACCCAACCCAACCCAACCCACATGGGTCGGGTTGGGTCGGGTTGAACCCATGGGTTTGAAATTTTTTATTATTATTATTAAATTGAGTATAAAAAAAAAATTAAAATATTAAAAAAACCTAAAGATTAGTATCAAGGTAACTCTTTAAAAGCAAACAACACTAATGACTAAACAACAATAGTAATTTATTAGGATTTGTGTGAACTAATTGGCTTTTATATAGGATAGGAAGAACTGACTATTTAAAAAAATTTATTAATTATATAATATATTATATATATATTAAATTAGTATTAGTAGAAGGAACTGAGGAAATACTGTTCTACAACTGTTTTTTTTTTTAAATTATTAAATATATAATATATATTTAAATGTATATATATATATATATATATATAAAAGTTCCCTACAATTGATTTTAAAAAAATTATTAAATATAAAAATATATTTTAAATATATATTATATATGGGTGGGTTGAGTTGGGTTTGGCGGGTTTGTAATTTTATGACCCAGACCCAACCCAACCCGCCATAAAATTTTTTTTTGTAACCCAACCCAACCCACCAAGCCTTAAAAACCGACCCAACCCGGCGGGTCGGGTTGGGTTGGGTCGGGTTTGACGGGTCAGTGGGTTTTCTGCACACCCCTAGTAGTTCCGTCCCTACTTATAGACTTATCCACATCATTCATGAACTTTTCAACTCTTTTCTGACTCTCTGGACGTGTATCTGGCACGCAAGGCGAATCAAGGTTAAAGTAATGCATTTAATCAAAATCCAAAATGGGGAATGAGGACCAACAATCTCATTTCTCGGACAAGTGACCAACAATCCAAAATGGTTCTAAAATCCCTATAAGTTTCTTTCTTTCGTTATCCAGTATCATCCCCATATTCTCCCTCATCTCCATCCTTATAAAATCCTTGAAGTTGCAAATGGCGGCAAGGACGACAACGCGTTAAAAAAAATGGAAGGGAAAATATGCAAAAAACACTTTCATAAAACAAAAGGGAGACCAAAAGTAGAAAAAACCAACTCCAGAAGATATATTATTATCACACAAACAAAAGGGAGACCAATAATGTTTGATTCATATTATCACACTTGTTCGATAAATTTACATTATGTAAAGTTGGAGTACTTGGAATTGATGATGAGGTGAATGGCAGTGATTCTTGAAGTTGGGTTGAATACACTTGATGAGCCATTGGATTTGTACCTTTAAACTTGAAACTAGGTTGAAACCAATGTAGCTTATAGCATTTATCAGCTATGTGACCAAATTTATGTATACATTGGTCTGTCTCTCCCTTTAGTGCCACTGTTTCCATTGAAATTGTTTCCAGAATTAGCATTGAAATTTTTTGTATTTGAAGTTAAAGCAGTGGATTCAACTTGGGTAAGAGAACCATTGGTCACAAACCTCTACATTTCTTCTTGAATCAACAAAGGATACACTTTATTGATTGATGGAAAAGGATCCATAAACAAGACTTGGGTCCTAACTTGAGAGAATGAATCATTCAAGCCTATCGAGAATTTCACCACTGACTCTCGAATTTGCAAATCATTAAGCCTCTTATTCACATTACAAACACACTTCCCACAAGTGCATAAAGGTAAAGGACTATAATTTTGCAATTGATCCCATAGTACTTTCAATTGGGTAAAGAAATCAGTAATGAAAACTTCACCTTGATGAAGTTCTGCAATCTCTTTTGCAAATTGAAGAGCCTCAAACCATTCCTTTAAGAAAACCTCTCTCTTAGATCATTCCAAATATCCAGAGCTATATCCAGGTAAATGATACTAGCCTGGATTTTAGGAGAAACCGAATTGGTTATCCAAGTTCCCACCATATCATCACACCGAATCCAAGCTTGGATTTTTGATGGAGTTGACACCAATGGAGATGATAAAGTTAAGGAGCCATTGGTGAAGCCTAGTTTGTTCTTGGCAAGTAAAGCTTTTTTCTAACTGAATGAGCCCAACCTAGATAATTTTCACCTATTAATGGCTGAGAAACCAAAACTATACTAGCACTTTCTCTATGGTGCAAGAACAGAGGGTCATCCATAGGTGAATCTTATAAAGGTGAGATATTTTTAGCAATAGGAATTGATGAAGTAATAGCAAAAGCCATTGATGACAAAGAAAGCTTCTTGAAGTAGAATAATGAAGAAACAGAGGAAAGAAAAAGATGAATAAGAAACCCTAAAATGATTGGGATTAGGAAAAAATCTAGAGTTTTAGCTTTGATACCATATCAGATATTTTGGTAAAATGATTCATTGATTAATTAACAAAGAGATATTGTTGACACTCCATTTTGCAACCTACAATTAACCTCACATGGAGGGTAAAAGGGGAATTTCATCTTAGAAATTGACATTTTAATTGTTGCCATTAGATCCTTAATTTCATTTTATCAAAATGATCTTGATGTTGTAATGATTAAATCGATTGGTCAGAAGCCCTAATTGGACCATCAGATTGAAAGTTATCGTCAAATCAGGTTTTAATAGCCAAGATGCACTATCACAAATTGAGGCTGACTATATGTGATTATGAATAATTGATTCCAATTGGTTATAATTATAATCAATTTGAGATTAATGACGTGTCATAATTTGATTGGCTATGACTACATTTTATGGTAAGGCTGCACACACTTAATTAATTAGATAGTCAAACATTAAATATTCAATGAGTAATTTGTGCAGTTATCTTTTTAATTATGGTAAATTTGGAACTAATTAAGTTTGAAATGGGAGTGATTGGAGCCTATTAATATTAATTGGAAACTAATTTGGGACCTATTACTGTTAATTGTGCTGAAATTATTTTCTAGCAAATAACCTTTGCTCACCATTTCGTTGATATCTCTCATAATATTTTGAATCTATGAGTGAGGTTAATTTTTCCAAAAACTAGATGTAAGAACCAAGTACAAGAATTCTGGGCCTTAGATTACTTGGGCTCACAATTTATTTGTAGTGGGTTTAAGGATTTCCTACAATGGGTCGTTCTCGGCAGAGGGACTCAAAGCAACACTCAGTTGATACTCTCTCCTTGACTATTTTCTCTCAATTTTTCTGAACCCCTTCTTCTCCCAACTTTCCTCTATTTATAGCCAAGGTTAGTGGGGAGATCATGATTACAGTCACCGTTAGTGCTATTGAAGGTCCAGTATTATCTGGTTAAAGTGGTTGTTTAGGTGAAAGGGCGGTGCAGCATTTATGATCTTGGAACTTGGTTCCATTTTCACCGATTATGTTCGGCAACTCACGTTCCCGTGCATATCATGACCTTCCCGGATATGACTCATGCGCTCTACCGGGAAAGATTAACCGGTCAACCCCGGGAACTTAATACCCAAAACTTGTTTTTGCTCTAAGGCAGTTTCAAGAAGGGCATAAGGTAACTGGAACTTTCTGCTGGGCCTGCGCCCAAGGCCGGTATGGGCTTGGGCCCGGGGCCTAGATGGGTCTGGGCCCAAGGCCAGTATGGGCTTTGGGAGCTCGGGGCCTAGATGGGTCTGGGCCCAAGGCCAGTATGGGCTTTAGGAGCTCGGTGCCGTACAATAGCCCCCCCTTGATTCATACTCGGTCGCCGAGGAGAATCAAGGAGCTGCCTTGGCCTTTTGACCTCGGGAATCTTCTAGTCTGGGACTTCTGGCTGTCACTTCTCATTAATAGTCATCTCAAAAGACGCGCCGTTTCGCGGCGCCAGGCGCAGTCGTCATTATTGCCTGACGGTTCGTGAACCGAAGCGGCGCGCAAATCGGTTACGCTTGGCATTTGTTGGGTCGCTCGTATGCTGTGCCCATTTATTGCTTGATTAAGCATTTCTTCTTTCCCCATTTCTTCTGGCTCTATAAATAGTCCTTCTCCAAACGTCATTCCATTTTTCCTTCGCCTCTGATCTTTAGTGCCTACTCTCTGCCGACCACATTTCTGTGCACTTGCTTGCTCAGTGTTCTTTTCCTCCTTAGAACCCAAAGTAAGTCTTTCTTCCCCTTCCTGTTCCTTCAGCTTTGTTTCTTTGAGTTTATTCTTGTAGTTTTAGGCTTTATAGATGGGTTATTCTTACCTTCTAGATACCCCGGCTGCTTTGGCCACCTTTAGGAGTAAATTTAGTATTCCCAATGACGTGGATGTGGCTTACTGTCATGAGAGTGATATGGAACTCCACCGAGGGCAGGGTACAGCCTTCTTTCCTTTGATGTCCATCTTAGAAGGTGGGGTTAGGTTCCCGGTAGATCCCCTCCTGATAAGCACACTCACCTACTATGGGCTGTGCCCCGACCAGCTTCCCCCCAATTTTTACCGGGTAGTTAGTTGTGTCGGCCAGTTGAACCATACCTTTGACTTACAACTAGACCACCATGATATTAACCAAATGTACAGCCTCTGTGGGAGCAAATCCACAAATTATTACTTAAAGACAAGGGATGCTCGGGTACGGCTGATATCGTGCCTACCCGATTCGAACAGGAACTCCGCCGGGGAGTTCGTCAGGGTGCGCGACAATTGGTTTGCCGGGGAGATCCCTTGCCCCCTCACACGGCGTGAAGTGGGTTCGTACCCTCCCCTTCTTATAGTTGTTTGAGTAAAAGAAAATTTTTTATTGTTAAAAGCTAACGCGTTATCTGTTCTTTTGCAGACGGCAAAGTGTTTGTTCAGGACCTCAGAGCCGTCCACGTCAGGGACCTAAACTTCGTCCTCCGTTCCGAGATCTACGTGCATTGGGACGGGCAACTCCGGGCCTCACACCTGATCCTCGGCGTGGAACCAGTTTACTCTACTTGGCAGCCTTTCAAGCAGGCATTGATAGTTGACAGCCCCCTGCTATCGTACATAGACGTCCGGTACATGAATTTCTTGCCGCCGAAGCTTACAACCGGGGAAGCGAGGGAATTTGGTCGGCGGTTCACTGCCGCGGACGAACTAGTTCCCCTGCGAGACGATTCCGCGGAACAGGTATCCCAGCGCCTTAGAGAGAGAGCTCACGAAGCCATACAACAAGGGGACCAAGCCCAAGAGCAGCCCCATCCCGAGGATCCACCCGCCGAGCATCAACAGCAAGTGACAGACGCGGCTAACCTGCTAGCTGAAGCAATCCAGCCCGGTGCAAGAATGGTGGCAAGGAGAGTAATGACCCTTGACAGGTTCGTGCCTGGTGCCCGGCCGACCAACCAGCCCCCGCCTACTCAGGGTCGGGGTCCAGTTTCTCAACCTCCTCCCCCCTCGCAGTCCGGACGTGCCCGGAAGAAACAGAAAGTAACCGAGCAACATTCCACAGGCCCGGGGGACGCCGCTGTCCAGACTCCTCCCCGACCAACAGGGGGAATTGTTATCCGCGAGCCACCGACCGAAGCCGGCACGGGGGGCGCGTCCTCCTCCCAAGTGGCTCCAGCGTGGGAGCCAAAGTTCCTTCTGGACGGCAAGCCATTGCCATCGACGGCCTCTGTTCGGATGTGGGATAAGGGCGAGGGCGGCCATATTGCCCAAACCTTGGCCGGAGCTCTCCAACTTCCCGAGGACGTGCACGCCTTTGATGATGGGTCCGAGGAGTCCGTGGGGCGTCGGTTAGAGTGGCACGCCATTGCGGTAATTCTTTTGTCTATTTGCTCCATGTAGATTTCCTTTTGTCACTTTGCTAACCTTCGTGCTTGCTAGGCCGCTCAACTGGCTCACATTGTGGCTGCCCGGGCACGGGAGCTTGATGAGGAAAATGAGCGCGAGAAGGGGGCGCGGGAGTCAGCAGTAAAAACGGCTAAGGAAAAGGCAAAGATTGCTGAGGCTGCCGAGAAGAAGGCTGCTGCCGCGGAGAAGTTCCGAGCATCGGCTGAAAAGAGGTGTGCAGACCTCCTGGCCAGGCAAAATGAGACGGAACTCAAACTAGCCGAAGCCCTCAGCCTCAACACTTCTCATGCCGACGAGATAGCTGATCTCAGGGCAGGCTTGGCGGCCGCGGAGCAAAAGTGGTACGACGTAGGCTTCGCCGACGCCGAGAACTCCGCAGAGCCGGTGGTGGCTCGGGCTCGACATATGGGTTTCGAGGCCGGGTGGTTTGCTGCTCTTCAGGCAATGGGAGTTCCTGAAGACTCGCCGCTGAGAGACCCCGGCCAGATTCCATTTCCGAACCCTGTACCTGCCGTCTAGAACGCCCCGGCTGCTTTTGACGAGGAGGAGACGGCCAGTATGAGGGAGTTGGTTGAGCAAATCGACTCTCATGCCGAGCCCGAGGATATGGAGGCCACGAGCATACCTACCGTGCAGGAGCTTCTTGGAGAGGGCCAGCCTTTTCCTCTGACCGTCCAGCAGGAAGTGCCAACACCGACTCAACCTCCCAGCTGATTTTATTTTTACTTGTTAGCTTATCTTTATTTTGTTTTATTTGCCTATGTCACCGGGATGTGGTGATTGAACAATTGCTTTAGTTTGTCGGTTTTATTTGCCCATCTCACCGGGATGTGGTGATTGAACAATTTCTTTTACTTGTTTAATCAGTAGTCCGTTTTCTGCTTCCGTTCCAATTTGTTGAATGAAATTATCTTTGTTTTGTGTTTTGCTTGAATTATACCAGTGCTATGGCCGCTTAATAGAATGGTACCCCCGAAAACCTGTTGTGCGGCGCTGTGAGAAATTTGAGAGCGCTATTGGACTTAGTTTTTGAAAAAAGGTTAGGTTTTTATCAGGATTTGGTTTAACCGAGGATTGTGCTTTCGTCCTTATAGATTTGATTGTAAGGTTCTCACCTGTTCGGCGATATTGATCGAGCCGAGGATCAGGTTTCTGTCCTTAGGTTTTATTCGTAAGGTTTTCACCTGCTCGGCAATGTTGATCGAGCCGAGGGTCAAATTGCTGTCCTTAGGATTTCTTCGTAAGGTTTTTACCTGCTCGGCGATGTTGATCGAGCCGAGGGTCAGGTTTCTGTCCTTAGGATTTATTCGTAAGGTTTTCACCTGCTCGGCGATGTTGATCGAGCCGAGGGTCAGGTTTCTGTCCTTAGGATTTATTCGTAAGGTTTTCACCTGCTCGGCGATGTTGATCGAGCCAAGGGTCAGGTTTCTGTCCTTAGGTTTTATTCGTAAGGTTTTCACCTGCTCGGCGATGTTGATCGAGCCGAGGGTCAGGTTTCTATCCTTAGGATTTATTCGTAAGGTTTTCACCTGCTCGGCAATGTTGATCGAGCCGAGGGTCAGGTTTCTGTCCTTAGGATTTATTCGTAAGGTTTTCACCTGCTCGGCGATGTTGATCGAGCCGAGGGTCAGGTTTCTGTCCTTAGGTTTTATTTGTAAGGTTTTCACCTGCTCGGCGATGTTGATCGAGCCGAGGGTCAGGTTTCTGTCCTTAGGCTTTATTGGCGATTCTCTTGGTGTGGTTACAGGGTCAAAAAAACAGCACAGACAAAAAAGTTCATCATGCTCATAATCTTAATAGAATACAAGTTTTGGCTTACATCGATGGTTACGCGTAGAATTTCTTCAGGTTGTTGGCGTTCCATGGTCGGGGGAGCGGCCTCTCGTCCAGGTCCTCCAAGTGGTAGGCCCCTGCACCTGCGACGGCTGTGACTCTGTATGGTCCCTCCCAACTCTGAGCAAGCTTCCCTGCAGCCATGTCCCGCATGTGCCCCACTACCCTTCTTAACACTAATTCCCCGGCACTGAATTCCCTGGTCTTTACATTTCGGTTGTACCTTTGCGCCAGCTTCTGCTGATACTCGGCAAGACGTACGGTCGCGGCCTCCCTGCACTCTTCTAGCCAATCCAAATGCTCCATCATAAGGTCGGCGTTCTGTACGGGGTCAAACCCGGCGACCCGTGCACTGCATAAGCTCACCTCGGTTGGTATCATTGCTTCTGCCCCGTATGCCAGAGAAAATGGGGTTTCCCCCGTGGATCTCCTGGGGGTCGTGCGGTAGGCCCATAAAACACTGGGTAGTTCTTCTGCCCATCTTCCTTTTGCTCCATCCAACCTTCTCTTGAGCCCGTTCAAAATAGTCTTGTTTACTGCTTCAGCTTGGCCGTTGCTCTGGGGGTATGCCGGGGTTGAATACTTGTTCTTGATGCTGAGCTCGCAGCAAAAAGTCCGAAAAGCGTTGCTGTCGAATTGTAGCCCGTTGTCTGTCACTAGTGAATTCGGCACCCCAAACCTTGTAACTATGTTTTTCCACACAAACTTTTTCACGTCAGTATCCCGGATATTGGCCAAGGCTTCAGCTTCAACCCACTTTGTGAAGTAATCCACAGCCACCAGTACAAAACGGCGGTTCCCCGTTGCTCGGGGGAACGGCCCGAGGATGTCAAGCCCCCATTGTGCAAATGGCCACGGGCTGCTGACAGGATTTAGATGTCCTGCCGGCTGATGGATCATTGGGGCGTGCTTTTAACATTGCTCGCACCTCCGAACGTATTCGACGGCGTCCTTCTGCATCTGTGGCCACCAAAACCCCTGCGTCATTGCTCTGTGTGCTAAAGATCGTCCCCCAGCATGACCGCCGCATACTCCTTCATGCAGCTCGGTTAGAAGCTCCTTGACTCTTTCAGGATGCAGGCACAAGAGGTAAGGGCCCGCGAAGGACCTTCTGTACAACTTTCGGTTCGAAGATAACCAGTACCTGGGAGCCATTCGTCGAATCTTGTTGGCCTCGGCCTCATCCTCTGGAACTTTATCCTCGGAAAGAAAGTTTATGATCGGGTTCATCCAGCATGATCCGGCCACCGCCACCTGCGCGACCTCTACTCCGGCCTGGTCGAGAGCAGTCTTCACACAGATGCTTGGCTCCCTTACAAGTTCAATCGTGATAAGCCTCGGGGTGTCCTCGGTAGCAGATGAGGCTAACGTGGCAAGAGAGTCAGCATGCCTGTTTTGTGACCGGGCTACCTGGGATATCTTCACCGTTCCAAACTGACCGATAATTTGCTTTGCCGTACTTAGATAAGCTTTCATTCGGGGATCCCGAGCCTCGAAGTCCCCAGTGATCTGACAAACAACCAGCCGAGAGTCCGAGTAGATTTCCACGTCCTTGGCGCCCAGATGCAATACTGCCCTCAGTCCGGCCAGCAGGGCTTCATATTCGGCTTCGTTGTTCGAGGCTTTGAACCCCAATCTGAAGGAGTGTTCCAGTCGCATACCTTCAGGGGTGACTATGACAATACCAGCCCCAGCCCCCATAGCATTTGATGCGCCGTCCACAAATAACCTCCACGGGCGAATCTCCGTACTACAGATTACCTTGCCTTCACCCTTAGGTGTAAATTCCGCGATGAAATCAGCGAGGACCTGCCCTTTCACCGAGCTTCTAGGTCGGTATCTTATGTCAAACGATCCCAACCGAGTCCCCCATTTAGCAATCCGTCCTGTGAAATCGGATCTTTTCAACAGTGATTGCAATGGATACTCGGTGAGGACGAACACTGTGTGTGCCTGGAAGTAGTGTGGTAACTTCCTCGTGGCGTGTACCAAGGCCAGAACCAACTTTTCAAGAGGCAGGTACCTTGTCTCGGCATCGACCAAGGTCTTGCTCACGTAATACACCGGCATTTGCACTCCCCGGTCCCTTAGTAACACAGCACTTACGGCATGATTGGTGACTGCAAGGTACATAAACAGATCCTCCCCGTGCTCCGGGGCCGCCAACCTCGGCGCCTTTGCCAAATATTCCTTTAGTTCTCGAAAAGCTTCATTGCAGCTCTCGTCCCACTGAAACCCCTTCCACTTCTTCAGAAGTTGATAGAATGGCCGACAGCGATCGGCAAACTTGGAGATGAATCGGTTTAGGGCGGCCAACATCCCGGTGAGCACTTGCACCTCCTTAGGATTGCTCGGTGGTTGGAGGCGATTGACGGCCTCTATTTGGTCAGGATTAGCCTTTATTCCCCGAGTGGAGATCAGATAACCCAGGAACTTGCCAGCCCCCACTCCGAAAGTGCACTTTTCGGCATTGAGGCGCAGCTTGTGTCGCCGTATTATCTCGAATACTCCCCGAAGGTCTTCAGTATGCAGCGACTCTTTTCTGCTTTTTACTACCATATCGTCGATATAAACTTCAACCGTGCACCCAATTTTTTCCCGGAACATCCGTGTCATCATACGTTGGTAGGTGGCCCCGGCATTCTTCAACCCAAACGGCATGACCTCGTAGTGATAGTTTGCGTTCGGGGATATAAATGCTGTCTTCTCTCGGTCCTCGGGCGCCAAGGCAATCTGGTGGTAGCCTTGGAAGGCGTCAAACTCATTCTCGGGTGCTCGTACGTGGCATCCACTAGCTGATCAATCTTGGGCATCGGGAATGGATCCTTAGGACACGCTCTGTTTAGATCGGTGAAGTCCACACAAACTCTCCATTTCCCGCTCTTCTTCTTTACTACGACAGTGTTTGCTAGCCATCTCGGGAAGAATATTTCTTTTATGACCCCGGCTTCCTTCAGTCGCTGGACCTCCAGGTTTACTGCATCGACGTGCTCCTTTGATGCTCTTCTCGGCTTCTGCTTTTTCGGGGGAAACGATGGGTCCACATTGAGTTTGTGAACAATGAACTCGGGGTCTACGCCGGGCACTTCATATGGGTTCCACGCGAAGACATCTATGTTCTTTAACAGGAACAACAACATCTCTACCCTTTCCCAGTCATTCATGCTTGTACCTATCTGGAAGTATTTGTCACTATCTGGGAGAATTCTTACCTTCAGCATCTCCTCGGCAACGTCCGCCCCATTTTCCTGGGGTATCTGTAATTGCTATGCAGTCTCTTTCTCGGCGTGCTCAGCTTGGCCGAGCTGTTCCTTTTCCCACTGGACCGCGGCTACGAGGCATTGCTTCACCACCTGCTGATTCCCCCTTACCTCTACAACTCCGTACTCAGTAGGAAATTTTACTTTCACGTGAAGGGTGGACGGAACAGCCCCCATGGCGTGAATCCACGGCCTCCCCAGGATTGCGGTGTAAGGTGCGAATGATCGGACTACTATGAATGTAACTACAACTTCCTTGCCCTCCATGTCCACTGGGAGAGAGATTTGCCCCTCGGGAATCACAATTCTCCCGTCAAACTAGACCAATGGCGTGTTATACTTCGCCAAATCCTGGGTTTTTAACCCGAGCCCTTGGAAGAGGTCCGGGTACATGATGTCAGCTCTGCTACCCTGATCAATCATCACCCTCTTCACCAGGAATCCGCCTATCTGGGCTGTCACCACCAAAGCGTCGTCGTGAGGTTGGATGGTTCCTTCGAAATCATCTTCTCCGAACGAGATGTCTAGCCGTCCAACTCTCCTTTGCTTCTTGGATGATTCTCCCTCCGCGCAAGCCACTGTCATCACCATCCTTGCCGCTGCGGCCCCTCTCGGTGCGGCATGAATGACGTTGATTACCCCCCGGGGTGGTGGAAGGGGATTCCTTTTCTGTTGGGCGCCCTGCTCGGTCTCCCGGTCAGTGGAATCTGCTACAAACTCTTTCAGGTGCCCTGCCTTCACTAACTGCCCGAGATGATCTTTCAATACCCTACACTGCTCGGTGGTGTGCCCCTTGTCTCTGTGATAAGTGCAGTATAGGCTTTGGTTCCTCCGAGATGGGTCGCCCCCCATTTTGTTCGGCCATCTGAAGAATGGCTCGTTCCTTATCCGTTCCAGTATCTTGTGCACGGGCTCTTTAAACAACACATTAACCCCTTCAATCTGCACCTCTGGTTCCTGCATTCTGAAGTCCCTTTTCGGCTTTGGCGGCAAGATGCTTTGCCGAGATCTCCCCGTAAAAGGGGCTTTCCCCCTGCTTTGCAGCCAGTCATCCTCCAGGCGTTTGTACTCCTCTATGCTTCTCATCAGTTGCCTCATATCCTCCGGGGGTCTTCTCGTCAGCGACTCCCGCAGTTCAGAATCCTCGGGGAGCCCCATCCTGAAGGTGCTAGCCGCGATTTTCTCGTTTCCCCCACCAATCTCATTGTAGAGTTCCCAGTATCGGCTGGCATAACTCCGAAGGGTTTCCCCGACCCTCATTTTCATGGAAAGCAACGCGTCGACCGGTTGTTGCACTCGGCTGCATGTTACGAACCTGCTGCCGAACTCCTGAATCAGCTCGGTAAAACTGTGTATAGAACCTTTCCGCAACCCATTGAACCATCTCAGTGCGGTAGAGCCGAGACTAGAGGGGAATACTTTACACATCAATGCATCGTTGTGCGCATGCAACAACATCATGTGGATGTAATGACTGACATGCTCCACGGGGTCTGTCCTCCCCTCATAGGAATTGAATGGTGGACGCGTGAATCTGCTCGGCATGGGTGCCCGTTCAATCTCATCAGAGAATGGAGACCGGGCTGCCATCCGCAAGGCCCTGCTCATGGCGTCCATCGCGACGTTGTGGGGCCGCCGCTCCTCTGGCGACTCTGACCCTTGGTTATCATATCCATGCGACCGGGAACGGTCCTGTCTACGACGCGTCTCCCGGGAGTGACGACGTGACTCTTGAGAACGTGATCGGTCTCGGTGTTGTTGTGTAACAGATCGGCTGGAACCTTCCTCGCCACGGTTCCTCCTGGGTTGGGGGTTGTGGTTCCTTTCGTGGCGCCAACCCCTTGCTTCCAGCTCCAAGTCCATTACCAATCTGCGCAACCGCTCCAGCTCCCGGTCTCTATCATCATGTTGCCGATGTGCTAAAACGTTTGAAATCATCCGGTCTCTATCATCATGTTGCCGATGTGCTGAAACATTTGAAATCGTCCGGTGTGTCTGGGCCGATCCTTCTCCCAATCCGGACCTTTCCTCTCCTCTTGGATGCTCCCTATCCTCCAGCCGCTTCTGCCTTCTCTCCCTCCACGTCGATCCCCGAGAAGATCCTGCAGAATTGCTTGGAACGTGCCCTCCTGAACGCTCCTCAGACATCTTCTTTGCTTGAGTCTCACTCGAACCACAGCTTCGTAGGATAGCCCCACGGTGGGCGCCAATTGTAAGAACCAAGTACAAGAATTCTGGGCCTTAGATTACTTGGGCTCACAATTTATTTGTAGTGGGTTTAAGGATTTCCTACAATGGGTCGTTCTCGGCAGAGGGACTCAAAGTAACACTCAGTTGATATTCTCTCCTTGACTATTTTCTCTCAATTTTTCTGAACCCCTTCTTTTCCCAACTTTCCTCTATTTATAGCCAAGGTTAGTGGGTAGATCATGATTACAGTCACCGTTAGTGCTATTGAAGGTCCAGTATTATCTGGTTAAAGTGGTTGTTTAGGTGAAAGGGCGGTGCAGCATTTATGATCTTGGAACTTGGTTCCATTTTCACCGATTATGTTCGGCAACTCACGTTCCCGTGCATATCATGACCTTCCCGGATATGACTCATGCGCTCTACCGGGAAAGATTAACCGGTCAACCCCGGGAACTTAATACCCAAAACTTGTTTTTGCTCTAAGGCAGTTTCAAGAAGGGCATAAGGTAACTGGAACTTTCTGCTGAGCCTGCGCCCAAGGCCGGTATGGGCTTGGGCCCGGGGCCTAGATGGGTCTGGGCCCAAGGCCAGTATGGGCTTTGGGAGCTCGGGGCCTAGATGGGTCTGGGCCCAAGGCCAGTATGGGCTTTGGGAGCTCGGTGCCGTACACTAGACATTTGGGGCTTCAATTTGAGGATAAGAACGACACAATTCCGATAAGAATGAGTAAGATATGATTTTTTGAATTTGTCTCCATTGGTTGTTACAATAGTTACAGGAAACCGAATTTGTTTGCTCATCACTCCCACCAATCTCTACATTTAATGCACCAGCTTTCCCCAAAATCTAAAATATGGTCTAGGTTCATGATTCTTTTTGATCCTTTGTCAACCCTCATTAAATGACTTTCCATTCATATTTTTTCCACTACTACTATATAAACCCCCCCTCCTCCATTCCAAGACAAAAAAAAAAAAAAAAAAAAAAAATCCCCTTTCTTCTCCTCTCTTAAGTTCTAGTGAAGTAGAATAGTGTTGTCATATCTTGATCTTCCTGAGACTCAAGGTATTGAGTGAGATTCACTCTCCCTCTCTTAGCTCTTCTTTCTACTCCACCTTTAGGACCTTCATCAAGAGTCTTCCCTTCCATTGTGTGGATCTTGCATGCAAGTATAATCCATTTCCCCAACTTGTTTTTATATTATTATGATAGATTGATTAGGATTAAAGCATGCTAGTGTTTATTTAAATTCATTGAATATGTTTGAATGTTCTTAAATGTTCA
Source organism: Quercus robur (assembly GCF_932294415.1). Classification (NCBI taxonomy): domain Eukaryota; kingdom Viridiplantae; phylum Streptophyta; class Magnoliopsida; order Fagales; family Fagaceae; genus Quercus; species Quercus robur. The sequence goes on from NC_065538.1 coordinate 31,165,966, forward strand.
TATGCATTCTTCACATGTTCTTGGTTGTTCATTACATGTCCATGCATAACACTAGTTTTGATCTTAAATCCATATAAAAAAAATATATAAAAATATGTTTGTTTTATAATTCTCTCAAATCCTTGAATGTAGGATATCACCATCCACACATATTCATTAGAATTTATTTTTCAATCCAAATGCAATGCTTAATAAATTGAATTAGGGTTTATCATATGCACACAAATTAAATTCAACATGCAAATTGATTGATAACATATTGGATGATATGATATGAATGTCGGCTACCATAACCTAGAAGATCAGTTTCACCGGGATAGATGGGTGCCTAACACTTTCCTATCTTGTAACGTAGCCTTCAACCTTAGATCAAGGGTTGATAGATCAATGCTTATCCATGTAATTTTCAATTTCTAAATTGTAACTAGAAAATAAAGCCATGTACTTTATCTTAGATTGTATCTAGGACCAAAGTCATGTAATTTCTTATGATCAATGTAAATTCACTTGCAAATCAATAAAATGAGGAGTTTTTCAATATGGGTTTTCTTATTTATTCCAATAATTAAATAAGTGGCGACTCCATTGTAAAATCCTTAATCTAAAAGGGAAAATATAATTAGTCAAACCTCAATTTTGAGAGGCAATAATATGACTCCACCTATTCACATGGGTTTGGCCTAGCACCAAAAAATGGGGTCGAGGTGCGGTCTCTCACAGATACAAAGCTTATATAGAAGTTGTACAAAGGAATAACCAAAAAACTAACTTCCTAACACTGACTAATGCATAAACTAACTAACTATTACACGTGCTGACAAGTATTAACATTAATACAACTATTATACTACAAGTCGTTTAGCTATTCACACAAGTAAAAATATAGTTATTTCTTCTCTTGTTCTTAAAAATGCAGTTGCTTGTCTTCTTTGAGTGCTTCATTGCTTTTCAGCTTCTTTTTATTTGTATGTGAGAGAGAGAGAGAGAGAGAGAGAGAGAGATGTAGGGAATGTGATGGGCTATTTGTGTATGGTTTAAAAATAATGAAAGGCCAAGTTACTTACAACACATTGATAGGTGGATAAGTACCTCTGCAAGAACACTTAGTTCCAAATAGCACACAAAGGCTAACAATTCATTCAATTACCAAAATTGATTTACAAAAAGCTTACATTCTCCTATTTATACTAGTTGTTTGGCATTGGCAACCTCTGGATGGTTGACAAGTGTCTAAATCTGGCTAATGCTTAAGAAATCGTCTAACTAACTAACTAATTAGATACAAGTGGATTAGGATATAGGTGTATAGTTACTCGAAATGCCCTGCATCAGGACTCTCCCTTTTAAGAAGCACTTGACCTCAAGTGCTCTTGGTTGCTACATGATTTGTATGAAGTTATAGGATGATGCAGTTGCCCTTTATGATGATTTTGCTACTGTTGCAGCACACTAAAGGCTACTGCATCCCACACAAATGAAACACCAATGTCGATGCATCTACATTAAAAGGACTCCCTTTCTTGAAAGCAAACTTGTCCACAAGTTTGGTTGAATTTTCAGTTATAAAATATGTACACCAAATTGAACATTAAGTGTTTTGCCTTGCTAATGATCAATCATGCATATTTTGACACTACAAGGCTTTATTCTTCACTGGTGAATCAACCTTCTTCATCTTAACCATTGGTTTAGGGCTTGCCTTCCCTTTCTTTGGTTGTAAGGAGTGTGGATGCACTGGCTTGTACATGCTGTGTGTGTTGTACCTTTTGCCCATGATAGCTTCATACGATTTTTCATATCTATGCAAAAGATGGAACCTATTCATGGCTACCTCATCACAAAGAACATAACCTCTATGCCATCTATCATCATCCACTTCTTGTTTTAGAACCTGCATAACCCTGGTTGCTAATGGAGAGTCATTTGCTTCCTTAACAACAACATTTGCTCATGCTAATGGAGAGTCATTTGCTTCCTTAACAACAACATTTGCTCATTCTTCCATATACTCACCTTGCACAAATTCTACCATAGTTATTATGCAATCAAGCAATTCTTGTCCTCCCTCACCAATCTATTCTTCAATGTAGCTATTAAAAATAACTAGCAAGTCTTGACTTTCTAACTCTTTAACCAGCAAGTCTTGACTTTCTAACTCTTTAACCAGCAAGTCTTGACTTTCTAACTCTTCAACTAGCAAGTCTAGATATTCTGTCTCTTTAGCCACCAAGGTTTCACCCTTTGACAAAAAAGGCTGGTTCTTGGCTGGTATCTTGGAAACTTCATTAAATCCGGTAGTATTTGACCCAATCTCAACATTCTTGGTTGGCTAGCTCCAATTCTTAATGAAGTTTGATGTAGCACCACTACTTGGGCTAGTTCTTGAATTGAAAAGGGATGATTGTGATATCTTTGTTTGATGAGTCTCAATCAACACTCTATTTGCTGCATTTGAATTTGTCCAGCAATTATGCAAGATGCTGTAATGGCTTTGGATGGGGCTGTATGGAAAAAATTTCTTCCTGAGTTTCTGTTTCAGCTTCTTTAAAGTTTGAATCTTGGTTTTTCCTACCCTCAATCTTGGAATCTTCAATTGCTCCCACCAACATCTTGCCTTGCATCTCAAATTAGTTTCTACCAATTTCACTTTCTTGGATTCTGGAATATCATAACAAGCAAAGATCTCTTCAACTTGATTAAGCCAATCCACAAACTCCTCATGATCTAAGCTATCATCAAATTCAGGGAATTCAATCTCAAATCTAGATTCCCAATTCTAGTTTGGAATCTTTGGTTGAATCATCACAGGATTGTGGCCATACTTCTCTTGTCTCCACCTAGGAATATGAACAAAAGGCTATCCATAATCCTCCTAGTATAAAGCTAGACTTCCAACAGTATCATGCTGGTAGTATTGCTGTTGTATCTTCCTATCTCTTCTCATTTGTTTAGTTAAGGCTTGTAGTTGCCTCCTTAATAATTCCACTTTAGCCTCTAAGCCATTTTGAACCCTTCTACACCTTGGTCCATTGGCTACAATATCATCTTCCTTTATTACAAGAATAGCTTGCTTCTTGCCCTTATCCTTTCATATCTTCTCAAAAACCATGGCTTCTTGCTACTACAAACTAATTTCTAGCACATATGAAGGCTTTGGTTTTGGTAAGAGAGGTATTTTAGGCTAGGAAAAGCAATCAAGATTGAATCTTGATAGGTTCTTGGGTAAAAAATGAAGAAACAAATTACAAACGAACATGAATCCTAAGGATCTCAAGGTCTAATACCAAACTGACACAGGGAATGTGATGGGTTGTTTGTGTATGGTTTAGAAATAATGAAAGGGCTGAGTTACTTAGAACACATTGATAGATGGATAAGTACCTCTGTAAGAACACTTAGTTTCAAATAGCACACAAAGGCTAACAATTCATTCAATTATCAAAACTAATTTACAAATAGCTTACATTCTCCTTATACTAGTTATTTGGCATTGGCAGCCTCTGGATGGTTGACAAGTGTCTAAATCCTATAGTCTAATGCTTAAGAAATCCTCTAACTAACTAACTAACTAACTAATTAGTTAGAGAGAGAGAGAGAGAGAGACGCGCGAACACACATAGAAATCTCGAGATAGAGAGAATGAACTTTCTATTGTTGGAATCCTTATAGTCTACAACTTGATCTTGACTCATGTGAGAGTGAGGGGGTGAGGGAGTTGAATCTGATGAGAGAGAGAGAGAGAGGGAGTTAGTGATTTAGAATTTTTTCCAAACTGATAATTCAAGTGTGAACATCAAAAGTGTTTTTTTATTTGACATGGCGATACAGTTTAGCAGTTGATGTGGCATGAAATATTTATTATTATTATTTTGTTTCACACATCATCTTTTTCCATCAAATGGATAAAGACAGAGATTAAATTGACACGGCATTGAAAAGGTTAAGGACCAAAATGACACAATTTAAAAGTTATGGACCAAATTGAGATATAGTATAAAGGATATGGAATAACTTTATAGTTTAAGATCTTTCTTGCTTCTATATAGCAATTCCAATGTAGATCTTTCATGCTTCCATAGAGTAATTCCAATGTCTATTTATGGCATATTTTATGATTTTGACTTTACTCTCCTTCAACCTTACGAGAGATTTGATTAAAAAGGTAATTATTTTTTTTGCTTTACTTCCTATTTTTTTGATTTAGTTATTATTTTTGGTTGTCTAATTTGTAAAATGTCTTTTTATTGGAAGTGAATTTTGACAAATCCACTGTTAGATTATATCTTCTTCTTATATCCTTTATGCTTGCAAAATTTATAGAAAATTAAAGATTAATAGCTATGTCATCAATAAATTGTTTAAGTTTTAAGTTTTTGTAGTTTAAAATTTTATATAAAATATAAATTTATAGATGATATAATAAATAATATCTGATTGAAATAAAATTTGACATGTGTATTGATAAAGGGAAAAATTGTAGTAATAGTATTCGCCCTTGAAAAGGTATAAAGTAACACCCCAATTAAACCCTTCGGGATCCATTGGAGGCGATGACATTAAGAAAATCAAGTAGCGCACCTCAAAGTTGACAGGATGACCTTAGGAAAAGGGAATGGGTGGCTGACGACAAGAAAGCTAAAGGGATCAAGTAGAGCTGACAACCCTGACAAAGCTTAGCTTGATCTCCACATTTGCATATATAAGGAAATACCTTACGCTTCACGTTTAATACTGATCAAAAGGACTCCTATAAGGAAAGGATTCTGTAATATACGCTTTGTAAGGATTCCTATAAGAAAAAGACTTTTACAGTAAGGAAAAGATGTCAACCCTCTACTACTATAAAAGCCCAAATACCCTCATTAACCAAGGTATGCATAATTTACCCGCTCTAGCACTCTAGAGTTGTTAGAAATTCTAACTTGACCTTCGGAGGGTATCTACATCAGTGCTATCTGCGAAGTCTTCTCTTTTTTGTGTTGTGCTGGTGTTGTTTCGAGCACGTGAGGACCGTGTAGCTTACTGTTGATTTTTTGGCATCATCAGTTGGCGCTATCTATGAGAAGTGCGCACTTTAGCCTATCACTTCCCGAACAAAGAGTTGCATGGTACTTACTCGCTCGATGGCAACTACCAACAACGTTCAGGGAGACGAACCGCGACCCACTACCCTAGAGAGGAAGGTCTAAACCCTCACGGCAGCAATGGAATGTTTCACTAAACAAAATCAAGACCTTGAAGAACAGCTACGACAGAAAAACACTGCTATGGGTACCTAAGAGGAAGACCAAGAAGGTACCAGTGTTGAGAGGAGAGACCGAAAGGGGCCGGAAGGTAGTAACGCCCCAAGCAGACTAGAGCGACAAGACATGAGCCATCCTTCCACTATAGACACAGCTTCCCCTTACATTGTTGCAAAGATGCAGATGATGAAGGAATGAATGAACCTTATGATGAATGTCCTCAAAGGACGAGTGTCTAGTGACCTCGATGATCTGGTCCACCGAACCGACTCGCCTTTCACCGCATCCATCAACTTCTTCCCCCTACCGCAGAAGTTTCGCATGCCCCAGATAGAAAGCTACAACAGAGTCAAGGACCCTCTCGATCACCTAGAAACTTTCAAGACCTTGATACACCTTCAAGTATCATGTGTAGGGCCTTCCCTATAACACTAAAGGGTCCTGCGAGAATTTGGTTTAGCCGACTGATGCCTAACTCCATCAGTACTTTCAAGGAGCTAAGCGCCTAGTTCACTTCGCACTTTATTGGGGAGCATAGGTATAAGAAGTCTACTACGTGCTTGATGAGTATCAAGCAGCGAGAGGACAAGACGCTAAAATCCTACATAGCTCGCTTTAACAAGGAAGCATTCTCGATTGATGAAGCTGACGACAAGATACTTGTAGCAGCCTTCATAAATGGGTTGTGAAAGGGTAAGTTTTTGTTTTCTTTATACAAGAACAACCCGAAAACCATGTCGGATGTACTTTACAGGGCCACCAAGTACATAAATGCCGAAGATGCACTACTGGCTCGAGAGGAAAAGCCTAGAAAGAAAGAGAGGCAGGAAGACATGCGACAAGATAGAGGGTGAAAGATGGCAAGAACCAGAGATGAAAGGGATGATAGGTGCTCTAAACCCCCGCTAGGGAGATTCACAAGCTTCACCCCACTGACTGCCCCAATCGACCAAGTCTTAATGCAAATCAAGGACGAAGGAGCCTTAACCTTCCTTGGAAAGCTGAAGGGAGATCCCAACAAACGGCCTAGAGATAGGTACTGCCGCTTCCACCGTGATCACGGTCATGACACGGCCGACTACTATGAAGCAGCAGATCGAAGCCCTTATCAGGCAAGGGAAGTTACAAAAGTTCTTCCACAAGGAGAGAACAGATCCGCCTCCTCAAGAGCAAGCCCCCCGACGGGACAACGAGCGTCCCAAACCACCTCTAGGAGACATAAGGATGATTGTGGGAGGCATGGTGACTACTGACTCATCCAAGAAGGCCTAAAAGACTTACCTCAGAATGTTCAGATGATGGGCGTCATCCTGAAGATGCCACGGGTCGATAACCCAATTATTGGTTTCTCTGAAGAAGATGCTCGACGTCTTCACCACCCACATGACGACGCACTCGTCGTTAGCATCTGAGTAGGAGATTATAAAACGTACCGAGTCTTGGTCGACAACAGTAGTTTCGCAGGTATTCTCTACTACCCAGCGTTCCAACAAATGCAGATTAACAGAGAACGCCTAGTCCTAACCAATGCTCCACTCATTAGGTTTGGAGGAACAAAGGTATACCCCCTTGGCGCGGTCACATTGCCTGTAACTATTGGGGACTATCCTCAGCAAATCACTAGGGATGTTACATTCCTTTTTGTCAATTGCTCCTCTGCCTACAATGCCATTATAGGATGACCAACCCTTAACTCATGGAAGGCCATAACTTTAACCTACCACCTGATGATTAAATTCCCCATAGAGAACGGAGTAGGGGAATTACGAGGAGATCAGGTAGTTGTGTGCAAATGTTACATTGCGATGCTAGAGATGGACGACCATCTACAGACCTTGAGTATAGAAGAACAACGAACGGGGGTAGACCCCGTAGAAAGGCTCGAAGAGATACCTCTCGATAGCTCCAGATCGAACAGAACCATAAGGATTGGCACTCTCGCCAACCCAATGATTCGCCAAAAGCTCATAGCCTTCCTCAAGGAGAATCAAGACTTGTTTGCTTAGAGTCATGAAGACATGCCAAGAATCAACCCGTCAGTCATAGTACACAGGCTAAATGTGTCACCTTCCTTTCCACCCATCCGGTAGAAGAAGCGAGTATTCGCCCAAGAGAGAGATCGAGCAATAGTAGAAGAAGTCGGTAAGTTAAAGAGGCGGGCTTTATTAGGGAAGTATACTATCCCAACTAGCTAGCGAATGTGGTGATAGTTAGGAAGGCCAATGGGAAATGAAGGATGTGTGTAGACTTCACGAATCTGAACAAAGAATGCTTAAAGGATAGCTACCCCCTTCTTTGAGTCGACGTACTGGTAGACTCTATAACTCAGCACCAGCTACTGAGCTTCATGGACGCCTTCTCAAGGTACAATCAGATTCGGATGGATGAAGCAAATCAGGAGAAGACTTCATTTGTTACTAGCCAAGGTCTTTTTTGTTACAAAGTAATGTCATTCGGCCTTAAGAACGTGGGTGCAACGTATCAAAGGCTCATGAACAAGATATTTGTGAACCAAATTGGGAGGAATGTTCAAGTCTACATCGACAACATGTTGGTAAAAAGCCGAAGAAAAGAAGACCATTTGAAGGATCTTGAGGAAACATTCAGCACCCTTCACTCCCACAACATAAAGCTTAATCCGAGTAAGTGTGCATTCGAAGTGACAGCGGGAAAGTTCTTAGCTTTATGGTGTCTCAAAGAGGTATCGAGGCCAACCCAGACAAGATCAAAGCCATAGTAGAGATGGCCCCCTCGAAGAAAGTGAAAGAAGTGTAGAGTTTAAACGGTAAAGTAGCTGCCTTGAACAGGTTCGTATCAAGAGCGATGGATAAGTGCTAACCCTTCTTCCACATGCTGAAGAAATTTTTTGAGTGGACAGCCGAGTGTCAGCAAGCATTCGAAGAGCTAGAAGCCTACCTTTCTTCCCCACCGCTATTAAGTCCTTCACAACTGGGAGAAGAGCTCTTCCTGTATCTGGCTATCTCCCCGGAGGCCGTCAACGCGGCCTTGGTAAGAGAAGAAGACAAGGTTCAATAGCCCGTGTACTACAACAGCCGGGCATTTCATGGTGTTGAGGAGAGGTACCCACCCATGGAAAAGCTCGCCTTCGCCTTAGTTACAGCAGCCTGAAAACTCAAGCTGTACTTCCAAGCCCACATGGTAATCGTCCAAACCGATAAACCCTTACGACAAGTAATGAGCAACCCCAAAGCTGCTGGTTGGTTGGTGCTATGGGTGATAGAGTTAAGCAAGTTCGACATTCAGTACCGCCCATGCACCGCCATCAAAGGGTAGGTCGTCACTGACTTCATAACAGAGTTCACCAACAGGGAAGACAAGGGGGCAGATGAATATCCGCAATGGAGTATACATACAGACGAGACATCCAACAGGCAGGCCGGGGGTGTAGGTGTCATACTTCTCTCTCCCGAAGGGGACCTAATCAAAAGTATGGTTCGCCTCGACTTACCTACCACTAACAATAAAGCAAAGTACGAAATTTTAGTGGCAGGGCTTGATCTCGCCAAAGTAGTAGGAGCCATAAGAGTTATTCTTTACTGCGACTCTCAGATCATCACTAACCAAGTAAACGGGGATTATGAATGCAGAGGCGAAAGAATGAAGAGATATTTGGATCAAGTAAGGAGAAGGGTAGACGAGCTGAAGGCCAAGAGGAGAGAACGACCAAGCCGACCGCCTTGCCAAAGCAGCTTCAGTCGAACATATGACTACCCTTGATAACATACTCTCTTTTGTTCAGTTTTCTCCACTAATAGATACCATCGATGTGTAGGAGATAGGTTCCAAAAGCAATTGGACCACGTCGTTGATCTCTTACTTGAAAAATGGCGTCTTACCAGACGGAAGGGAGGCTGCACAAAAGCTGAAGGTCTAAGCTGTGCGGTTCATCTTGATGAAGGACGTCCTATACAAGAGAGGCTTCTCCCACCCATACCTAAGGTGTTTGGGTCCCGAGGAAGTGGACTACGTCATGAGAGAAGTCCATGAAGGGATTTGCGGAAATCACTCAGGGTCACGATCGTTGACAATTCAAGCGAGGTACTACTGGCCCACCATGCAAAAAGATGCTCAAACTTATGTCAAAGCCTACGACAAATGCCAAAGATTCAATAATATCATAATACAACCGTCCGAAGAATTGACGCCTATGACAGTTTTATGGCTGTTCGCTTAGTGGGGTTTAGACATCATTAGGCCGTTCCCAATAGCGGTGCGACAGCTGAAGTTCCTGATAGTGGGCACATACTACTTCACAAAATGGGTGGAAGCTGAAGCCTTGGCCACCATTACAGAGAAAAACGTGAGAAGCTTCATTTGGAAATCCATCATATGTAGGTTTGGGATTCCTAGAGTCTTAGTCTCGGACAATGGGAAACAATTCGACAATGGCTCTTTTCGGGATTTTTGCACGCAGTTAGGAATCAAAAATCACTACTCTTTCCCTACCCACCCTCAAGCAAACGGACAGGTTGAAGTCACGAACCGACCCTTGCTCAAAATTATCAAGACTTGACTCAAGGGGGCAAAGAGCATATGGCCTGAAGAGTTGCCAAGCATGCTATGGCCTATAGGACAACGACGAGGATGCCCACAGGCGAAACACCATTTCAGCTAACGTACAGAAGTGAAGCAATCATTCTAGCCGAAGTCGGTCTCACAAGCTACAGGGTGGACAACCATGATGAAAGAAGAAATGATGAAGCTATGCGTCTATAGCTTGATTTAATTGACGAAGTCAGGGCGACATCAGATTAAAGGCTCGCGCGGTACCAGGACCGCATGGCTAAGCACTACAACTCCCAAGTCCAATATAGAGATTATCAGGTCGAAGATCTCGTTTTGAGAAAGGTCATGGACGCTGCTAGAGACCCAACCCAAGGAAAGCTTAGCCCCAAATGGGAAGGACCCTACCAAATCACGTCATGGTAGAGGAAGGGAACCTACCACCTAGAGACGATGGATGGATGGAAGCTACACCACCCATAGAACACTGAACACCTGCGAAAGTACTACTAGTAAATAGGATGGCATGAAGAGAAGCACCCCCTTATTTTTAGCATACCTTAGTTAAAATTAGCTACACTCTTCAGTTTTTCTATTTTTAGATTTTGTTACAATAACTCTTTTTAAGCCTAAAGGGTAGGTCTTCTTCTTTTTAAAAACTACTTTTTCTAAGAATGCGTGGTTTATTATAATAAGAGGAGTTTATTCAGATATGACTAAAGTGTTTATCTACGAAAAATAGTCCACGAAGTAGACGACCCTAAATGCAATCCATAGAGTGGACGACCTCATCCCAAAAGGATGAAATGCTATCTTGTCCCTAAAAGCAGACAAGCTTATTGTCCCTAAAAGCGGACGAGTTTATTAAAGTCCATAAGGTGGAAGACTTCATCCCAGAAGGATGAAATATTATCAAGTCCATAAAGTAGACGAGCTTATTGTTCATAAAGTGGACGAGCTTATTAAAGACCATAAAGTGGACGACTTCATCCCAGAAGGATGAAATATTATCAAGACCATAAAGCGGACGAGCATATTGTCCACCAAGTGGATGAGTTCATCATGTCCACAAAGCGGACAAGTTCAATAAAAACCCACAAAAGGGACAAACTAAAGTCCATAAAGGGGATGGTTCGATGAATGAAATCCATTACTTAATAAAGTGGACAAAATCATTAAAGCTGACGGCTTCATAAAATTGCCATTACTTAAAAATGGTCATTGAAGCTGACGGCCTCAGGAAAAAATCATTACTTAACAGTGGATGAGTTTCCCAAGTCCATAAGTCAGACGTCCATGAAAGTTGACTAGGTTATAAAGTAGACGGATCTTTCAATCCTTAAAATGGGAAAGTTCTTTCTAGTAGAACAAATTATGATTATAAAGTATACAAAACAGTGTACGGACCTATAACTAAGTAGACAGGTCCATAATTATGCACGAAAGTAGACGGACCTAACCAAGCTGATGGACTCAGTAAAAAGCCAAGAAACGAGGTCAAGTCTACAAAGTAGACATCCTTAGATGATAAGCCTATCGTGTAAAGAAGATGGGTTCGTATTCAACTTGTGAAAATAGCATTCAAGCATACAAATGTCAACTAGTAAAAAACTACACGATGTTAAAAGCAAAGAGTATAAGATACCATATATAAAATAAAGTCTTTGCAAATGAAGCCCAAAAAATGCTAGGGCATTTAAACATTGTTTGAAAATTAAATGAAATATAAAGGTTGCAAAGAATAAAGGCTATGGCTGAACAGCAGAAATGCCATTTGGGGTCTTATTGTCTTTATCTTGAGCAGAAGGGTTCTCCACGTCTAAGAGCTCAATGGATGGGTTGGAAGTGGTGACGGGAGGATTCGTAGCAGGTTGAGCAAGGATGATGCCATCATCCTTGGAAGGGAGATCTGGTTCAGTAGAGTCGTCACTCTCATCAACGATGGCGTCACCAGCAGGGGTCGACGAAATGGGGGCATCCATGGTAATCCCAGATAGATCCAAGTTTGGGAAGGAGGACGTGACCTATTTAAGGCAGTCCTCAAACCTAGTACCATAATACTCAGTATAGGAGTCAACGAATGATTGAGACGCCTTGAATTTCGTAATAGCGTTGGCCCTAGCCTTCTCCACCTTCCCGTGCAAGGTCGACAACTCTTCCTGCAATGTCTCCTTCTAATGACCTTCCTCCTTCAGCTTCTCTTTAAACTCCTTTAGCTCACTATTTAGAGTATGGAGAGCATCCTTATACTGCTCCTACGCATCCAGTAAATTTTTATTACTCTTCCTAACCCTGGTGACGACCCCTCTTTGGCAACACACCTGTCTTGAAGTGCCTTCACACGCACCAAAGCCTGAAAAGGATACAGTCATTAGTCAATGGACAGAAAGAGACGAGATATAATTAGCTAAGAAAGTAAACCTATCCGAGTGAGGTCAAAAAGAGCCGATGCCCCTAAGTCCTTCGTTCCTAGCTGATCGCAAGGCTCTATGTCCGTCGACTTTATGAAGGACTCCACTCCTTTGATGGCGTAATCTTTTTGGGTCAGAAGGCGACAGGGTCCCTCAATGACGGGACCGGAAGAAGTCATCACTCCCTTGCCCACGCCCCGACTCGACTTGGGAGGAGACTTCTTGAGGTGTTCCTCTCCAAGGGTGACTGCTGCCTTCTGGGGAGGACGGTCGTCCTTCCCATCAGCCTTCCTTTTGGCCGAGCCCTTAGCAACGGCCTTGGGGGCTGACGAGGAGGCCCCCTCCTTAGCCTTCCTTTCTTCTTCTTTTTTACAGGCAGTAACTACCCTCACTTTTTGTCTAGTTGCCTCCGTTTCTACAAAAAGACAACAAACGTACGTTGGAAAAGCATACGGTAAGAATAAAAGTGACGGGGATGGTAGGAAATCTACTTACGAAGACGAGAGTATTCATCCAATTTAAGAGCTTTTGGTGTTGGCTCGAGACCCTGCAATAAGCGTGCAAAGTGTCAAGCGTGATGAGATCTCGACACTTCTGCTTGTCCAAAGGAATTTCTGTTACCCAACGAATAAAGTCTTCTTGCTCCTCTGTAATATAAGGGTGAATTCTAGTTGAAAAAAAGGAGAACAGACGGTGTTAGAAGCTTGGAATGAACCAACAAAGGAAGAAGAGCAGATGGGATTAACTTGAATCCTTGATAAAAGCCCAAGTGTTGTCAAAGTAACCACAGGGCATCGTCTCCCATTCTTCCTAACGACACACCCAATCCGTCCCCTTGACAAAAAAGCATCTACTTTTCCAGTTTCTGTTAGAGTCTAGCATATCAGACACTAGTCTCAAGTCCTTCTCTTTGGTGGCAAAATGATATGTCCCCTTAGAAGAGACGATGTGCTGGGGTCTGTAGCAGTAGAAGAACTCGTCCAACAAAAGCTAACGGTTCCCTCCACTCAGACGACCCTATAAGATCTCAGCACCTATAAAGATCCTCCAGGCATTCAGAGCGATTTGGCTAACGGACAACCCCATAAAATCAGCCAATTGACGGTGCAAAGCAGTCAATGGTAGTCTAAGCCCCGCAACAAATATGGCGTCATACATATCGACGTCTGGAGTCCTCCCTGTATAGCATTGTTCGTTTTTTCTAGGAAAACGGATTAGGATATGGTCTGGGATTTGGTAACGGGTACGCAACTCCTTAAAGACCTTGTTACTCATTTTTGGTAGAAACTTATTGACAGCCTAATCCTCAGGAAGGACGAAGGGATGGTTGCCTCTAGGACTTCCTAAAGTTCCCTCACTGGATTCCTTGTCACCTTCATCTCCGTCTCTATCACTATCCCTCTCCTCTTCTCCCTCCTCAACTTCACCCTCCTCACTTACTATTTCTTCCTCACCTTCCCCTCCATAACTTTCAACTTTCTCGTCAGGAGATTGGGTTGACATTTCCCTTTCTGACGACCAGGAAGAACCCTTGGTCTCATGACCTAAACCGAATACCTCGTTGTAGCCCGCTCCTTCGCGGACTGACGACTTCTCACCCATCGCTTCGCTTGACATCTGACTACCTACAATAGACGGATTCATTCTAAGAACCTAAGATGACAGCCTTACTAGGGAGTTAATCAATTAGAATAAAAAACATACGTATAAGGAAAAGGAGAAAAGAACTTACAAGTCTGTCTTTTGAAGTAATGGTTTCGAAAGCGACAATAGCAGCACAAGCGATGGAGTCAACAAATCGATGGAGTAAAAGTGACAAGCTTTCTCTCCAGAAATCAGCAAGGATAAAATAGGAGAAATAAGGGGAGGAGGCGAGTTATATATAGGGGGAAAGTGCACAGAAGATGAAGCGACGCCCTCGTCTAGAAGCGGAACCAACCAAAATGCCCCACGTGCCCAAGCATTTAATGATGGCTGTTCGAGGAGTCACCCATAAATGAGTTTTTCTCTCTCCTGGCCAAGAAGAAGATTAGCAATAAAAGTCTAACTCCATAACCCATCAGTTTAAGCTGACGAGGATATGGAGTAAGGGGCTGCTGATAAAGGGAAAAATTGTAGTAATAGTATTCACACTTGAAAAGGTATAAAGTAACACCCCAATTAAACTCGTCGGGATCCATTGGAGGCGACGACATTAAGAAAATCACGTAGCGCACCTCAGAGTTGATAGGATGACCTTAGGAAAAGGGTATGGATGGCTGACGATGAGAAAGCTGAAGAATCAAGTAGAGCTGACGACCTTGACAAGCTTGATCTCCACATTTGCATATATAAGGAAATACCTTGCGCTTCACATTTAGTGCTAATCAAAAGGACTCCTACAAGGAAAGGATTCCGCAATATACGCTTTGTAAGGATTCCTATAAAGAAAAGACTTTTACACAGCAAGGAAAAGATGTCAACCCTCTACTACTATAAAAACCCCAATACCCTCATTAATCAAAGTACGCATAATTTACCTACTCTAGCACTCTAGAATTGTGAGAAATTCTAATTTGACCTTCGGAAAGTATTTGGCCAGTACCACACTGTTCTCTCTACGAGGTCTTCTCTTTTTTGTGTTGTGCAGGTGTTGTTTTGAGCATGTGATGACCGTGTAGCTTACTGTTAATTTTTCAGCATCATCATATATTATGAGTGTAAAGAATATGCAATTCAATGTTAGATTTTCAAAATATATAGTAACATTTATTTTATCGAATAAGGTTAGGCTACAACCAAATTTGTAGTTAAATTTTGTCATTTGCAAAATGTTTGTAGTAATTTCGTTTGCTGTTGACTACACATTCAACTTATTATACGTTGGGGATAAAGACTAATGTTTCATAAGAATTTGTTGGTATCTCATTGTCAAGATACGTAGGGGAACAATTAGTCAATTTTTTTAGAACCCACCACGGTCAATTTTGTCTAGTTGGCTTGGAGAGCCAAATATTTAAAATTATTAATTGCGTTTTTGTATTTAAATTTTGCTAAACATAATTGATCTTAATTAGAATTTGTCAATTTTAACTTTTTTAAAATTTTATATTTTGAAACAATTGTAATAAATTTTGTTAGTAAACAAGAATTCACTAGAGAAAAGTTTGAGAGAAACTCTGCAATTTTATTACTAATAATAGTCTGAAAATTGAATTGCCTTTGGAGGTTATAATGCGTTCAAATAGTAAAAACAAAACGTAGGACAGCTAGAAACCCTAAGGCGGCTACGAAAGCATATAAAACCCTAATTTGACTAAACAATATTAAAAACACATAAAAAGAAGGAAATAAATAACCTAAACCTAAAATAACAAAAATTACATAAAAATACTAAAATTAGATATTTACAAAAATTAGATATTAATTGGTGATGGAGTCCTACCTTATGGGTTAAAATTGTAATTCAACAAAATCCAAAAAAAAAAAAAAAAACTATGAGAAATTTTTTTACTAAAAATAAGCACACTTGCATATATTAAACTCAGCAATTTACTCAATTTCAAATTCTAAATTTTAGTTTTATAAAAATCATTTTTGATATAATCTCATTAATAATAGATAAATTCAAATTAAAAAATTATATTAAACTCAAAATAATAAAATAATAAAATAATAAATCTCATCACATGTGCGGATATTTTGTTAGTTCAAAAATACCCTTAAAATCAAGATAATGATAAAACTAGGCTTAAAAAAAAAAAAGAAAAAAGAAAAAAAAAAAAAAAAAAAAGATAATCAGATAAGAATACATGTCTCAATTGCACTAAAATATTGTCTATAAAATAGGAACATAATCCATTCAAGCATTTGAAATAATCCAACTATCTAAACTCACGTTTTCAAAAAAAAAAAAATTTTATTTTAAACTCTTTATGAAAAAAAAAATAAAAAAATGCTTCCAAGTTACCGCGTGCTTTGAGGCTCGCATTGTAGAAAATTTATATTAGGTTTCTGCTTTTGCTGTTTCCTACTTTCTTTAGGAGTAGAAGTCCTTTGTTTCTTCTGTCAAAAGGATTTAAAAGTCATTTTGGACTAGGATTCCGCGTAGAGACCACGGGTATGATTTTGTAGACATCTATATATAAATATAAATATGACGTCGTAGAATTGGTGTGGTGCAGAAGAGAGTCGAAACAGAGTCTGAGATAGAAGATTACTATTTTTTTTGCTGAATGAGAAGATTACTACTTAAATAGTTAAAAGTGGTAGCTGATCTTCTGCAACGTTGCCTCAATAGGTAATTCTTTCTATTTCTTTTGTCGGTTAATATTTTTTGGTCCTTTAATTTACGACATGTTTGTAGCAATTGATACAACCTATTCGATTTATTTTGATGAAAACTATGTTAGGTTTCATAAACAATAATGTTTCATCAACATCTGTCATTGATTTATATTTACACAAAAAAAAAAATAAAAAATTATTTTTCAAGGTTTAGACGAAAAGAGATCAATTTTTATTATTACTAGTATTTGAGATTAAAGAAGTTTAATTTTTTATGAACTTTAACATGTAGCAGGTACAGGTAGGGGAGCGAATAGCCTTGCTTGTTTCATATTATTCATTCGTAAACAATTTCTGAATTTGAGACATTTTTTGTATATTTAAATACAAAATTTCTAATTCAGATTTTTATTTTATTTTATTTTATTTAAGTTTTACTAAAATCTAAAATCTCATTTAAAATTTATAATATGGTTTATCCACAGAATCTTTTTTTGACATAATCGATCTTAAATAGCATTTTGTAATTTTTTTAGCTTTTTTTTTTTTTGGTTGAAACAATAATAATAAATATAAGCATTGGGAAAAAAAAAAAATAGTCTTTTTATATAATTAAGAATTTTTATATAAGATGTTTGAATATCATTTTGTTTATTTTCATTGTTATCTTCTTTTTGTATTATTTCATTATCTTTTTATGAATATCTTGTTCATTTGTGTGATTTTTGCATTAAAATTTTGGATTTTTTTTATAATACTGCTTGAAACAAATTTATCAAAAAATTCTACTTGAGTTCACTAACCTTTAAGTTACTAAATTTTATACCTATAGTTATATATGACATGTGTTTGATTTCTGAGGCGTTTGTTTTAGATAAACTATAAACATTTTGATTACATTTGTACCATCGGGCTTCTTTTTAATTATATTTGCTTTTTGAAAATCCTTGTAAAAGCAGAAGGTAGAAATTTGATGAGCATAGAGAGACACATGATGGACGAAAAGATTGATGTCGTGGATCGAACATCCGATTTGCCTGAATTTATCTTGCATCACATCTTGTCCTTCCTACCCCGAAAAGAGGCAACTAAGATTTGTCTCTTGTCCAAGAAATGGAATTGTGTATGGTCTTCATTTCCGATTTTGGATTTTGATCAAGCTCTTGGTAAGGGCAATATCATGCCCGATACGAGTCCAGATAATAAAAAAAGAGTTGAAAAGTTCATGAATAATGTGGATACATCTTTAAGTAGATTTCACGATCATAATTTGAAGATGCAGAAATTTGAACTTCACATGACACTTGTTGACTTCAAGTTGGCTTCATTGGTTGATAAATGGATAGAGTTGGCCTTCGAACATGATGCCCGGGAGATAGGTTTTCAAGTGAGAACTGAAGAGAATTCATGGTATACTTTTCCTAGAACAATATTTGTTGCAAAATCAACAAATGGTTGTAAGTTAGAGCAACCATGTACTTGGAGTGCTGTGAAATTTTATTCCCTACAGAAGTTGGTGCTTGGGTATCTTTGTGTGAGCGAAGAGATTATCCAAGATATCATTCGTTGTTGCCCTTTTATCACAGATTTTCTTATTGTAGGATGTCACGGATTGAAAAATTTGGAGATCTCCAAACTTTCTAAACTTTGCAAGGTTGAGGTGACTCCTCTCAGACAAGAAGTTGAGAACATCAAAGTTGAAGCAGCAAATCTTCAACATTTCAGCTTTACTCATTCACGCCGACGCCAATGTCTATTGGACATCACTGCATGCCAAAATTTGAAAGAATTATACTTGAAAGATTTGAGCATTACAGACCAAAATCTTCACTTCAATATTTCTAGATTCCCCCACCTTGAAACTTTGGAGGTTAGTGGCTGCATCATGTTGGAAAGGGTCAAGATTTCTGCACAAAGGCTTAGAATGTTAACATTTGAAGCATGCGAAAAGCTGTTGGAGCTTGAAATTGATAGTCCAAATCTGTCATCATTCAAATACTGCAGTTTAGAGAATGTATTTCCTATGATTTTTCCAAAGAATGCTCCATGTCCTTTTGAGCTTACTTTTGTATTATTTAATATTGTTGACACTCTTTGGTTCCTTAAGTTGAGGGAATTTCTAGCAATGTCAAATCAAAGAAAAGTTTTGAAGCTAATAGTCATTTGTAAAGAGGTATGTCCACTAATGCAAATATATCTATTTTTTCACCTATTTACTTTCTTTAACGTCTTTTCATATTTTTCATTTTCACCTTTTGTATTCTGAAACATTTTTTTACTTTTCATTGAATTATAGGTTACATTTAATCTTGAAGATTTGAGAGGAATTACACTTCCTCCGTCATTCGAACTTGAACTTATGATGCTAGAGGGACGGATGTCGGCACTCTTAATAGATTATGGAAGTCTTATAGATGGCTTGCTTTGGAGTTGTTGTCCAAAACAATTGTCATTGCCAACAGGTGTGAAGTCCCGGAAGGAGTGCATAAAGGTATGATTTTTCTTCTACTAGAAGATTTTAGGGTGCCTCTAATTAATTATATCATCTGTTGCATGTTAGGTGATGAACTTTATACAATGATACAGATAATTAAAATATGTGGGAAATGTGGTTTCTGATTTTGAAAAACCTATCCTTTCTAATGTCGACAATTAGGATTCATAAAATCATTTGCATTTCAGTAAAGTAATAAAGTAGTGTGTTTGTCTGGTTGCATTTTGTGAATGATTTTAATAGCCCTCTATGTCCAGTTTATTGTGCCCAAGGACAAAGTAAAAATGGGCCTAACCGGGTCGATCCAGCCCATTGATGACCCGTAACTAGTGTTAATTTCCGTCAACTATAAAAAAAGGTTGGTGAAGTTAGTACTTGATAAAATATTTTCATGATTTCTATCCCCCAAGAACCTTTGAAAATTTCAAGTCAAATATGGTCGGTGTTTTTTTAGCAGAAGGCAATTATGATGTAGATTAGCAGTGGTTTTTTTTTTTTTTTTTTTGAGAAAAAGATTTGCAGTGGTTTGGTTGTGCACAAATAGGATGAAAAATGTAAATATTATTATTAATTTGTTAAATTATTTGTACTTTTTACTTATTTGCCACAACCTGACAAGCTAAAAAGCGTGGGGATTTGAGACTTAAACCTCTCAAATAGGTCTGTCCCAAAATAAAATATCCCTGCAAGAGGCAGTAGCTTTGAGACCCATGGTGTGTACATTTACATTATCTGTTTTCAAATTTAAAGATTTGTTTAAACATGCTTAAAAGATTAGGGATAATTAGAGAGTATTTATAGTACGATAAATTTGTCCAGCTGGAATAAAATTTTGCCTTAAAAAACTTTAGTAGATAGGAAATTTTCTTAGAAGGTACTAAGTATTAAAGATTTATATGGAAGTATACAAATAAATGTATAATGATCTGTGAAGGATACTCTCATTATATTCCTATATTATTTTACTTTATTTTTATTTTAAGACCATGATATTCTAGAATTCTAGCACTCAAGCCTCATGTGATTCCTATGCTGAAGTTTTGACAAACTTTTGATCTTCTATTAATACACAGTATCATAAGTAGATAGGGAGTTTTATCCATTTAAAAAAAATATCAGGTAGTCTGAAATAACTAAAAGTTAAACAATTCAAAATTTTATCAATGATTTTGAAATACGCACAGCTTTTACCCTGCATAATTCCTTTTTTTTAAATGAATAATTTGATGAATGAGCATTTTAATTCCATATGAAGAAACCAAACAATTGTGCAATCAGTTGCCACAAGAAGCATACAAGTTGCAAGTAGTTAACACTTGCCTCTCTGAAGACAATGAAGTAGATGCCCAATTTGCATTACAGAACTCTGCTTTGGATGGTTTTTTAATGTTCTTGGTTTGGAGGAGATATGTCACATATGCGACTTTATCTAGAGATGTTAAATGGGCTTAGAGCCAGAAGTGGGTTATTGGCCCCCTTTTAGTGTTGTTTGAGTCGTGTCATATGTGGTGCTTTATACAAATATTTTGATTAAGCAATGAGGTTGATTAAGAAAATGTCAACTTTGTCTTAATATAATTACACTTGCTGGAACTAATTATTTGTCTCTAATTTACTTGAACTCTAGGTGCTGTGTGAAGATATATTGGATAAAGAAGATAGGGACTTCTCTTGTTGTTGGCGACATCATTTTAAAGGTGCAAAGATCAAGAGTATTGCTGGGATTGAAGGTGAAAAGCTTCTTGATTGCAAAACTTTGTTAGATACGTTGCCTACTCTTGTAAAGGGTCAAGAGATTCAATTTAGATTGGATTGGAACACCATTTGCATGGAAGGGTGCATTAGAATATGAAGTAATATAGTTTTGTGAAATAAATTAATGCTTGTCAAATTTGTATTATCCGTTTGATCAACACCTATGATTAAACATTGTATCTTCCTTATTTTTGAAAATTTATTTGTTTGAAATTTTTTATTTATTTATTTTATTTTGTTATAGGGATAAAGCTTAGATTCAATTTTTTTGTGTTGCTCCTAGTTTCTTTAATTAAATTCAATCATTTGATAGGTAAATAGTTTATTTATTTTTTATTTATTTATTTATTTATTTTTTATATAAGATATATAGAAATTCTACTATAACTTAATACCCGTTTGTTTCAACTTTTGAAGCCCAAAAGTTGCGTTTTCAAAAAAGTCAGCCCAAAAATAGTGTTTGGTTAGTATAAAATGCAACTTTTTTGGAAAAACTTGCATTTTATATTTGTGAAGAGAACGCGCATTTGATAGTTGGAGCTCTGATGGTCCATTTTGTTAAAAGTTCGTGGGCGTTTGATATATCCGTTAGGGGTGAGTTGGCAATTACCAAATTGCCTTTCAATAAAGGATGGTATTGTCTTCAGAGTCTCACGCATAGTGCCTCATTCCTCTCATCTCATCTCATCTCTTTGCTCTGCGCAAATCCAACTCCCTCATGCCTTTCACTCTTCTCTCTACTCTGGCCTCTCCGTGGTAAAAGTCTCTCTTGTCTTTTGTCAAAAGGACCCAAAACTCTGCTAAAAAAAGCAATAATATCATAGTACAAGACTCATAAAAACACATTAAACTACACAAAAAAATAAGAGTTGAAGAAAAGCACACACCTTATGAGGTTAGTTGAGTAAACAAGGAAGACCCAGTTCTTGATTCAGCTAAAGAAATAGACCAAGATGAAGAAAACTTATGGAAGTGAGTGAAAACTTAGATGGGTTTTCTTCTTGGGATTGAGAGCTTAACACAATGTCAGCTAAGAAAGCAGAGCAAACAAAAAAAAAAAAAAACACAGAGGTGGCTTTGTGGTTTCGGGTGGACAAAGAAGTGTTATTTTATTGTCCTAATAGGGTCAAAGAAAGTGGTTTGTGGTTGATAAGTGAGGCTTAGAATTAGTGGCCGAGAGATCTCCATCTAAAAAGCAAAGGAAATACAAATGAAAAGAAAAAAAAAAAAGGAAAAAAAAAATAAAGAATAAGAAATTAAAATTGAGAAATGCTATCATAATATTTTTACAATACTTTCACAATAAATCTTAAGTGGTAGTTTATTATTAGCTAATATTTGTGAGAAAAAAATAATTTTAATAGTATGTTCAAATTAAAATTAGTATCAATTTTTATCACAATATTTTCACAATACTTTCACAATAAATCTTAAGTAATAGGTTATTATTAGCTAACATTGATGAGAAAAAATTAATTTTTTAGAAAGAGAAAAAAATAATTTTAATAGTACGTTCAAATTAAAATCAGTATTATCACAATAAATCTTAAGTGGTAGGTTATTATTAGCTAATATTAGTGAGAAAAAAATAATTTCACAATATTGATTTAAGTATGAAATAAACTTCCTTATATATACATTGTCCTTTTTGGTAATTTACCCCTCAAACTGCCACTTTTATAAGTGCTACACTCAGCTTTTTTAAAAAGCATTTTTTAACAGTTTTTACCAAACACTCAATTTTTTGAAAAAGAACTTTTTCATTATGCACTTTTTGAAAACTCAACTTTAAAAAAAAAGCTGAACTTCAAAAAGTTGAATCAAACTCACCCTTAATCTAAGCATATATCTATTTGAGCTTCTCTCCTGAAAAGTTGAATCCCAACCTTTGCCTTCCCCTAGGTATCATAGGTGCAGCTCCAAGATCACCGCACCCATACCCGACACGCACAAACGCGTCATGCGTGTTGGAAAATCTGGTTTTGCATCTCATACAAAACACACAGCAGAAGCAACAAACATGGATCAACTTCATTCATGAGAAATAACATAAAATCTTGAATTCTGAAACAAAGAATAGAAAGCATACCTTAGTGTGGTGAAATTCAAAACCAAAACTTGAGGAAACTTTTAATCTTCACTCCAATTCCACTTAATGCCCAAGAAGTGTGGTCTCTCAATCAGTTTCCAAGGAAAGAATAAAAGAGTATCCAACACTCACATACACTATTTCATTCCTTACATGATCTTAAATAAAAACCATTTATGAAATTCTATATGTTTCTCTCCTTATATATTTTTAGGACATATGTGATTCACTTGTTTAGAACATATATCACTATTTTATGTAATTAGCTTATCCTTTGACAAAACGCACTTTACTTGTATTTGGGTATATTTAGGATGTGTTTAATACTTCAAGTAACTGTGTTTCAAGATCAAGTGTTGAAGACATGCAAGTTTGTCCAAGATTCAAGTTGAAGAAGTGTCGTTCATTAAAACTCAACAACTATCTCGATAGCGAGCTATCCATTGAGCTTAAGAAGCTGTTCCAGCCTCAACACTCGACAGCTGCTCGACAGATAGTTATCTATTGAGCTTTATGAAAAACAAAATTCCAGTTCTACTTTGACTCTAATTCGTGATTATGTATTTGGGCCTTCTTTTCTTCTAATCCTAGACATATAAAAGAATTATTTTAAGAGTCGTCAAAGTGTACACAAGTTGCACAAGTGTTGAGCAAAGTCTGATCAAGTAATTTGTAACCGAAGACAAAGTTTTGCCTTAGTTCATCATTCTTGTGAAGAAGTTGCTGTGTACGTGCACCGTAGGGTTTTGTGACCAAGCATCTTCTTGATCTTCATCGTTGAGATGAACTAAAGAACTTTGCAGCCAGTAACCTTCTTTAGTTGGTGATTGAAGTCGCGTACTGAGATCCGCATATTGGTTAGTCACGTACTTGGGAGCTGTGCATTGAAATGGGAAATTGTCACTACAGAACAAATCCAATTGGGTATTGGGGTAAGGGTTCAACTGTAGGTTGGTATAAGATACTTGGATTCTTTTACTTGTAACCACTTGTTTTGATAATAGTGAAATTTCGAGAGTGGTGACCTGAAAATCACCCAGTGGGGTTTTTACCATTAGGTTTTCCCTATTTGTAAACAAATTACTGTGTTATTTATTTTCCACTACATAATTAGTTTATTGGTGATTTGTGTGTTCTACCACGCGCTTTGCATGTTAATTTGATTAATTGATAAACTTGGCTAATTAATTAATTAATTTATCATAAGGGGTCAATTCGTTTTTGGCCTATCAAGTGGTATTTGAGCGAGTACACTCTGATTAGGGTTTAATCTTTGCTATTTTGATCCATTGACCCCTGTTTGTCATGGATAGAGGACAGTCGTTAATCATACCTCCTTTATTTGATGGCACTAACTATGCATACTGGAAAGTACACATGAGAGTTTTCTTGCAATCTTTAGATAAGAAAGTGTAGCAAGCTGTTGAGATAGGCTGGACCAAGCTGAAGGAAGCGCCAGCCGACTAGGATGATGTCGAGATTAAGGCGGCAAACTTCAACAGCAGAGCGTTGAATGCCTTATTTAGTGCGGTCACCAATGAGGAGTTCAAGAAGATATCATCCATTGAAACTACTAAGGAAGCATGGACCATCTTCTAGACAACCTATGAGGGAACAAAGGCTGTTAAGGATTCAAAATTTCAGAGGCTCACTATAAGCTTTGAAGAGATTAAGATGGAGGAGGATGAGTCGTTCGATAAGTTCTATGCCAAGCTCAAGGACATAGTGAACTCAGCTTTCAATCTTGGAAAAACCATTCCTGAACCCAAGATTATGAGAAAGGTGCTCAGATCTTTACCTGAGAGATTCCATGCTAAGATTACGGCAATCGAGGAATCAAAGGACATTAACAAGATTCCTTTGACAGATTTGGTTGGAAATCTACAGACCTACAAGCTAGGGTTGACTAGGATTGGCAAGACAGGTAAAGGTAAGAGCATGGCACTGAAGGCCAAGAGTAGTGAGATAGATGAGTTTTCAAATTGTGAAGATTCTAAGATGAAGTCCTACATCACTAGGCAGTTCAAGAAGTTTATGAAGAATGCCAATGGAAAGGGAAGAAAGATGCAAAGGATGGCGATCAGTACACTGTTCCCATAAGGCCTAAGTGCTTTGGGTGTCAAGGCTTCGGTCACATGAAACAAGAGTGTCCTACATATCTTAAGAGCATTGGGAAGAGTAAGGCACTTACTGCAACCTTGAGCGACACCGAGCCTAAGGATGATTCTGACAATGAGGATGACAGAATCTTGAATGCCTTCACTGCTACTGTTAATCCTACTGATGGGATTGTTGAAGAAGAGGAATTGGTGGAAACCAAGTTTGAGAAGATGGATGATCAAGATGATATCCATACAGCCTATGAGAAATTATACAAGCTTTCTAAGAAACATGATAAACTTTACAGGCTGACCACCAAAAAGCTCAGTGATATGGAACTTGATCGTGAAGAGCTGTCCACAAAGTTTGATGAGGCTAATTAGACCATTGGAGCACTGAAGTACAAGAACAATTTCTTGGTTGAGAAGACCAAGAAGCTTGAAGCAGAGCTGTTTCAAGTCAGAGCTCAATTGGAGAGGACTTCAAGTGTAAAGCTTGATGAGATGCTCAGTCTTTAGAAATCTGCTTCTGATCGAACAGGTTTAGGGTATGGTTTCTCTTCCTCTAATACTGCTTCTACTAGTACTACTATTTTTGTTCCTGGTAGCAATAATGTTGAAATTGAGAACAATAATGTTAAAACTGTTTTAACTAGTGAGAACTTAGACAAGGAAAAATCTATCGTAGGAGCACCCCCTAATCAAGATAAGAAGGAAGTTAAGAACCCTAGGGTAAGAAGGCTAACTCTCAAAAGCCTAAACAAAAGAAGTAGCATCTCTGTCATCATTGTAGAGTTGCCAGTCATACTCGACCAAATTGCTATAAGTGGCTTGCTACTCAACAAAGTAACAACATGATAGCATCTGGAAGCCAGAATTAGCTTCAATCCTCTCTTACTCCCCTTAGAGATCTTCTCAAAGCCCTTATGTTCCTTTCGAACTTGAACGGTTTTAAGTCTTCCCCCTCACTGCTGGTTCAAGGGTTTAATCAAAGGAAAGGTTCTTCCAGGGTGTGGAAGGAAAATGGCTCTAAATGATTCTATCACTTTTCTCTTTCTCTCTCTCTCTCTCTCTTTCTCTCTCTTCTTGTTTTTGTGTGTGCATTACTTATGTGTTTTGATTTCAAGTTTTGAGTCAGTCTAGTTTTTATACTTTGCATTGTTTAACATGTTTTTGTTTGTTTTTAGTTTTGATTATTTTGTTTTTAATATAAAAAAAATTGGAAAAAAAATCAGAAAAATACAAAAATAGTATGTGTTATGTGTACATTGGTACTTGTGTACCTTGGATGGCCATTGAAACAAAGTTTTTCTAAACTTTGTATCTCTTGTAGCTTAGATGAGCATCTCTATGCACAACTAAGCAAGCTTTATGGCTCTTGTTTGTGATGAGTAAGATTAAGTTATCTCTTATATTTAACACTCGTAACACTCTTTTTGATAGAAAGGACTAGAAAATCCTAAGAGAAAGGCATAAATAATCATCTCACCACTGTTGCCCGTCAATCATAATATGACACTTATATGCTTCGGCATAGCAAAATTGGAATGTCAAATGCTTACCATCATTAGGTATTTCTTTTCTCTCTTTTATATGCCCATGCATGATTTGCTTAAATAAAATATGCAAAGAAAATGAAAAGCAAAAATATCAAAATGCTTTAAATATGGCTGCAAGCGTGTATTTTAGGAGATGTGGGAGTTATAAAATGTACCTCGAAAGTGATAGTCCCCACCAAACAGTTATGATTGTGTGTGAGTTAAAGTGATTTTCTCATATCTCAAATCATCATAACATGTATACACTTATGCAATCTTGCGATGTTTTTCACACACAACACGCAACATTCTTTGCTACTTTTGATACATGTGCAGGTATAATGTGATTTGACCATCACAAGATTTTACATGTGTTAATGTATGCTCACTAAATTGTCTTAACTTGTTTTTTAAATATAAAGTTAGTCAGACTAGTTTAGTGTGTGTGTGTGTGTGTGTTTGGGATCATTGTGCTTAAAATTGTTGTTGAGAGATGATTTTGAGAATTCAAAATGTTGTTTGGATCTTTAGTTGAGTTGCATGCTTAATTGCATTCATATCTGTGTTTTTCCCTTCTTGAAAAATGATTTTTAAGCAATCTCCACACCTTCTCGATACCTCCTCGATACCTGGCTATTTGTCGAGCTCTTAAGGTCTTTTCTTATCGCAATCTCGACAGATCCTTGACAGCTAGTGGATTGAACGAGAAAGTTCCTGGATCCTCAATAGCTCCTTAACACCTGGTCGATCGATCGAGCCTCATCTCCTGTGTCTAATGTTTCTGTACCTCGACACTTTCTCGACACCTGTATCTGTCGACGGCAAAATCCTCGACACTTGTCTCGACACCTCTTGACACCTCTATTTGTCGAGAATTACTGAAGCTCTATATATTGGGTTATCTTGATCCGGTTCTCTTTTTCTCGATCTCTCTCTATCTATCCGCTCCTATTCTCCTCCCAAACACTTGCTTCTCCCTCTAAACCTTCAGCCCACGTGATTTTCGGCCTTTCCTTGCTTCAAATCACTGGGTATGTGTTCTTTTTCTCTCATTCATCATGCATTTCATGCATTTAGACCTAGGTTTTGGGGTTTTTGAAATTTTTTGGGGTTTTTCAAAATTGATGAGTTATTGTTAAAATTTTGGGATGGGTTTTTGATTAAACTAGTCGCTAACCCGTGCTATGCACGGGAACCTACCTATTTGTGTGGTAAACTAAAATGATTTTATAAAATTTTAAATTGATTAAGAAACTACATTATTGCATGAATTGCTCTTGTATAACTTCAATTTGTGTTACAATTTGATAAAGAAGTCATTGTTTGAACGTGCAATGACTTACGAAAAATATTAAAGAATAGTTCATGACTATAAACTTATAACCATTGAAAAGAATCAAAAGATTAAGAGCTTAAAAATTATAAAAATATATATGTGTGTGTGACTACACAACAGAGAAATATAAGAGAAAAATTTGTTACACTCAAAATAATAATTCAAGGTTATAATCATTGAAATTTTCCAGATAGTTTTAGATATTACAAAAATATAACTCAAAAAGTCAGATGTTAAAACTTCCAAAAGGCCAAAAAATATTAAGGAATCATAAGATTTACATCCTATAAATTATTGAAACAAAACTATATATATATATATATATATATATGATTTTATAATAGAGAAATATAAAAGAAAAATTGATTACCTTCAAAAGAATAATACATGGTATAGTTTTTGAAACCTACTAAACATGTTCAAATATTGCAAAAACTAACACAAAAATTCAGATGTGAAAACTTCCAAAATGCCAAAAATATATGACTATTCAAAAGAGAAAAATAAGAAGAAAAAAGTACATGAATCTATAAAGTAATAAGTTTTAAATTTTAATGGGTCTAAACTTTAAACAATGAAAAAAAATCACATGTTAGGTTG
Source organism: Quercus robur (assembly GCF_932294415.1). Classification (NCBI taxonomy): domain Eukaryota; kingdom Viridiplantae; phylum Streptophyta; class Magnoliopsida; order Fagales; family Fagaceae; genus Quercus; species Quercus robur. The sequence goes on from NC_065538.1 coordinate 31,194,321, forward strand.
TGTTCCTAGCAACCCTAAAAGAAAAAGTAAAGGGGAAAAAAAAAAACCATGAAATACCATCAAGCAATAAGTTTTAATGGGTTTAAACTACAAACAATGAATAAAAATAATCATAAACAATCAAAGGTGTAGGGTTTGGTTACCAAGATCAGATGGTTGTAAAACACAACCTTTCAACATTGATTTAGGGTTATGCAGAAGGCAACATAAATGACAGAAAATTGTTTTTACGTTGTCTGCTATGCCAACCATCTAAATATATTAATTCCAAAAAATATTAAATAAAATAATTCCTAGAATTATATGAGATAATTAAGAAGAACATCAAGCCCTTGCGTGGATGTTATTTGTGGACGACTGTCCATCACTGCAATTCATAGACTTTGTTGTTAATAAGACAATCGAGTTCAAAACTAAAAGCGATTAGGTGGCCTTTGTACTACAGGATTTGCTCTCATTGAAGAATCAACTTGCTTCCTACTATGGCTTCAATTTGATATGTGTGTTTTCTTTGTGAAAATTTGAGTGAGTATGAAGGGTTTTAACCTTGGCAAAAGTTTATATTTGTGAAAATTTTTGTTATAGAATTTTAGTTGAAATAGAATTTTCAAGCTTTTGAAACATATATCTAATAGATTTTTATTTAAACTAAAATATTGTAATACTTGATAAGATATAAAACCAAAAATAAAAAGAATATAAAATAAAAAGAAAAAGAAAAAGAAAATAGTGATGACGTGGAAAATTGTGGGAGATCCGAAGGCTTCGGTTTTATATATATATAGATGAGTTTAAAATCTCATGCATTGCATCACATTAGCATAATAACAATATTATCATGCATTTTAGATGTGTGCAATTGATTGTGTGCTAGTAGGATTCGATTGGGCTAAGCCCATGATGCAATTTCTTTTCCACATCACATGTTCATGCATTCCTCATGAATACGTATTCTCTTTTCAATATACTTGTTATATTTGAATTGTTTTGGGACTTTTTTGATTGTCTCTCTTTCTCTCCCTCTCTTTTTGTTTATGTTAGTCTTGTCTATGACACCTAAGCGTAAGTCAGCTCTATCCTAGAACCCTTTGCGTTCTAGGGCATCATCTTCTTCTGATCCTTCTCCTTCTCATATTCAGTTCCGTGATGAGGATGCCCAAAAGGACTTCTCAGAGAACTTTTCTCGACGAGATGTTCATTCGGAACATCGAGTCATTTTGGCAGACTTCGCCGACACTGACCTTCCCACTGTCATTCACAGTCGGGGATGGGAGTCACTGTGTAACGTCCCGGTCACTTGTTCGACCATGCTGATCTAGGAGTTTTACTCCAACATGCATGGTTTCGATTTTTTAGTACCTCTCTTTTCTACTTGCGTTCGAGGTACGCGCATTGTAGTCACACCGCAGCTTGTTGCGGATGTGCTTCATGTTCCGAGGGTAGAGCATCCTGACTACCTTGGTTGTGAAAGTTTGCGGACTGTGTTCAAAGACGAGATGATTTCTGCTTTCTGTGAGCGTCTCGCAGATTAAGGGTGATCGTCAGTTCACACCATGTTGGCCTTTTGCTAAAAGTCCTAGATTCATAAACATGGTTATGACTTTTGTTTTGCACCCACTATCTCACTATAACTCCATCACAGAGCCTCAAGCTCGATTTTTGCTTTCTTTATTAGAGCACCTCACTATAGATTTTCCTTTACATTTCATTCTTTCTATCTTACATGTGTATAAGGATACGGCTACCCGTGATAAGCTCATTTTTCCTTCGGCTATCATGCGGATTCTATGCCATTTTCCTATTCCTTTTCCCTCTTCTGACCATTTTCTTGTCATGTGTGCCATAGACTATGCTACCATTAAACGTAGCGAGGCGCAGTTTCGGTCTCGGTAGTCGGATTCAGCAGCTCCTCCCTCCTGTTATACTTCATCTCGTTTTGCTCCGTCCACATCCGCTCCCTCTTTTTCTTTGGGCGATGTGACTCTAGGAGACATCATGGTGCAGCATGCAGCGCATGGATGCTCGCCTTGATACACTATCTACGAAGTTCTATCAAGTGAACGTTCATGTCGGTCGTATTGCACGGCGACAGGCGACCATAGGTGGTTTTACTCCTAAGGCTTCTCCTCCACCACCTCCTCCTGTGGCTTCTGAGTCTGAAGATGATGATGATGATGCTTCAGATGATGATGATGGAGATGTTAGCTCTACCGATGAGATATCTACTTGATACTCTTACCCTTTGTCACTCGTGACAAAAAGGGAGAGTAGTTTTGGATATGAGAGTAGTCATTCTTAGTGGAAGAGTTAGTATAGGACATTTTGTTAAGGGGAGTGATGATATCTGAGGGATGTAGCAAGGATTACATATATCTTTTTGTTTTCTCTATTTTAGATACATTCATTCTTGTACATGGGTCTTGTGACCATTTTTCACATACATTGTACTTATCTTCTTTATATATATACAGGTGTATGTTTCTTTCACCTACCCTTACATGTATTGTTTCTTTTCTCTCTTTATGCACATGCTTCTTATTACGTGTATACAATCTATTATTTCTGTTTCACCCAAAGATGCTTTGATGAGTTTTGTTTAAAGTGTTTCAGAAATACAGGTTGTCAAGGTCTACTTGCCATAAACTCTCTTCTTGTAAAGTTTTTAAGAGTTTGTTTTAGAATAGATTTTATTGTATTCAACAAGTGAATATGAGTTGAGTAATTTATGACTTCTCTCATATCTCATTTGTTTGTTGTAGTTTTATCACGGATTGCCAAAGGGGGAGATTATTAGGACATATGTGATTCACTTGTTAGGAATATATGTTACTATTTTATGTAATTGGCTTATCCTTTGACAAAACGCACTTTACTTGTATTTGGGTAGATTTAGGATATGTTTAATACTTCAAGAAACTGTATTTCAAGATCAAGTGTTGAAGACATACAAGTCTGTCTAAGATTCAAGTTGACGAATTGTTGTTCATTAAAGCTCGAAAGCTATCTCGACAGCTAGCTATCCATCGAGCTTAAGAAGCTGTTCCAGCCCCGAGACTTGACAACTGCTCAACAGCACCTCGATAGACAGCTATCTATCAATCTTTATGAAAAACAGAATTTCAATTCTGTTTTGACTCTAATCCGTGATTATGTATTTGGACCTTCTTTTCTTCTAACCCTAGACATATAAAAGGATTATTTTAAGGGCTGTTAAGGTGTACATAAGTTGCACAAGTGTTGAGCAAAATTTGTTCAAGCAATTTGTAACCAGAGACAAAGTTTTGCCCTATTTCATCATTATTGTGAAGAAATTACTGTGTATGTGCACTGTAGGGTTTTATGACCAAGCATTTTCTTGATCTTCATCGTTGGGATGAATTAAAGAACTTTGCAGCCAACAACCTTCTTTAGTTGGTAATTGAAGTCGCGTACTGGGATCCGCGCATTGGTTAGTCACGTACTTGGGAGCCGTGCATTGAAAAAAGAAATTGTCATTATAGAACAAGTCCAATTGGGTATTGGGGTAAGGATTCAAATGTAGGTTGGTATAAGGTACTGAGATTCCTTTACTTGTAACCGCTTGTTTTGATAATAGTGGAATTTCGAGAGTGGTGACCTGAAAATCACCCAGTGAAGTTTTTGCCGTTAGGTTTTCCCCATTCATAAACAAATTACCGTGTTGTTTGTTTTCCGCTGCATAATTAGTTATTGGTGATTTGTTTGTGCTACCACGCGCTTTGTATGTTAATTTGATTAATTAATAAATTTGACTAATTAATCAATTAATTTATCACAAGGGGTCAATTCGTTTTTGGACTATCATATATAACTGATTATCTAATTGGGCTAGCCTTTTAGGCCATTCCAATTGGGTTTTAGTATGTGGCTTGGAATGAAACCAAAAGGGAACAAATAAGACTCTAGCTCTAATGGATCTTGGGCTTTTCTGTCAACTCTTGACAAGTCCAAAGTTACCATTAATTATATTCAATACCATTATAAGAATATAATTGCACTCTAGGCCTTATTAATAAATTATATCCCAAGACTTTATTATACATGCAACCCCTTCATTAAAATATTCGTAATAATATAAAGTCATGAATGTTGACTACCACTTTGAAGATTACTACATCTTAATCCTTGAGTACTCGGTTTAATCCTTTATGTTATTCATCATATATTTATGAAATCCAATTTCATAAATATATACTTTAGTAACTCCTTACTAAAGTGGTTGGGCCCAACACTCTAAATAACCAAACTCATTAAACTTATTTTAAGGGAATATTTTATATCTCCGTTAAGAGATTATGAATTCCATCTTGAGAATATATATTCCATCAACAGTAAATGCGGCTGCCTAACATACTGAGGTTTTAATCGTGTCTTATAGATCTCACTTCTGATATATCAAAGCAACTCACACCTCATGATTAGGTCCATTATTCTCTCAGGATTTAGAGTTGATGTAAATAGAAGTTATGAGATTTATTATTCATTTGACAGTCATTAGGAGAATAATAAATCTCACAACGGTCCAGTTCAATATGTCTTAACTCTTAAAACATATCAACATATCAATTAAAAGTCTCCACTTCCATGATCAAGACAAATCATCTTAGTTGATATGTTATAGTATTCGCAGATGAAATGCCCAATTTCATCATTGACTACAAACTAAAATTCTGAGTTTACAAAGAACTTGTAATTTATATCTTCTGTGACTAAATAACATAAATCACATACTATGCATCTCATGGACTAAGATAATGTCCCATTAGTTCATTTATAAATAGTCTCATATAATTAAACAATTTAATTATTTGTGACATGCCAATAAATTGGATTTTAGGGCATAAACCCCAACAATGCAACCATCGATGTGGCTACTTGTGCGTCTGTGGTGAGTCCTTTTTTTTATTTTATTTGGGCTATGTCAAGCCTATAAAGTTGTGATTTACAACTATGTTTTATGTTGCCTTTATTCCATAACAAAAAGTTTTGTAATTGCAATAAATTATTTCCTTGTATTTTGTGGGATTTTATTGTATTGGGTTTAGCATTAAGTTGGTGAAGAATCAAGCATGCAATGAAGATCAGTGCAGTTTCACGACTATCTCAAGAGTAAAGGTACTCGTGAAAAGGCCACTGTGAAGCATATGATTGGAAGCTAAAGAGTCATGTTAGCTTGTCATTTCGCAAGTACTTCGCGAGAAAGGCCATCACTCAAGGTACCCTCTAAACTCTTTGTTTGGCAAAAATAAAGTGTGACTTTCCTACCCTTCACTTATACTATATATACCCTCATTACCCACAAAATTAAAAAAGAGGCTATTCAGAAGAAAACCCTAGAGAGGTTTCTACAACACACCCACCTTTTAAAGAGAGAGCTACTCATCTTCAATAAAGAATTCATTTGTAGTCTTTTCTCCTTCTCCTCTCCCATTGTTATACCTTGAGAGAAGATTTGTACCCAAACACAACCCACACCTATTCAAAGTGTAGAGAGTGTTTTGGAGCTTAAGAAGCATTTGGGATTTGCCAAAAGAAACCGTTGAGGCTTGGCGGATGCAATCGGGCGATGTTACAAGATTTGGATAACTAATGAAGACAAGACTCCAAGAAGTCCATTGGTAATTGGAGTTTAGAAGGCTCAAGTACATTGGGTAGATTAGGCTTGGAGGGTCTTTTTGATATTCGTATACTCCAACTTATTCACTAGTAGATCGATTTCAACTTGGAGGGTCCCAGAGAGGTTTTTCGTCGAGTTCTTCAATTTCCTCTTCAATAATACATCTTGGTTTTATCTTGTATTTGCATCTCTCTTTCCTTACTCTTTAAGATTTACTTTTATTTTTCATTGTATATGCTTATGCCTTAGAGAGTAGTTCTGGTTTATTGCGCTTCATTTACTCTTGTTCTGCACTTAGATAAGTTAGAGTAAAAGGGATTATATCTAAGGAAGAAGAGGATTTCCCGCAAAGAAGCTTGCTTCCTTCCTATGAAAGGCATCCAAACCATTGAGGGTTATCGTCAAGATCAAGCCTACCAGGTTACCTCTCTTTAACTGATAGACCACCATGCACATCCAGAGGTCCACACAATATGACCTTTGGACCAAGAAGTACCTTGCAGGGGCACATAAGCAAAAGGCACGAAGAAAGTATGAATGTGGCCTCTCACCCACGAGAAGGGCCGAGCCAGAAAAATGTGCAAAAACCAAGCTAAGGTTGAGTTTGCCAAAGATGCACCACCTATTTGCCGTAGCAAGAAGGATGCCCAACACAACTTGCAGCAAGGATGGGAGATCTCCACCCATGCTATGGAAGATGAGATTGTCATTCTCCGGTTCACCTATGATGGCACCAAATTCTTCGATAGCGAGGCATAGCTCTACTCAATTAAAGCAGAAAACATACCGAGTAGGGACCCAATAGTTGACAGCAGCATGAAGAAGAGGCTCATCCACCCTTATTTGATGGTATGGAAAGACACAAGAAAGACCATAGGGGGCGATGAAGTCCTTGAAATTAGGACCTAATCCAAGTCAAGACATTAAGTGGAGAGTTTTTTACCATCGGGGGACCTTGGAAAAGTGCTCTCTGAGTTGAAAATACATTGGTGAGGGTTTTGGGACCCAAATGGCTACTTTTACATATAATTAGGGCGGTTAGGGTTTCCTCTAATTCGCAGTCCACGTACGTAAGGTCAACCTGCATATGCGAAGTCAAAGCTACGTACACATGCCCATCCCCACGTACGCACAACGCTTGGTAGAAACTCATTCTCCCCTATTTTAAGCATGGTTTTTCCACTCCAAGGCATCCATAGGGTTCCTACAACCTAAAGAATCATTCAAAGTACAAGATTTCAAGCATTAAAAAAGCAACATTGTGTGGAAACATACTTAATCATATATCTTGTAAATTAAGTACTAGTCCCGATTGAAAGCATAAATGTAAAAAGATGTTCTTAAGTATAACCTTTTGTCTTAAAATGAATCCAAATTTTTGCTAAAGTAAATAAATAAAATAAAAAAAGTGTCTTGATTGTAAGTAATCAATGGTGTCATCGCTTCCTTGGTTGATAGCTAGGGGTTGCCTCCGAATCCTCTTCCTCACCACCATCATCATCATCATCACCACCACCTGGGTGAGCTACCCCTCTAGGACCGAACAAGCTCCTTGAATACTTGGTCACCTCCATCTTGAGATTCTCAGCCAATCATACCAACTCCTCATGCTCTTGAATGGTCGACTACAGTTCAAAGAAAGAAGGGTTAGTGACCAAAAAAAGAGGTAGTGAGAAGAAAAAAAGAACAAAGGGAAAGAAGAACTCACTGCCCAGGTATTTAGAGGAAAAGGGTATCCCATAACATTGGTATTACGGGCCATAGCATGCTCCCAAGCAAAGCTATCAGGACCGTAAGCATAGACCATCCAGGGGAGATGTAGAGGGTCAATGGGCTCACCGGCAACAAGCTCCTTCTACTATAGTTTTCCACCATTAGAAGCCATGACAGATATGGTAAAGGAAAAAGAAAAGAAGAAGAAGAGATTGAGCATATATCTAAGCAGTAAGGGAAGGCATGAGGCAGGTAATGTTGAATTCCTCATAATCCTATCCATCTATGAGCCGTTCGACATAGGGAATTCCATTCCCCCACGAGTTGTACTCGGCATCGGTCACAAAGTGTAGGGTAAGCATGAACTCCGGATGGTCCATCGAAATCTGTGGTTCATCTCTACCCACCAATTAACACCGCATCCTCTCCGCCAAGTAGAGTGCCCTCAAACCCACTCCTTCCAAGGGCCGGGTAATCTCCAAAGCAATGATGGCAGCGACTTCCAGATCAAGAGAAGCCAGAAGGGGCTAGCCGGCCCCTGGGATCTAGTTGGCCTACAATGATACAAGGTTAGAAGAAGAGTATCTTAGGGGAAATGCATGAAGAAGCATGAAATCTGGAACTCTTAAGCTTACCTCATCTGAAGTTAACCCAATAAGGTGGGCCCTTAATTGAGAGAAATCCCTTAAATTTAGATTGGCGCCGGGAGTTATGAGGCCGTACCTAATAATCCACCATTGTAAAAAGAAGCATAAGCCACAGGTTAGATGCAAGATAATAGTTTGCAAGATGAAAATTTGCAAAACTACAAGCTACAAATGGAAATATAAGAATTGGAGAGAAAACTAACCTCAAGGAGCTTCCAAGGCCCCACAAGTTGCCGCAAGGTGCCCCGGCTAAGAATGTCGAGGGTAGAGTAAAGATAGGCAAGACATGCTTGCCCCTAGTTGGCCCTCTGTGCCTCTACAAAATCTTGAAAGAGGGTCAGCCACCTTAAGGACACCATTTGCCCACCATTAGTGAAGAAATAAGCTCCTAACAAGTGAAAGAGGAAAGCCCTAGCCATCCGAACACGCTCTTTCGTAGTCCTTTATGGGAGAAGCCTATAATTCGACACCAAGTCGAAGTAGCAGATGGTCTCAATGGAGTACTTCCTCCCTAACATGTCAAGACCCAGTTGGATGCCCAACACGTTGTCCAAACTAATGATGGCCCCTCTGAAGCTAGGCCGGTCATGTGGTAGAAGTCATAAGTAGTCACCATCATCTCCCACTCAGCAACGTGGAAGGTATGAGTAGTATCCCACCACTACTTGATGATACATTGTACCAAGGTGGCACTTGTGGACCTTTCCAACAGAAGGACAAGGTTAAGCTTAAAGCCCACTTCATAAATGTAAGACCTCGTTTCGAGAACGAGGAGGTTATACCCCTTCATCACCTTGTTGGTACTTCCTCTACTAGCATTAAGGGATGAAAACTGTAAAAGAAAAAGATAATATGAAATTATTGATTCAGGCAAAAACGATGAAAAATGATGTTGTCACTGTAAGAGTGAAGATAAAAAGAAGGATGCAGTGATGTTCAAATGCAAAAATGACAAAATGGGATGTTAGGATTGCATATAGAAGTGAAACAGTTGAAAGGGAAGTGAAAATGAGCAGGGTAGACCTCTGCTAAGCATCTCACGTATGCAAGTCAAGGCCCATGCACGCAGACAAGACCCCAAATATGCAAGCCCATTCTCACATATGGAAAGCCTTAAGAACAGACCTGTGTACGCATAAGTCCAAGCTATGTACACAGGCTCGAGCCTATGCACACAGAAGCATAGACAAGAAAGTTTCTTCGACATTTTCAAGCATGTATCATCCAAAATCAATCCTAAACATGTTCCTACCACTCCTAATGTGTCAGGTTTTCATCTAAACCCATCTCACAACAAAACCCAAGCATTTACATGGCTAAAAGCACATCAAAACAGAAGATGAAAGAGAAACTTGAAAACGAGAAAAGTTTGAAAACCTTATAGATTTAGCCATGGGGATGTGATCCTCTGGTCGGTATGTCAATGTAAGAGGCTCCAGCAATCTCAGCAGGTAAGGAGAAAGGCATTAGAGGAAAGGATGTAGGAAGTCTACTTGGCCTTGGGTGCCATTGGAGGAGATGAAGAGAGTCTAGAGAGAAAATGAGAGAATGAGGGAGTTTTAGGAGAATGAGAGAATCAAAGGGTGTGAAGAAAAGAGAGAAGATAAAGGTTTTTATAGAAAAAAGAAGAAATTAAAGAGTTATGAACAGTAAATAATAATAATAATAATCTCAAAATTGCCCCAATTAGGCACAAAGCCAACAAGCACCCCTTAGTGAGCAGTTAAGGAAGTAGAAGACTCGTCCCCCAAATAAAGCCTGTACATCCTAAAACCATTTTCAACAAATCACATAAGCATATCAAGAACACTATCCCCAATAAGGAAGCAGAAGATTCTTCCCTAATGGATCAAGCATGTCTAGAACAGCATCCCTATGGAGGAGGTAGAAGATTCTTACTTGATGGATCAAAGCATATTTAAACAATCCCCAGTGAGGAAGTAGAAGATTCTTCCTTAATGTATCAAATACACCTAAAGTATCCCCAGTGAGGAAGTAAAAGACTCTTCCTCAAAGTCCTCAGCATACCATTTTCCTAATGTATCAAAGACACCTAAAGTATCCCCAATGAGGAAGCAAAAGATTCTTCCTCAAAGTCCTCAACATACCATGAAGGAAGTAGAAGATTCTTCCCCAGTGGGTCACACATCTACAAAAGTTACACCACTTCTCAACAAGTCCTTTTCTACTACACCTTAGTGAGTTTCGCATCCCCAAGTAAGTCATGGAAGAGGTAGAAAATTCCTCCCCATGCATACCTACTCCTCAGCAAGTTTTCCACCACCCCCAATGGATCCAATGATCAACACTGCTCATGCATATATCCTTCAGGAATTGAAAATGCAGGCACAGTAGAAAAAGGTAGAGATAGAGATAGAGAAAGAGACCAAGGTCAACCTAAGGCAAGAGCCTCACCAAAGAAGATAAAGAAAGAAATGAATAAGACAAGAGGAATGAGTCATCTGAAGAAGCTTGAGGCAGGAGGCTCGGATGGACACCACAGAGACTGTATCCTTTTGTTGTTTTTTGGGTTAGCATATAAAATCACCCTTATTGTTTTCTTTTTCTTTTTAAGTGACTCTAGGATAGTGAGTTACTCGCCATTTGCTTGCAAGTGGTAAAACAGGTTTTGGAATAGTGTGCCTGTCGTTGCTCATTTCTCAAGCAACAAATGTGGCACTTCAGACATGCAAATCCCATGCAACTCTCCGGAGTTTCACCCCGCCCCATGTATGCTTGATGTGTGTCATATGCGTGGGTTGGGCTCGAGCCATATGTTGAAACAAAATGTTTTGTCTCTTATTCTTTTGATTCTATTAGCAAAGCCCACAAATCAAAAAAGGGGCATCTGTAGACACTGCATTTTGTACCCCCTACGACTCGGGCTCCCATTCCCCAATGATGCCCAAAGTCTAAGGCCCAAGGCCAGTTTAGAGTCCAATCAGATATCAAATAGACTTGAGGAGTGTTAAAATGGAAAATATAACTTTTTGAATGCACACAAATTTATTTTTGGAAATAAATGACCAAAGAGTTCCTTGGCCCACGTAAGTGGGCAGCAGCCTGCGTACGTGGACCAAAGCATGCGTACACAAGCATAATCTCACATATGCAGCCAGGGTTTCAGAGATATAAAAAATGCAAGTTTTCTGCAATAATGGCTAAGATTTGGAATGAATCCCACATTGTCTGGGAGTTGTTTCAAACCCCATTTTTTCCACTATATGAAGCCTTACATGATACATTTTCAAGATGGAGAAAATCTTAAGGGAAAACCTAAGATTCACGAGAAAATAGTGAATCAAAAGAGTGTTTTTCACAAAACACCCTCAAGTCATTTTTTATCTTATTCGGACCTTTTCTACTCCAATCCTTTGAGTTTAAAGTTTTCTAATCACGTGTTTATTGACTATGATAGATTTAACTAAGGGGAATGGTCAAAAATAAAGCCTAGGAGCTTTTCGCTTTGTTGAGGTCTAAAAAAATCACAGTAAAAATAAGCCCAAGAAAGAATAAGCTAAGCCCAAGAAAGAGTGAGTTAAGCCCAGAAAAAAGAAAACTCAGACCAAGTCCAAAGGGATTATACGAAAGGCCCTGAGGATCCCGAAGCCCAGAAAAGGAAAAGCAACCAAAGAAAAAAGAGAGAGAACATCACAGCAAAGTATAAGACGCAAGGATCCTCAGGCACCATCAATAAGCGCAAAGAAAAAGAAGACCAGGACAGATCGATAGAAAGAAGACAGAAAAAGAAAACAAGAAAAACAAAAGAACGCAAGCGACCCTTCATGGCACAGACAGAAAAGGCGTCGGGGAACCAAGACAAGGAAGAAGAATGATAACAAAACAATTTCAAAAGAGCAAAACAGGATTCCGCCCAAATAGGAAAGAAACAGAAAGGTAAAAGACGCCAGAAGTGAGGATGCCGAGAAGGGCATACCTCAGCACATCCCAAAGAGGATGGCCAACCAGAAGCTTTCGAAGGAATCAAAACCAAGAGAAGGAAAGAATGAGAGAAAACGGAAAAGGGGACTTACCGAGATGATGAGGACAAAACATACTCTGTTTGCAAAAGACCAAAACAGGGGAACCAACGGTTCCCCAAGACGCCCAGAAAAACTCCACTATAAAAGGAGAGGATGGGTTGTGAAGAAGGCAGCGAGAAAAAAAGAAAGGAACAATAGAAAGAAGAGATTCCCTAGAAAAATTATCAGAAAGTCCAGGCAGAAAGAGAATACTAAGGGAAAACAAATACTGCTTCCCGATATCCTGTAAAAGCAACTATGGCACATACTCGGATCCAACGAGAATCAAACTTCGCAAGTTTTGAAGGCTGAAATAGCCATTCAAGGCTGCAATTTTTGAGCTCGATTGGACCTTGTATCACGTCCTAGTAAGCTTGCTGTAATCAAACAGATAATGCTTTAATGAAATATTGTTCCCAGGATCCCCACAGTACTTTTTTTTTTATCGTCTTGCTAATCCTGCTTTTCTTTTCTTTCTGAGCTTACGTTGTTAATTTCTGGCACTCCTCGATATCCTTGTTTGTCATTTTTTGTATGTTGTCAGGAGTATTCTCTGCATTCACTTGATTCTTAAACAGCCATTTAGCTGCGGTGAGTCAAGGCCCAGTCCACCAAATCCTTTCTTTTTCATTCAGGCTCGGGATCCTTGGGCCTGAGTATCCCAAAAAAAAAAGCACTCTCACATTTTGGCGACTCCGCTGGGGACTGGGCAAAGAAGAAGGAAGAAACAATCCCTTCACAGAGAATGCCTCCAAGACAAAGAAACAGCAAAGGAACCAATGTGCCACCTACGGCCTCTGAGCCTGTAGGAGAAAACGAGGAAGTCACCAGGCAAGGAGGTGGGATACCCTTGGTGGAACAGGAGGTTGTGTCGGAACAAAGACACGCAAGACAGGAACCAGACCTAATGGCCAGGATGACAGCAATGTTAAAGGATTTGGAGCAAGAAGTTCGTCTTCTCAAAGAAGGCAGGACACAGGAAGTCAGAGACAACATTCCCCCTACTGGCCACCAAGATGGGACCCAGCCAGAAGGAGGGTCAGCAGTAGGAGGAAGAGCCAACCCTCAGTATTTGACACTGGCAGACGTCAATGCCCTCCTGGAGCAAGAAAGGGAAAAACTCTCAGGGATCCCCAAGCAATTCTCTCGGGATCCCCCGTTCCCTCCAAAACTCCTTGGCAAACCATATCCTAAGGGATACGAACCCCCAAAGTTCCATCCTTTCGATGGGAGGAATGGAAGTGTCGTGGAACATATGAGCAGGTTTGTCCACACTATGGGCCCCTATGCAGGAGACAGAATTATGTCTAAGGGAATTTGCCAAATCTTTGGTAGATAGGGAATACACCTGGTACACCACGCTGAGACCCGGGTCCATCAAGACCTGGGATGAGATGATGGAGAAATTCTGCGCCAAATATTACCCTGGTGAAGACAAAATCACTTTCCAGAACCTGCAGATGGTGAGGCAGAGACCTGGAGAAGATCCTGTTCAGTTTATTAAAAGATTCGAAGATGTGTCTCTAGACTGCTATGGAGACCATGAAGAAAAGGAGCTCGTGGAAACCTGTATAGCCAACATGCTTTTTGATTACAGGCTCAACCTTGAAAATTTATGTATCACACAGTTTGCTGACCTGCTACAGAGAACCAGAAGGACAGCGCAAACTATGAGAACAAAAAGGCTGCCCGCGTCCCAAGCTATGACAGCATCAGCAGGAGAGAAAAGGAAGAGACCAGATGGGAAGGTGTTTGAGGAACCACCAGTGATCCCATGCACAGCTGAGGAGCTAAGCCATGTCCTAGACAAATGGATTGGAGATGGGGTTGTCAGGCCATTCACTGTGTCCAGGCCACCAATCGAGGAAGAAAGGAAGAATCATTTATTTTGCAGAATCCATAATTATGTGAAGCACTCCACTAAGGACTGCTGGACCCTTCGCAGGCTCTTCCACAAAAAGTTGAGGGAAGGAACCTTGGAACTCACTCAGAAGGAACCGGAAGTGCAGAGGAACCCCTTACCTAACCACAAAGGAAAAGGGGTGGTAGCAGTAGTAATACATGGGAACCCAGCAGAGGCAGGAGAATCTGAAGGATCCTTCCACCCGAGTACAGTTAAGACCCTCCAGAAGAATCCTAAGTTCAGGTCACTATTCAATCAACTAGGATTCGGACCAGAAGCAAGAAGAGTAGCCACAGAGTCTCTCATGAGTATAGCAGCAGATTCAGGGATGGAATGTTTTACAGCTGAGTCACATGCTAGTCGAGCTTTCCTGGAGACAACCAATGCAATAACTTTCACTGATGAGGACATGGAGATTGAGCACCCAGACCACCGTAGACCCCTTTATCTAATGGCCACCATAAACGGCGTTCAAGTCAGAAGAGCACTGGTGGATACAGGGGCATCACTCAACCTCATAGCCTTGAGTACCTTGGAAGCTGTTGGCCTAGCTGATAGAAGGATCCTGGGGACCCCCATGGAGATAACAGGATTTGGAGGATCGGTGGAAGCAACAGAAGGATACGTGCAGCTAGCCTTAAGGGTAGGGCCAATAGTAGCTTTGACAAGGTTTCATGTGATTAATGCAGAAATTTCTTATCACGTGCTGCTGGGACGCCCGTGGCTTCATAAACATCGCCTTATTCCATCCACGTTCCATCAATGCATTAAAGGGAGACTGAATGGAAGGCCCATAAGGATCCCTGCCAATCATAATCCTTTCAGCCAGGGAGAAGTGAACTTTGCAGAAACGATGTTTTATGATGAGTTGGAGCCAGATGATGAGAACCCCACCCCGGGGAACCCGGGGGCACCTATCCTAGAAGAAGAAGAAGGAGGAAGGGGCACCCGTGACCTGAGAAACCTTTTAGAAAGAAAAAGACAAAAGAGGGAGCCCAGCTCTTCAGGATCCCGAGAATGTGTGGTGGTGCGGGAACCTGGGGGAAGGCTAATTTATCGTTTGTGAAGGTGCGCGGGACCCGAATGCATTGTGCAGGAAGGTCCCGAACCACCAAGCTGCATGATGGCCCAAGAAGAAATCCCAGAAGAACCAGTTAAGGAGGCCCAGATTCAGCCCGAGGAAGAACTGAAGGAAGTAGACCTGGGAACAGAACCAGGATCCCGGAAACCTGTTTTCATTAGCAGTCAATTGGTGGCTCAAGAAAGAGAACAACTGGTAACCTTACTTCAAAAATACAGAGATGTGTTTGCATGGACTTATGATGAGATGCCTGGTCTAGACCCGGAGTTGGTAGTCCATTCTCTTAATGTGGAACCAGGGGTGAGGCCAGTAGTCCAACCAGCCAGGGTCTTCCACACTGAGGTAGAAGCTCAAATAGTCCAAGAAGTCAAGAAATTACTAACAGCTGGTTTTATCAAACCCATCCAACACCCAAAATGGCTTTCCAACATTGTACCTGTGAAGAAGAAGAATGGTCAAATCCGCTGCTGTGTAGACTTTCGCAACTTGAACAAGGCATGTCCTAAAGATGAGTTCCCCTTGCCCAATATCGATCTCCTTGTAGATTCAGCTGCAGGAAACTCAATGTTCTCGTTTATGGATGGGTACAGTGGGTACAATCAAATTCGCATGGCAGCCAAAGATGCAGAGAAGACGGCATTCAGAACTCCGATTGGGAACTTTTACTACACTGTAATGCCCTTTGGCCTCAAAAATGCGGGGGCTACGTATCAACGGACCATGACAGCCATTTTCCATGACATGATGCATGAGGAGATGGAAGATTATGTAGACGATATTGTGGTCAAGTCAAAAACCAGAACAGGACATTTCCAAGTACTTGAGCAGGTCTTTGAAAGATGCAGGAAATACAAGTTACGTATGAACCCTATGAAGTGCGCCTTTGGAGTGTCTGCTGGAAAGTTCCTTGGGTTCCTGGTACATCACAAAGGCATAAGCGTGGATCCAGCCAAGGCCACAGCTATTGCCACGATGAGAAGACCAACTACTGTTAGAGAACTCAAAAGCTTCCTGGGAAGAGTCTCCTATATCAGGAGGTTTGTGCCTGGTTTAGCCTCAGCTACGGCAGGCTTATCAAAATTACTGAAAAAGGGAAATGAATTCACCTGGGGAACAGAGCAGCAGGAAGCTTTTCAAAGAATTCAGAGCATTATGAACCATCTGCCCACCCTCCAGGCACCAGTACGTGGGCGACCTCTGTTGCTATACTTAGCATCAAACTCTCAGGCAATAGGAGCTTTGCTGGCACAGGAAGATGACCAAGGAAATGAGCAGCCCATATATTATGTAAGCAGAACACTCAAGGATACCGAGACCAGGTACCCCAGAATAGAGAAAGCCTGCCTAGTAATCGTTTATGCCTCCCAAAGGTTGAAGAGGTACTTCTCAGCTCACCAAATCCTCTTGGTAACCAAGTCCCACCCCATAAAAGCACTCCTGCACCAGCCCCTCCTCACGGGAAGGATGGCACAATGGCTAGTATTGCTCTCACAATATGATATAGGCACAAGAACTCCCAAGGCTGTAAAGAGCCAGGCCATAGCAGATTTGCTAGCTCAATTCCCAGGGAAGGAAGAAGGCCCGCTGAGCGAAGAAATCCCTGGTGAGGTAGCAGTGATGGAGATCCCAGGGAAGAAATGGACTATGAGGTTTGACGGGTCAGCTACAGCAACTTCAAATGGGGTAGGAATTGTGCTAAGCTGTGAAAATGGGGATGTCATGCCCCTGTCTTTCAAGCTTGGTTTCTCATGCTCTAATAATGCAGCTGAGTATGAGGCATACTTGACTGGGTTGACTATAGCACTCAGCATAGGAGTGAAACACATGAGAGTGCTGGGAGATTCTAATCTTGTAGTCTCCCAAGTAAAAGGTGACTTTGCATTACGGGAACAAAGCTTAGCAGCCTACAGGACTTGGGCACAAAGACTTGAAATGGAGTTTCAAACCTTCAGCATAGAATACACTCAAAGAAGTGAAAACAGGGTCGCAGATGCTCTCGCCACCCTGGGATCCCAAATACCATTTGATGGGAGAGATACACTGATAAAAATAGGAAGGCAGGAACATTCTATTGTGAGGATCCTCCAAGGGATGTACCCAGGGGGATCCAAACAGTGGGATTGGAGGGACGAAGTCAAAGAAAGGATGAAAGAGGTAAACCCTAGAGGGAACATCAAAGAGCTAATGGATTACACTCAGATAGAAGGAGAATTGTATAGAAGACTGCCAGGAGGAATACTGTCCAGATGTATCGCCGAGAAGGAAGGAAAGTTGAAATTAGAAGAATTACACGCCCAAACATGTGGAGTTGCAGAAAAAGTCAGCCTATACAGGAGGATGCAACGCATGGGGTATTACTGGCCAGATATGGACAAGGAAGCAGCAGTCATACAGGGGAAATGTAAGGACTGTCGTTTGGCAATCGATAAAGAAGAAAGCTACGCTGTGTTTGTTACGGAAGATTGGCGGGTTCCTTTCATAGGATACCTGGCTCAGGGTATCCTGCCAACCGACAAGGAACTGGCCCATAAGCTCAAGAAACTAGCGTGCAGGTATTTCTTGCAGAACGACATTTTGTTTAAAAAAGGATACCACGGGGATCCCCTCAGATGCCTGGGACCGAAGGAAGCTAGAGAAGTAGTCAGAGAGGTGCACTCTGGAGATTGCGGAAGTCACCCAGGGAAGAGAAGGCTGCACAAGCAGTTACTGTTGTTGGGGTATTACTGGCCAACGATGAAAAGAGACTCTGAGGAGCTGGTCAAAACATGTCATGCTTGCCAAGTCCTAGGAGATGCAATTCACACTCACCCAAATGTCCTACAGGATATGACGACGCCATGGCCTTTTCATACTTGGGGGCTCGATCTCATAGGGCCCATAAATCCTCCATCCAATGGTTATATATGGATCCTGGCAGCCACGGAGTACTTTACAAAATGGGTAGAGGCCATCCCTTTGAAAAAAGCTACTGGAGCAGCTGTAGCAAATTTCATTCGAGACCACATCATTACAAGATTCAGGATCCCCAGAAGATTGATCAGCGACAATGGAACCCCATTCATAAACAAAGATGTGAAGGGATTAACTGAAGCATACCACATCAAGCAGGGAAGATCTACCCCATACTACCCACAAGGAAACGGCCAAGCTGAAGCTACTAACAAGGTAATATTAAAAATCCTTAAGAAAATGAAGCATGAGTATGGAGGAAAATGGAGTGACCATCTGGCAGATGTGCTTTGGGCATGTAGGAGCTCTGTAAAGACAGCCACAGGATTCTCCCCATTCTCCCTGGTTTATGGAACAGAGGCCATCAGCCCTGTGGAGTTAATCATTCCTACACCAAGGGTAGTTCTTGAGGAAAATCAGGGAGAAAGTGAAGACGCAAGCAATGAAAAGAGATTAGTAGATCTGGAAGGAGTAGAAGAAGAAAGGGAACTGGCCAAGAAAAGGAGCCAAAGATACCAGCAAAGAATGACCAGAGCATATGCACAAGCAGTACGCCCAAGAGTGTTCACCAAAGGGCAATTAGTGCTAAGGATGGCGGAGCACGTGAGGAGGAACCTGCCAGGGCCTTCCAAGTTCACCCCAAAATGGGAAGGACCCTACATCATCAATGCAGCTCATGAAAGTGGATATTATTACCTTGCCAAAGAAGATGGAACAGTCCTGACAGAACCCATAAACGGAAAATGGCTGAAGCAATATTATGCATAAGGACAAGGGGACCCCCAGTACCTCAGGGTCCTTTCACCAGCTTCACTATCTGCTAAGTTCCTTTTTTATTTTTGTCTTTTTATTTTCAGCCTTTATCAAGAATTCTGGTCTAAGATAATTTTGTTCAGGAACATGTGATAGATTGACACTTTGTGGTCAATGCTGCACCAAAAGACTTTTTATTTGTTCCTAAAAAAAATGATCATGTTTTAATGGAATTCCTGTTTCTGCAACATTTAAGTTTTTCTTTACTACAAAGACCAAATATGGATAAATTCAAGGAAGGATACCTGAGTCAAAAAAAAAAAGGGGGAGAATGTGTAATACCCTTTTACATACGGCCCAGGATCCACCTCACAAATAATTTCAGATATCCCACAAACAGTCCTAAGTGCATAGGTCTAGGATCACAGAATAAAAGAAAATATCTAGGATACCTAGCCTAGCACTTGGCAAAGGGGGAACCTGTCAAAGTTCATGAACTGGGACCGTATCTCAAAAAAAAACATACATAGAGAAGGATACTAGTGTACCCAGTTCAGTACTTGCACAATAAATCACCAGGTACCTGGACCAGAACTTACAGTGAAGCCTGTGGGAACCATGGTCCAGGACTCAAAAGAGAAAAGAGTCACGAGAAAGTAAAGACAATATATATATCCAAGGAAAAAGGCAGATTCACATACTAAGAAATAAGAAGCAGTTTTGAGAAAGCAAAGAGCAGAGCAATGTTCAAAAAAAAAAAAAACTTATACAACCCCAAATTGTTCATGTAAATGAAAAAAAAAAAAGCTAAGGAATGAGGCCGGCCAACAAAGAAGCATCTGGAGAAATAGCAGGAACAGCCAAAGTAGAAAGGATCCTCTACCGCTTGACTTTCAAATCTTGTAAAACTTTGTGAGCATGAGCCAAAGCTTCCTCAGCAACAGCTATCTCAGTGTCTATACTCTTGAATGATTGCCTTTGAAACAGCATACGAGCTAGCAGACGCAAGTGATCCAGCAGAAAAGACAAATTAAACTTGGCCTCCAGAAGGTCCTGCACCACCCCTCTCCATTCCAGAAGCTTTTCTTCAGACAACGAATCAACAGAGGAATTCCTTAGAGAAATCAACACAGCACACAGCAACTCCATCAAAATATTGCCTAGAAAAACGCCTCCCCTGAAGCCACTGGTAAAATCCCCGTGACTCTTGAGCAGGCTCTCTAGCAGCGGCAAGCCCTCCACAGGAACAGAGAAGCGCAGGAAGCTGCCATAAGAAGACCCAAAAACATGAAAGTGGCTGGCAGGAAGATTGTTGAATTTCAAAAGATCGAAGCGAGCCAGGAAAGAGGAAAGCTTTGAATCAAGATCTGAGGCAGCCACCTTCGAGGCATCCCCCATCACCGCGTCACCACTTGCAGAAACCTGAGGACTTGCAGCCTTTTGCTCTGGATGAAGGTCAGCAACTTCAACAGGTCTCACAATTCCTTCAGGGATAACAGGCTCAGAACCTGCAAAGCCTGTATCAATATTCAAAAAGAAAAAAAAAAAAAAAGAAGAAAAAGAAAAGGAAGAACAGATTTAGAAGAACAAACCGGTTCCAGTTTCTTGAGGCAGAACCTCTTCTTCCTGATCTCCTGACTTCCCCGAAGATTCTGGGAAGGAACATAAGGCAAGTTGAAGAAAAGGTGAAGGACCAATGGCAAATTGGCTAAAGGAAGGGATAGATGCAGGGGGCTTCGCCATACATAAAAAAAAAAAAGAAAGGGGGGAAAGAAAAAAGGAAAACACGATGGAGCAGCTTACACTCACCTTCTGAGCTCTCTGATTCTAAAGAAGAGGCAACACTGGGAGTGGGTTTCTCACTGGTTTGACCTAAAAGGAAAAAGAAGGAACTCAAGAGAAACTGGAAAAGAAAGTAAAGCATAACGCCACTTCAAAAGAAACAAGGTTTACCTGTTTGTTTGGATAAAGGAGTGTCTCCCAAAGCATCCTTATCTGACAAGGATTGAGGAAACACAGTCCTGATAGGACTAGGAGTGCGTGCAAGATGGGGACTTTGAGATGATGGGATCCTAGAAGCTTCGGGATCTTGAGAATCTTGGGAACCTTGCATCGGCTGCCCAGTTTCCTCAGCGGGGTCATCAGTAGGGGGCTCCTCCCCCATAACAGGAAAAATGACAGAAAGAGCTGTGATAGTTTCCTCCCCCAGAGCTTTGCCAGTCACAGGAGGGGATACCTCCACCTAAAGAAAGGAGAAGCAGAGAAGGCAATACTAAGTAAAAAAAAAAAGAAAACAGCAGGGATGCTAGCAACACAGAAAGAACAGAAGAAGGGGGAACACACGTACCACGTCGTCTCCAGAAGATTGGCTCTTACCCTTCTTATAATCAGACTTGCGCTTGGACTGCAAAGGAAATCACCACTCGTCAGCAAAGATAGAAAATGAATGCAACAAAAAAAAAGAGAGAAGAAGGAAAGAAGTCTTGCCCTTCTCTCTCTCTTTACAGATTCTCTGGAAGTCTTTTGCTTACTACGAGTACGCCCAGAGGGTCCTAAAGGAGGCTGGGATACCAAACCAGAGGATCCTAAAGAACCATGGACTGAAGCAGTCACAGGAACCTGGGGAAAAGAAGACTCTACCTTGGTCTTCTTCCGGGTCCTTGAAACTAAAGGTTCCCTGACATCCTTGCCTTCGTGAGATGCCAAGTGTGCTTGAGATTTCCCCGTTTTCCTTTTTTTTGCTTCAGAGCCTATCTCCACACCCCCTGCACTTTCGCCAACATCAGCAGCTTTCATTTTCTTCAACTTAACATCCTTACCTTTAGCAGTAGCAGCACTAATTGTCTCTGTTGCACCCTTTTTGATGGGCACCCCAGAGGAGGTACCAATGATAAGACTATCACCCAGCCAGGCCTCAGGAAAATCCTGTCCATAAGTCACCCAACCTCCCCTGGAGGAATGCCACTCTGCAAACCCAGTCTTGCTGCTTGCAGCAGCAGAAACAATCCCAGCAGTAGGAAGGGATAAACGTCTATTAGCTGTCGGAGCAGAAACAATGCTAGAATTCGGGACTTCCCGAATTGTACCAGTGCCAACATAGTCAACAAAAGATTTTTGTACTCTTCTCCAATAACTGGTATAGCCACTGGAAGCAAAGACTCCTCTCTGGGAGTTAGGCACTACGAACTGGGGGCTCCTCCGCGACCAATAAGAAAAGGCCTGCAGCCTCAAGAAAGGATCCAAGGAAGGAAGGGATGGCACCACATCCTTGAAAACTGGCGGAATGTCTTGATCAAAACCAAACTGTCGGAGCACCCGGTGTGCTGAATAATGAGTGTACTTTAGGCCACTTGAAGAGGGCACGGGAAGCCAGGAGGGGCTAATGCAGGCAAGATAAGCCAGACTGCCCTCATCACCACGGCGCAGGTTAAAGGTATTACCTGTTGAAGATAAAAAAGAAGACAACACAGAATCACACGCAAAGCCAGGACCAAACTCACGAGGGGATCTCCAACATAAGCTCCCTGCTTGGTCAAACAACTCCACAAGATTGAGGCCACCACCTTTTAAGCTAATCCAACGAAAAATAATGGGAAAGGCATCAGTAGAATTGCCACAAAGACCCTTCACTATGTCGGGGGATCCTTGGAACTTGTCCTTCACAAACTTCAAATTTCTACACTTAGCCAAAGTAGCTGCAGAACGGTCCCACATGAAAATCTGAAGAATGGCACAGTGAAGAGATGAAGTGATCACATAGCAAGAGTCACCCTCAGCCTCATCTCCATGAAGCTGGTCCAGTTGAGAATAAACATGACCCAAGAACAGAGGGGCCAAAGGATACTGGGTACCCCGAGCCAACTTGATTGCCAACGGAAAGAATGAAGACTTAACTCCGTACCCAGGGAACTCACTGAACAAAAATTTACTAAGCCAAAAGGCCAGGAAACCGGCCCACCTCACTTCCTTATCCTTTTCACGAAAGAGGGTCATCACCCATCTCCCCATCCTAGCCGGCTTAACACCAGGAGAGGCGGAGCGACCACCAAAATGACCAAATAATTTCTCTTCTACCACGAGATCCTCACCAGAAAGATCAATATCAAAGGGATTTTCTTCACCAAACACCGGGAGGAGGAAGTTATTAACCACATCCTCCAAGGTGATTGTCAATTCACCAGTAGAAAAGAAAAAAGTATGAAGGGAAGGACACCAACGACGTACCAGATGCCTGAGCTCTTCGGCGTCTCTGAAACCCTCAAGGTTTCTGGAAATAGCCACTGCCTTTAGGATGCCAGCGCGCTCCAAACGACCCACAAACTCAGCATCAGACAGTTCCTTGTCTACCCATATAGGCCAACCCTGAATCTTTCCCGGAACAAAATCAAAGAAAATAGGAACCGCCTCTCGGATTCCTTGTCTGATCTGGAGATCAAAAATCTCTCTAGGGTCAGGAACCTGGGCGGAACCAGCGAAACCCGCTTGGCCAGAAAATAGCCAAACGTGAGGGGATGGAGGAGCCTCACCATGAGATATATGAGGAAAAAATAAACTGAGAGAATACCAAGGATCCCGTAAAGGGAAGGCCGGACGTTCAGCAACCTCGCGAGAATCGCTCGGAGCAGAACCAGAAGAACCTTCCCCCTCAGAAGGACTGGGAGTACGCTCTCTCCTCTTTCGAGAAGAAGAAGAAGCCATGGAAACAGCACACACTATGAGAAGAAAAGAGATTGAAAGTGCGAAAAAAGGAAGACCAGAGTAACAGAGAAGAAGAAAAACTCAGGGAATGAAAAAGGTTCAGAGAAGCAAAATGATAAGATGAAACGGCTACAATAAAGGCGCAAGTAGCAGTTGGGAAAAACAGTTTATGAAAAGACGCGCCAGTTGCAAAAAATTTAATTTGAAGAGGGGGTTAATCAGCAGTTATTAATGAGAAGCAATGGGAAACGAGATAAGTGGGTAGGAGAGTTTTATCTCAAATACTCAACTGCCACGTCCCGTGTAAAGAGGAAGCTGCGAAAAGTAATAATTATAAAAGAACACAACACGCAAAAAAGGAGGCGACCAAAAGCAGCAGAAGAGAGCTGGGATCCCACAAAAACCTAAGGAAACCTAAATCACTCACGCGTGGGCTTCAGGCAACCCATGAGCTCGGGGGGCTAAATGTTGAGGTCTAAAAAAATCACAGTAAAAATAAGCCCAAGAAAGAATAAGCTAAGCCCAAGAAAGAGTGAGTTAAGCCCAGAAAAAAGAAAACTCAGACCAAGTCCAAAGGGATTATACGAAAGGCCCTGAGGATCCCGAAGCCCAGAAAAGGAAAAGCAACCAAAGAAAAAAGAGAGAGAACATCACAGCAAAGTATAAGACGCAAGGATCCTCAGGCACCATCAATAAGCGCAAAGAAAAAGAAGACCAGGACAGATCGATAGAAAGAAGACAGAAAAAGAAAACAAGAAAAACAAAAGAACGCAAGCGACCCTTCATGGCACAGACAGAAAAGGCGTCGGGGAACCAAGACAAGGAAGAAGAATGATAACAAAACAATTTCAAAAGAGCAGAACAGGATTCCGCCCAAATAGGAAAGAAACAGAAAGGTAAAAGACGCCAGAAGTGAGGATGCCGAGAAGGGCATACCTCAGCACATCCCAAAGAGGATGGCCAACCAGAAGCTTTCGAAGGAATCAGAACCAAGAGAAGGAAAGAATGAGAGAAAACGGAAAAGGGGACTTACCGAGATGATGAGGACAGAACATACTCTGTTTGCAAAAGACCAAAACAGGGGAACCAATGGTTCCCCAAGACGCCCAGAAAAACTCCACTATAAAAGGAGAGGATGGGTTGTGAAGAAGGCAGCGAGAAAAAAAGAAAGGAACAATAGAAAGAAGAGATTCCCTAGAAAAATTATCAGAAAGTCCAGGCAGAAAGAGAATACTAAGGGAAAACAAATACTGCTTCCCGATATCCTGTAAAAGCAACTATGGCACATACTCGGATCCAACGAGAATCAAACTTCGCAAGTTTTGAAGGCTGAAATAGCCATTCAAGGCTGCAATTTTTGAGCTCGATTGGACCTTGTATCACGTCCTAGTAAGCTTGCTGTAATCAAACAGATAATGCTTTAATGAAATATTGTTCCCAGGATCCCCACAGTACTTTTTTTTTTATCGTCTTGCTAATCCTGCTTTTCTTTTCTTTCTGAGCTTACGTTGTTAATTTCTGGCACTCCTCGATATCCTTGTTTGTCATTTTTTGTATGTTGTCAGGAGTATTCTCTGCATTCACTTGATTCTTAAACAGCCATTTAGCTGCGGTGAGTCAAGGCCCAGTCCACCAAATCCTTTCTTTTTCATTCAGGCTCGGGATCCTTGGGCCTGAGTATCCCGAAAAAAAAGGCACTCTCACACGCTTTAAGGTATTCATTCTAGCTTTCTTTTCTTTTTTGTATTTCTTTTGTCACTTTAATCTATTTTTCTTGTTTAGTTATGTTTATATATGCCTGTTTAGCTTAGCTTTATGTTTGTTTGACGTTTATAAGCATGCTAGGGAATTAGAATTAGGGTTTTTGTTTCTGCTCTGTATGTCTATTTCGTGTTTCTAGGTTAGGGTTTTTGAACAACCCTGCGTACGCAAGTCAAATCTTGCATACATGGGATTTGGCCTGCATACGCAGGCCTCTATTTGTGTATGTAGGCATTTGCCCAAAAACCCTAATTTGGATTTCTACTTTGTTAGGTTTTCTTGTTTCACATATATTGCCCCTGTTTAAGTCCTTTTTACATACATATCTGTATTTGAGTTCTTGTTTCACATGTTTTGTTTGCTTGTTTGCTTCTAACTTGTTAGATTAGGGTTTTCTTGTTTAAGATGCTATGCACATACATTCACATGCTCATACATGATGTCATAGGTGTTGAGTTGTTGTGAGGTAAGTAAAGGTAAGTCATGCATTGGTATAAACATGCATTTAATGATGTATTTTGTTTGAATATTTGCTTTATGTCTTTTAATTCCAATTACATGCTTTATATAATTTTGTGAATATCATGATTAAGTTGCTGCCTTGGTTTATTGTTGACTTTGTTTGAGATGAATGGTATGATAGGGTTTCATATGCTAGGGTTTGTTGCATGTGTGGTTTGGCTTTCTTTTGTTTAAGGGTAGATATGTATTAGTGGCGGCTCCAAGAATTTTTCTTAGGGTGTTCCTTAAGGAGTATAAATTACACAATCTAATAAAAAGAGAAATTCATATATTGACAACAACAACAATTAAAAAAGCATGCAAATACATAAAGTTTACAATTGCCTTCTATGAGTTTTCATATTTTGAAATTGTTGAATGATATTCTCATTATCAATTCTACAAGCTACATCTCTTTCAATGTATACAACTAAGCAATCATTCATCCACTGTTCTCCCATTCGATTGCGTAGTTCATTCTTTATATATTTCATTGCAAAAAAACTTCTTTCTACTATTGCAATAGCGACAAGAAGGGTCAAAACTAACTTCACAAACAAATAAACTAATGGATAAGTCTCATGCTTCCCTGTCTTCACTAACTTTTCAGCAAGTTCACCAACTCCTTGAAGCTCTAAAAACAAGTCATTGATGCGCATATCAAAAATGTAATTCCGAAATTGAGAGCCAAGTGCCAAGATATCTATCCCAAGAAAATCAGATGGATAGAACTTTGCTAGACGTATCAACTTTTCCTTATCAAAATCTACAAATGAATTGCTTGGATTCAAGCAAGATATACAAAGTAGCAAATCGGTATTCGCCTCTGAAAAACAGTTGTTAAGCTCTTGAAGTTGCAAATCTATGACTGTGTAAAATAGCTTAACACGATAATGATTTAAATCTATACTTTGTTGGGTGTTGCATCGCGGCCTTCTACTAACTATAAATATTTCATCCATGTTCAAGATAGGAATATCATGTGTGGTACAAAATGAAGACACTTCAGTCAATAAAAATATTCATTCATCATCTCTCATCACTTGCAATCGTTGCTTAGATCTTTAACAAGATCCATAGCATTTACTATATCTTGATTTTTTTTTTTTTTTTTGGCAATGCTATTGACAACTCATTTGTGATCCCTAAAATGTTTTTCATCAAGTGTAGAGCAAAGACAAATTCAAAAGATAAAATTGACCTCATAATAGATCAAGCTTCAACTTTTTGGTCGGAGAGGCCATCTTCTTCAATAATCTCAAGTACATCAATAACAACAGAGAACATCAAAATCAAGTTGAGAATAGTCCCATAAAATGATCCCCAATGTGTATCACCAGGACGTTTAAGATTTGTCTCTTGATTCAAACCATGCCCACTTCTACGTACACCATTCTCTAATTCTTCTTTCATTTTGGCAAATTGTGCATCTCAAAGAGCATCTTGTCTCTTACAAAAACTTCCAACAACAGTTACTAAATTACTAACCACATAAAAAAATTAAGCAATATTAATGTGATTTTTAGCAACAGTAACAAGAGTCAATTGAAGTTGATGAGCAAAACAATGGACATAAATTGCTGACTTATTCTCTTTCAAAATTAAAGTTTTGAGACCATTGATATCACTTTGCATATTACTAGCCCTGCCATAACCTTGCCCACGTAGTTTCGATAAACTCAAATTATGTTCATAAAGTAAACATTCAATAGCATATTTGAGTGACAAAGTGGTGGTACTTGCTACATGTACAATACCAAGGAATCACTTTATAATAATTCCTTTTTTGCTCACATAATGAAGAACAAGGGTCATTTGCTCTTTCACTAAGATATCACGTGACTCATCAACTAATATTGAAAAGAACTCATTGTCAAGATCCCTGATGATGGCTTTGGATGTTTCATGTGCAATTGCATTCACAATGTCTTTTTGTATTTCATGGTGAGTAAGCTTGCAATTTTTCGGAGCTTTTTGCAACACTTCATTGATAGATTCATTGTGATCCGCCAAAAATTGTAGAAGTTCAAGAAAATTTCCTTTATCACTTGAACCTTGAGATTCAATATGACCACAAAAAGCTAATCCCCGGCATAAAAGGAATCTTATGCAATCAACTATTGCATTTAATTGAACCCGATATTCAATTTTATCTTGATTTGATTGCTTAACCAAAACACTTTGAATGTGTTGTTTTTCCTTCATTAGATCTTCACTCTTCTTGATAGCTTGGTTATGAGCACTATTAACTCCTCCAACATGGGATAGTAACTTCTCTTTCTGATTCCAAAGTTTGAATCCCTTCGTTATAAAAGTCTTTCCTCCTTTTTGCTTGCCAGCATCTTGCCCAAATAGGTAGCAATAAAAACAAAATACTACATCCTTTTCTATACTATATTCCAACCAGTTTCTATTTACATATCATTATAATCTAAATCGATGGGGTTTTCCATAAAAATCTGTTAGAAGGTAATGTTTTGGAGAATAGGTAGACAAGGGCCTTTTTGTAAATAAAATCTTCTTATTTCATCATGATTATTAGGATGATAAGATGATATCTTTTCTTGTAACCCAGGATCTGAAGGAAGATTTTCTAAGTTAAAGTCAACATGAATTCGTTCAGAAGATGAAGATGAATCTTGCAAAGGAATTGAATCTTGCACAGGAGATGAATTTTGGGTACGTGGTTTTCTTATCAAATATTTGTCCATAATTCTAGCAAAATAATAAACAATAAACTATAAATTCATTTGAAATATTAATAAAATTATTAATTATTGTTTTTTAGTTGTTTCATTATTTTTCTTTACTGACTACTAACAATCTAACACACACCCCACTATGCATTATCCACAGCTCAACCCATTGCCTAACATAATTTAATTTTTTGTCTTTTATAATGTATTAGTTAATTAAATTATTAATTATTGTTATTTAGTTGCTTCATTATTTTTCTTTACTGACTACTTAGTCTAGCACACCCTATGTGCATTATACACAGCTCAACACACTGCCTAGTGTCTAACATAATTTTTTTTTTCTTTTAAACTACATCTACATGCCTTCAGCCTTTACTACCCCTACTTGTCCACTTCCCCAATTCAAATGTCCCACCCCACGGCCCCATGGCCCCCATCCACTACCCATTCAACAGATAAGAGTCACAAGAGCCAATCAACATTCCATAAAATATTAAACATATAGAACATACACAACACACAAAGTTCACAATACAAAAAATGACAAACTCACAAACCAATAAAGTCAAAATGTCAAATAAAGTTATAAAGTAAAGGTAATTAGACATTTAGACATAGAGAAACAGAGAAACAAAGAGATAAAGAGAATCTCATTTAGTTCAGAGAGAAAGAAAGAGAGAGCTACGCTCTCACTCAGTCACTCTCAGATCAGAGGATTCGGTTCAGAGCATAGCAATTAGCAAAGCCAAAGATGTAAGATTTAGATGAGATAGATTGATAGAGAAAAAGAGAGAGAAGCAAAGAATTGAAATACCTTGAAGCTTGAAGGCGCCATGGCAGCACGTCAAGGCAAGGACTCGAGGGACGAGGGTTGAGGCGACGAGGCAAGCCAAGCAATCTTTGATCCAATCTCCGATCTCACCGTCGCTGTTGTTCGAGTTTAAGGCGGTTTAGCAGATCAGGTCGTGTTGATGTGCTTGGAGCTTGGTCATTGATGAGGTTTGTTGAGGTCTAAAATAAGAGATCACAATGCCCAAGCCCAAAGAAGTGAGCCAAGCCCAAAAGAAAATAAGCCAAGACCAAGGAAGCAGATGCAAGGGGACCACGAAAAAGAAGAAACAGCAGGCCCAAGAGGCTTGAAGCCCAAAAAAAAAGAAGCATCAAGAAGGAAGAGAAACCCACGTCAAGAGATTAAAGAAGAAATAGCCAGGATCCTCAACGACTACCAAGAGGTGCGAATCCTCCCAGGCGCATAAACACAGTCAAAGGAAGATTGAGACAGTTCAAAAGAAAAGGACAAAAAGAAAAAAGAAACACGAGAAACAGTGGAGAAGCCACAAGCGCCAAACAACCCAGCAAGAAAAGAAGGAAGAATTAGCGACCTGTCATGACGCAAGTGGGGAGCGCCTCGGGGAACCAGAACCGAGAAGTATAAAAAAGGGAATGGCAACGGACGACTTTCAAACCGACAGAATGGGATTCCGCCTGGTTGGGAAAAAAAGAAAAAGGGGAGAACTGCCAAACGGTGGAATCGAGAAAGGCGTGGTCTCAGCATACCCCAAAATGGGTAGCCGGCCATGGACTTTCAAAGGAACCGAAACCAAAGGAAGAAAAGGATGAGAAAATAGGGAATAGAACCTGCTAACTTGTGATTCCAGAGTATCGCTATAAAAGGGAGGGAAAGGTTGCGAAGAAAGGTAGAGATTTTAGGAGTAAAAGAGCTATTGATTAATTATGTAAAGAAGAGAAAACTCAGGAAAAGTTAATAACACTACTTCCCTATATCCCAGAAAAGCCACTAATGCACATACTCGGATTCAAAAAGAATCAAAATTTGCAAGTCTTAGAGGCTAAGATAGCCATCTAAGTCTGTAATTTTTGAGCTTGCTTGAACCTTGTATCACGTATTGTAACATTAATAAAGGAAAAATTAATGAAATATTTTCCACTGCTCTAAGGATCCTTAAAACGTTACTTCGTGCTTTCGTTCTCTGTATTTACATTGCTGATTTTTATATTTGTCGTTCAATGCAAATATCCTTGTTGTTAGTTACATGTATTGTAGGAAGCATACCCTGTGCATTATTTGATTCTTAAACAGCCTGTTAGCTGCGGTGAATCAAAGCTCGGTCCATCAAACCACAACTATTCGACTCGGGATCCTTGGGCCTGAGTGTTACGAAAAAAAGGCACTCTCACATTTTGGCGACTCCATTGGGGACTAGGAAAAGAAAAGGGAAGAAGCAATCCCTTCGCAGAGTATGCCTCCAAGACAAAGAAACAGCAAAGGAACTAATGTGCCACCTACGGCCTCCGAGCCTGTGGGAGAAAATGAGGTAGCCTCTAGACAAAAAGGCGAGGTACCCTTGGTGGAGCAGGAGGTTGTGTCGAGACAAAAGCACACAAGGCAGGAACCAGACCTTATGGCTGAGATGACAGCAATGTTGAAGGATCTGGAGCAAGAAGTTCGCCTTCTCAAAGAAGGCAGGACACAAGAAATCAGGGATAATGTTCCCCCTGCTGGTAACCAAGACAGAATGCAACTAGAAGGAGGGCCAGCAGTGGGAGGGAGAGCCAACCCCCAATGCTTAACACTGGCAGATGTTAGTGCCCTCCTGGAGCAAGAAAGGGAAAAACTCTCAGGGATCCCTAAGCAATTCTCTCGAGATCCCCCGTTCCCCCCAGAACTCCTCGGCAAACCGTACCCCAAGGGGTACGAACCCCCAAAGCTCCATCCTTTCGATGGAAGAAATGGAAGTGTTGTGGAACATGTGAGTAGGTTCATTCACACTATGGGCCCATATGTAGGAGATAGAGAACTATGTCTAAGGGAATTTGCTAAATCCTTAGTGGATAGAGCATACACTTGGTACACCACGCGGAGACCCGGGTCTATCAAAACCTGGGATGAAATGATGGAAAGATTCTGTGCCAAATATTACCCCGGTGAGGACAAGATAACTTTCTAGAACCTTCAGATGGAGAGGCAGAGACCTGGAGAGGATCTCGTACAGTTCATTAAAAGATTTAAAGATGTGTCCCTAGATTGCTATGGGGACCACGAAGAGAAGGAGCTCGTGGAAACCTGCATAGCCAATATGCTTTTTGATTACAGGCTCAACCTCGAAAATCTATGTATCACTCATTTTGCTGACATGTTACAGAGAACCAGGAGGACAGCACAAACTATGAGGACAGAAGTGCAAAGGAACCCCTTGCCCAACCATGAAGGGAAAGGGATGGTAGCAGTAGCAATCCACGGGAACCCGGCAGAAGCAGGAGAATCAGAAGGATCCTTCCACCCAAGCACAATCAGGACCCTCCAGAAGAATCCCAAGTTCAGGTCATTATTCAACCAACTGGGATTTGGACCAGAAGCAAGAAGTGTGGCCACAGAGTCTCTCATGAGCATAGCAACAGATTCAAGAATAGAATGCTTCACAGCAGAGTCACATGCTAGTCGAGCTTTCCTGGAGACAACCAATGCAATAACCTTCACCGACGAAGACATGGAGATTGAACACCCGGACCACCGTAGGCCCTTTATCTAATGGCCACCTTAAATGGCATCCAAATCAAAAGAGCACTGGTGGACACAGGGGCATCACTCAACCTCATAGCCTTGAGTACCCTGGAAGCTGTGGGCCTGGTTGACAGAAGGATCCTGGGGGCTCCCATGGAGATAACAAGATTTGGGGGGTTGGTAGAATCAACAGTAGGATACGTACAGCTAGTCTTAATGGTAGGGCTGATAGTAGCCCTGACAAGGTTTCACGTGATTAATGCAGAAGTATCTTACCATGTGTTGTTGGGACGCCCATGGCTCCATAAACACCGCCTTATTCCATCTACGTTTCATCAATGCATTAAAGGGAGACTGAATGGGAGGCCCGTGAGGATCCCTGCCAACCGTAACCCTTTCAGCCAGGGAGAAGTAAACTTTACAGGAACAATGTTTTATGATGAGTTAGAGCCAGATGATGAGAGCTCAGCCCTAGGTACTCCAGGGGCACCTATCCTAGAAGAAGAAGAAGGAGGAAGGGGCACCCGTGACCTTAAAAACCTTTTGGAAAGAAAAAGGCAAAAAAAGGAGCTCAGCTCTTCAGGATCCTAGGAATGCATGGTGGTGCGAGAACCCGAAGGGAGGTTAATCTATTGCTTATAAAGGTGCACGGGACCTGAATGCATCATGCAGAAAGGTCTCGGACCACCAAGTTACATGATGGCCCAAGAAGAAATCCCAGAAGAACCAGTCAAGGAAGCCCAAATTCAGCCTGAGGAAGAATTAAAGGAAATAAATTTGGAAACCAAGCTGGGATCTCGGAAGCCTGTCTTTATTATCAGTCAGCTGATGACACAAGAAAGGAAACAATTGGTAGCTTTACTTCAAAAATACAGAGATGTGTTCGCGTGGAGCTATGATGAAATGCCTAATTTAGACCTGGGATTGGTAGTTCATTCTCTTAATGTGGACCTAGGAATGAGGCTAGTAGTTCAGCCGGCTAGGGTCTTTCACACCGAGGTAGAAGCTCAGATAGTTCAGGAAGTCAAGAAACTACTAACAGCTGGTTTTATCAAATCTATCCAACACCTAAAATTGCTTTCCAACATTGTACCTGTGAAGAAGAAAAATGGTTAGATTCATTGCTATGTGGACTTCCGCAACCTGAATAAGGCGTGCCCAAAAGATGAGTTCCCCCTGCCCAACATCAACCTCCTTGTAGATTCTGTTGCAGGAAGCTCAATGTTCTCATTTATGGATGGGTACAGTGGGTACAACCAAATCTGCATGGCTGCCAAAGATGCAAAGAAAACGGTATTCAGAACCCTAATCGAGAATTTTTACTACACTGTAATGCCCTTTGGCCTCAAAAATGCGGGGGTTACGTACTAGCGAACCATGACAGCCATTTTCCATGACATGATACATGAGGAGATGGAAGATTATGTAGATGACATTGTGGTCAAATCAAAGACTAGGCCAGGACACTTCCAAGTGCTTGAGCAAGTTTTTGAAAGATGCAGGAAGTACAAATTACGCATGAACCCCATGAAATGTGCCTTTGGGGTGTTTACTGGAAAGTTCCTTGGGTTCCTAGTATTGAAAAAGGGAACTGAGTTTATCTAGGGAACAGAACAATAGGAGGCTTTCCAAAGAATCCAGTACATCATGAATCATTTGCCCACCCTCCAGGCACCAGTACATGGGCGACCTTTATTGTTATACTTTGCATCAAATTCCCAGACAATAGGAGCTTTGCTAGCACAGGAAGATGACCAAGGGAATGAGCAGCCTATTTATTACGTAAGCAGGACACTCAAGGACACCGAGACCATGTACCCCAAAATAGAGAAAGCCTGCCTAGTAATCATCTACATGTCCTAGAGGTTAAAAAGGTACTTCTCAGCTCACCAAATCCTTTTGGTGACCAAGTCCCACCCCATAAAGGCGCTCCTACACTAGACCCTTCTCATGGGAAGAATAGCATAAAGGCTAGTCTTGCTCTCTTAATACGACAGAGGCATCAAAACTCCCAAAGCTATCAAAAGCCAAGCCATAGTAGATCTACTGGCTCAGTTCCCAGGAAAGGAGGAAGGTCCACTGAGTGAAGAAATCCCTAGTGAGGTGGCAGTAACAGAGATTCCAGGAAAGAAATGGACCATGAAATTCGACAGGTCAGCTACAATAACTTCAAATGGGGTAGGAATCGTACTAAGCTATAAGAATGGGGACACCATACCCTTGTCTTTCAAGCTTGGTTTCTCGTGCTCTAATAACGCAGCTGAATATGAGGCATACTTAATCGGGCTAACTATAGCACTCAGTATAGGAGTAAGGCATATAAGAGTGTTGGGAGACTCCAATCTTGTAGTTTCCCAAGTAAAAGGAGACTTTGCATTACGGGAACAAAGTTTAGCAACCTACAGAACTTGGGCACAAAGGCTGGAACTGGAATTCCAGACCTTTAGCATAGAATACACCCAAAGAAGTGAAAACAGGTTTGTTGATGTACTCGCCATTTTGGGATCCCAAATACCATTCAGGGGAAAGGACACACTGATAAAAATATGAAGGCAGGAACATTCTATTGTAAGGATCCTCCAAGGGATGTACCCCAGAGAGTCCAAATAGTGGGATTGGAGGAGCGAAGTCAAAGAAAAGATGGAAAAGGAAGGACCTGGAGGGAACATCAAAGGACTAAAGGATTACACTCAGATAGAAGGGGAATTATATAGAAGGCTACCAGGTGGAATCTTGTCCAGGTGGAATCTTGTCCAGGTGTATCAACGAGAAGGAAGGAAAGCTGAAGCTAGAAGAATTACATACCCAAGCCTGTGGAGTTGTAGAAAAGATCAGCCTATACAGAAGGATGCAACGCATGAGGTATTACTGGCCAAATATGAACAAGGAGGCAGCAATTATATAGGAAAAATGTCAAGAGTGTCGGCTGGCGATAGATAAGGAAGAAAGCTATGCTGTGTTTGTTGCAGAAGATTGGCGGGTTCCATTCATAGAATACCTGGCTCAAGGGATCCTGCTAATTGACAGGACACTAGCCCACCAGCTCAAAAAATTTGCGGACAGGTATTTCCTACAAAACGGTATCTTATTTAAAAAAGGATACAGTGGGGATCCCCTAAGGTGCCTGGGGCCAAAAAAAGATAGAGAAGTAGTCAGGGAAGTTCATTCCGATGATTATGAGAGTCACCCGAGAAAAAGAAGGCTCTACAAGCAATTGTTGTTGTTGGGATACTACTGGCCAACAATGAAAAGGGACTCTGAGGAGCTAGTCAAAACATGCCACCTGCCAAGTCCTGGAAGATGCAATTCACACACACCCAAACGTTCTACAGGATATGATGACGCCATGGCCTTTTCACACTTGGGGCTCGATCTCATAGGGCCTATAAACCCTCCATCCAACGATTACATATGGATCTTGGCAACCACCGAGTACTTTACAAAATGGGTAGAGGCCATCCCTTTGAAAAAGGCTACTGGAGCAGCTATAGCAAACTTTATTCGAGACCACATCATTACAAGGTTCACGATCCCCAGAAGATTGATCAGTGACAACGGGACCCCATTCATAAACAAAGACATGAAAAGGTTAACTGAGGCATATCATATCAAACATGGGAGGTCTACCCCATACTACCCACAAGGAAACGGCCAAGCTGAGGCCACCAATAGGGTGATGTTGAAGATCCTTAAGAAGATGAAGCATGAATATAGAGGGAAGTGGAGTGATCATTTGGCAGATGTACTCTGGGCATGTAGGAGCTCTGTAAAGACAGCCACAGGATTCTTGCCATTTTCCCTAGTCTATGGAACAGAAGCTATCAGCCCCGTAGAATTAGTTATTCCTACACCAAGGGTAGTCCTTAAAGAAAGCCAAGAAGAAAATGAGGACGCAAACAATGAAAGAAGACTGGCAGATCTGGAAGGGGTAGAAGAAGAAAGAGAACTAGCCAAGAAAAGAAGCCAGAGGTACCAACAAAGAATGACTAGAGCATATGCACAAGCAGTACGCCCGAGGACTTTCACTGAAGGGCAATTAGTATTAAGGATGGCGGAGCACGTAAGGAGGAACCTACCGGGACCCTCAAAATTCACCCCAAAATGAGAAGGACCCTACATCATCAGGGCAGCCCATAAAAGTGGGTATTACCACTTTACAAAAGAAGATGGGACAGTCCTGACAGAACCCATAAACGAGAAATGGCTGAAACAGTACTATGCATAAGGAAGAAGGGATCTCAGCACGTCAGGATCCTTTTGCTAGCATCACAACCCGCTAAGTGTTTT
This sequence comes from Quercus robur, assembly GCF_932294415.1. Taxonomy (NCBI): domain Eukaryota; kingdom Viridiplantae; phylum Streptophyta; class Magnoliopsida; order Fagales; family Fagaceae; genus Quercus; species Quercus robur. The sequence continues at coordinate 31,230,493 of NC_065538.1, forward strand.
TGTTTTTCTTGTCGTTTTCTTAGCTTTTGTCATGAATTCTCGTCTAAGTGATTTTGTTCAGGAACCTATGGTAGATTGACACTCTGTGGTCAGTACTATATTAAGTGATTTCTCTATGATCCTCAAATGATGACCATATTTTAATGAAGTTCCTGTTTCTTCAATATTTGAAATACTGCAAAGTCCAGGTTTGGACAGAATTAAAAGGGGATATCTGAGTAAAAAAAAAAAAGGCATATAATGCCCTTTTACACATGGCCCAGGATCCACCTCACAGATAATTCCAAATACCCCACAAACAGTTTCAAGCGCATAGGTCTAGGATCACAGGCAAAAGTAAAATGCCCAAATACCTAGCCTAGCACTTGGCAAAAAGGGGAACCTGTCAAGTTCATGAACTGGGACCGTATCTAAAAAAATAATATTAAAAAAAAAAAAAAGGATACCTAGTGTACCCAGTTCAGTACATGCACAACAAAGTAACCACTGGGTACCTGGTCCAGAACCTACAGTGAACCCTATAGGAACCATGGTCCAAGACTCAAGAAAGAAAAGAGAAAAGTCATGTTAAAAAAAAAAAAAAAACATGTATCAAAAGAGAGGACAATGTATCAAAGAGAAAAGCAGATCCACATGCTAAGAAATTAGAAGCAGTTTTGAAACACAAACACAAAGCTAAAAAAAAAAAAAAAGCAGTGTTCAAAAAAATATATAGAAACTTATACAACCCCAAATTGTTTATACGGATCTAAAAAGGGAGAAGAAAGAAAGCTAAGGAATGAGGCCGGCCAACAAGGAGCGATCTGGAGGAATGACAGGCACAGTTGAAGAAGAAAGAATCCCCTGCCGTTTGACCTTCAAATCTTGCAAAGCCTTGTGAGCATGAGCCAAAGATTCCTCAGCAACAGCGATCTCTGCATTTATGCTCATGGAGGTTTGCCTCTGAAACAGCATGCGGGCCAACAGGCGCAAATGATCCAGCAAAAAAGACAAATTAAACTTGGCCTCTAGAAGGTCTTGGACCACCCCTCTCCATTCCAAAAGCTTTTCTTCAGATAAAGAGTCCACAGAAGAATCCCCCAACGAAACCAGCATAGCACATAGCAACTCCATCAAAATATTACCTAGAAAAATGCCTCCCCTAAAACCACTGGTGAAATCTCCGTGACTCTTCAGCAAACTTTCTAACAACGGCAGGCCTTTAATAGGCACGGAGAAATGCAGGAAGTTGCCATAAGAAGACCCAAAAGAATAGAAGTGGCTAGCGGGAAGGCTATTGAACTCCATAAGATCAAAATGAGCTAGGAAGGAGGAAAGCCTTGAATCAAGATCTGGGGCAGCCACTCCCGGAGCATCCCCCATCACTATGTCCCCCGCCTACAGAAATTGGAAAACTTGCAACCTTTTGTTTTGACTGAAGATTAGCAATTTGAACAGATCTCACAATTCCCTCAGGAATAGCAGGCTCAGAATCTCTAAGGCCTATATCAACATTCGCAAAAGAAAAGAGAAAAGAAGAACAGATTTAGTCTTTAAAAAAAAAAGGAGAGGAATGACCAAAAAAAAAGAAGAAAAGAAAAGAAGAGCGAACCGGCTTCTTGAGGCAGAGTCACTTCCTCTTGCTCCTTTGATTTCCTCGAAGATTCTGGGAAATGGCATAAAGCAAGTTGAAGAAAGGGTGAAGAACCTGTGGTGAAACGGCTAAAGGAAGGAAGAGATGCAGGGGGCTTCGCCATGGAAGAAGAAAAAGAAAAGAGGGTAGCGAAAGAAAAAGGAAACACAGTGGAAACAATTCACACTCACCTTCTGAGTTTTCTGATTCCAAGGAGGAGGCAACACTAGGAGTGGACCTCACACTGGCTTGACCTAAAAGGAGAAAGGAAAGAAGAAACTCAAAAAAAAAAAAGGGGGAACAAAGAGAAATAGAGATGAAAACATATTTTAAAAGGAAATACGGCTCACCTGTTTGTTTGGATAAAGGTGTGCCTCCCAAAGTCTCTTTACCTGATAATGTTTGAGGAAACACGGTTCTTATGGGACTAGGAGTGCGCTCAAGCTGAGGACTTTGAGATGTAGGGATCTTAGAAGCTTCGGGATCCTAAGAAGCTTAGGCACTCCGCATCGGTTGCCCGGTCTCCTCAGCCAGACCACCACTAGGGGGCTCATCCTCTATAACGAGAAATGCAATAGAAAAGGCTGTAACAATTTCTTCTTCCAGAACTTTGCAGGTCATAGGAAGAGACACCTCCACCGAAAGAGAAAAGAAGGGAAAAAGCAAACAGTAATAAGTGAAGACAATAGGGTGATACAAATAACACAGTACCAGAGCAAACGGAGAAGCATGAACAAGAGAAATCCATACCACATCATCACCAGATGATTGACTTTTACCCTTCTTGAAGTCAGACTTGCGTTTGGACTGCAAAGGAAACAATCACTCGTCAGCTAAAAAAGGAGGAAGTAACTGCAACAATATGAACAAATAAAAAAAAAAGAGAAAAGAAGGAAAGAGGTCTTGCCCTTCTTTCTCTCTCTACAGATTCTTTGGAGATCTTTTACTTACTACGAGTATGCCCACAAGGTCCTAAGGGGAGCTGGGATACAAAATCAAAGGATCCTAAAGAACCATTGATTGAAGAAGTCACAGGAACCTGGGAAAAAGAAGACTCTACCTTGGTCTTCTTCCGGGTCCTTGAAGCCAAAGGTTGCCCGACCTCCTTGTCTTCCTGGGATACCAAATGTGTCTGAGACTTCCCAGTTTTTCTTCTTTTCGTCTCAGGACCAGTCTTTACACCTTCTGCACTTTCCTCAACATCAACTATTTTTGTCTTTTCCGACCTGACATCCTTGCCTTTAACCGAAGCGATAGCAGCGCCTATTGTCTCCACTGCACCTTTCTTAATAGGTACTCCGGAGGAAGTACCAATAATAAGAACGCAACCCAACCAAGTTTCAAGAAAATCTTGTGCATAAGTTACCCAACCTCCCCTGGAGGCATGCCATTATGTAAACCCAGTCTTGCTACTTACGACAGTAGAAACAATCCCAGCAGTAGGCAGGGATAAACGTCTATTGGATGTTGGAGCAGAGGCAATACTAAGACTAGGGGTTTCCCGGACTGAACCAGAGCCAGCATAATCAACAAAAGACTTTTGTACTCTTCTCTAGTAGCCAGTATAGCCGCTAGAAGCAAAAACTCCTCTTTGGGAGTTAGGCACTACAAATTGGGGGCTCCTCCGTGACCAATAAGAAAAGGTCTGTAGCCTCAAGAAAGGATCCAAAGAAGGAAGGGACGGCACTATGTCCTTAAAAATTGGAGGAATGTCCTGGTCAAAACCAAACTGCCGGAGCACCCGGTGTGTTAAATAATGGGTATATCTTGGACCACTCAAAGAAGGCACAGGAAGCCAAGAGGGGCTAATGCAAGCAAGATAAGCCAGTCTACCCTCATCACCATGACGCAGATCAAAAGTATTACCTATAGAAGATAAAAAGGAAGACAACACAGAATCGCACACAAAGCCAGGACCAAATTCACGAGGAGATCTCCAACGTAAATTCCCTGCTTGATCGAATAACTCAACAAGATTGAGGCCACCACCTTTCAAACTAATCCAACGAAAGATAATGGGAACAGTATCAGTCAAATAACCATAAAGACCCTTCACTATGTCGAGGGATCCTTGGAATTTATCCTTTACAAACTTCAAATTCCTACATTTAGCCAAAGTAGCTACAGAACGGTCCCACATGAAAATTTGAAGAATAGCACAGTAAAGAGACGAAGTAATCACATAACAAGAATCACCCTCAGCCTCATCTCTATGAAGCTGATCCAATTAAGAATAAACATGGCCCAAAAACAGAGGGGCTAAAGGATATTGAGTACCTCGAGCCAACTTGATCGCTAACGGAAAAAAGGAAGACTTAACCCCGTACCTAGGGAACTCGCTGAACAAGAATTTGCTAAGCTAGAATGCCAGGAAACCAACCCACTAACTTCTTTATTCTTCTCATGAGAAAGGGTCATCACCCATCTCCCTATTCTAGCCAGCTTACCACCGGGAGAGGCAGTACGATCACCAAAATGGCCAAACAGCTTATCTTCCACCACAAGATCCTCTTCAGAAAGGCTAATATCAAAAGGACTCTCATCACCAAACACCGGAAGAAGGAAGTTATTAACCATGTCCACCAAAGTAATCGTCAACTCACTAACAGAAAAGAAAAAAGTATGAAGAAAAGGGCACCAACGGCGTACCAGATGCCTGAGCCCCTTGGCGTCTCTGAAACCCTCAAGATTTCTGGAAATCACCACCGCTTTTAGGATACCAGCGCACTCCAGGCGACCCACGAACTCCACGTCAGACAGTTCCTTGTCTACCCAGATGGGCCAGCCTTGAATTTTCCTCAGAACAAAATCAAAAAAGATAGGCACCGCCTCTCGAATTCCTTGTCTAATCTGAATGTCAAAAATCTCTCTAAGGTCTGGAACCTGAGCGGAACCAACAAAACCCACCTAGCCAGAAAACATCCAGGCATAAGGAGACGGAGGAGCCTCGCCATGAGATACCTAAGGAAAAAACGGACTGGGAGAGTACCAAGGGTCCCGTAAAGGAAAGGCCGGACGTTCAGTGACTTCGTAAGAATCGCTCGAAGGGGAACCAGACGAACCTTCGACCTCAGAAGGGCTTGGGGTGCGCTCTCTTCTTTTTCGGGAAGAAGAAGAAGCCACTGGAACAATGCGAATAATGAAAAAAGGGTTTGAAAAAGTGATAAAAGGAAGATGGGAATAACAAAGAGAAAAAAAGAGACCCAAGAATGAAAGACTCAGGGAAGCAAAGTAATAATGTGAAACGGCCGCAATAAAAGTGCAAATAGCAGTTGGAGAAGACAGAGTATGGAAAAATGCAACAGTTGCCAGAAAATTTAATTTTGAAGAAGAGATTAATTAGCAATTATTAATGGAAGTTACGGGGAACGAGAAAGGTGGGTAAAGGAATTTTACTCCAAATACTCAACTGCCACGTCCTGTGCAAAGAGGAAGTTGTAAAATAAGAGAACATGACACACAACAAAAGACTAAAGAAGTAGCAGGAAAGGCCGGCATCCTGAGTAAGAAAGAAGGGAACTCAGGGGTAATTAAAAGAAGACCCAACAAAATCTAAGAAACCCTGAATTACTCACGCGTGGGCTTCAGGCAACCTACGAGCTCGGGGGGCTAAATGTTGAAGTCTAAAATAAGAGATCACAATGCCCAAGTCCAAAAAAGTGAGCCAAGCCCAAAAGAAAATAAGCCAAGACCAAGGAAGCAGATGCAAGGGGACCATGAAAGAGAAGAAACGGCAGGCCCGAGAGGCTTGAAGCCCAAAAAAAAGAGAAGCATTAAGAAGGAAGAGAAACCCACGTCAAGAGATTAAAGAAGAAATAGCCAGGATCCTCAACGACTAACAAGAGGCGCGAATCCTCCCAGGTGCATAAACACAGTCAAAGGAAGATTGAGACAGTTCGAAAGAAAAGGACAAAAAGAAAAAAGAAGCACGAGAAATAGAGGAGAAGCCACAAGCGCTAAACGACCCAGCAAGAAAAGAAGGAAGAATTAGCGACCTGTCATGACGCAAGTGGGGAGCGCCTCGGGGAACCAGAACTGATAAGTATAAAAAAGGAAATGGCAACGGACGACTTACAAACAAGCAGAATGGGATTCTGCCCGGCTGGGAAAAAAGGCAAAAGGGGAGAACTGCCAAACAGTGGGATCGAGAAAGGCATGGTCTCAGCATACCCCAAAATGGGTAGCCGGCCATGGACTTTCAAAGAAACCAAAACCAAAGGAAGGAAAGGATGAGAAAACAGGGAATAGAACCTGCTAAGTGATGGGCACGGTACATGCCCTATTAACTAGAGGACAAAACAGGGGAACCAATGGTTCCCTTGTGATTCCAGAATATCGCTATAAAAGGGAGGGAAAGGTTGCGAAGAAAGGCAGAGATTTTAGGAGTAAAAGAGCTATTGATGAATTCTGTAAAGAAGAGAAAACTCAAGAAAAGTTAATAACACTACTTCCCGGTATCCCAGAAAAGCCACTAATGCACATACTCGGATTCAAAAAGAATCAAACTTAGCAAGTCTTAGAGGCTGAGATAGCCATCTAAGTCTGTAATTTTTGAGCTTGCTTGAACCTTATATCACGTCTTAGTGAGCGTACTGTAACATTGATAAAGAAAAACTTAATGAAATATTTTCCACTGCTCTAAGGATCCTTATAACGTTACTTTGTGCTTTCGTTCTCTGTATTTACTTTGTTGTTTTTAATATTTGTCGTTCAATGCAAATATCCTTGTTGTTAGTTTACATGTATTGTAGGAAGCATACCCTATGCATTATTTGATTCTTAAACAGCCCATTAGCTACAGTGAATCAAAGCCCTGTCCACCAAACCACAACTATTCAGCCCGGGATCCTTGGGCCTGAGTGTTACGAAAAAAAGGCACTCTCACAAGGTTTTTTTGGTTTAGGTTAGGAGTTCAGTTCTGATTTCAGTTTTTCTAATTTGTTTTACCATTTGATGATTTTGATAAATCGGTAGACGCGTATTGGTAATTTGGGTTTTGGTTGGTGTTTTTTTTTTTTTCTTTTTTTTTTTTTTTGGAGAATTCGTTTGGGTTAGTTTTGTTTAGGATTGATGTTAGGCTTTTTTCTCCTAGGTGGCTTCCTATGTTAATTTTTCTTTTTCTTTTTCTTTTTCTTTTTTTTTCCAGATTTTAGTTAAAAAATTTTTGAGCTTTTTCTTTTTGCTTGAAAGTAGACAAATAATGGAGTAAAATTTAATTTTATTGACATAAAAAAAATTGAGGGTGTTTCCAAAATTTTCTTAAAGGGTATTCAAATATATATATATTTTTTACTATATAAAAAAAATAAAAAATAAAAAATCAGGTCAGGGTGGTCCTAGGACCACCCTGCCCTTAACATGGTGCCGCCACTAATATTGTAATACCTGGAAAAAAAATGGTTGAAACCCTAACTATATATAAGGGAGTTTTACATAAATCTTTTGTGGGGTCAATTTTGTAATTTATAATTATAAGGGAGTTTTTAGAAAATAAGGTTGAAACTCTAACTATATATAAGCTTATTAAAAGTCAATGTATATGGAAAGATATTTTAAGAGAGGAGACTACCCAAAGGATTGAAGTAGAGAAGGATTGACTACATCCTTGAGGTAAGAGCTTAAGAAATCTTGTTCTTTTGTCAAATTTAGATTTTATGTGGTATTAGAATATTTTCTTATGTGGGTATTTTAGCTAGTAGTGAAACTATTTAATTACTTAAGAGTTTTAATGGTGCAAACAAAGAAAAGTTTGGATTTATTTTTCGGTAAACTAGACGATGTTATTGCAAATTTTGCTATGTTTAGTAACTTAATCTTTTTCCATCCTATTGTGCGTTAAGCGTAGAGAGAACCGGCATATTTTTCTCGAAGGTTTGGTGTTTTGCACAGACTTTCTTTTAGTAACAGTGCCGAAGTAGGGGGTTTGATGATGAAAAAAAAAAAAAAAAACTTTTGCGTCTAGACTTTGAGTTCTGACATGCCATCATGAAAAAAAGAAAAAAATAATAATGATTGTTTTTCCCATAAGTTCATGTGCCTATCTGTACTTGGAGTTATCATCTCAAAAGATGATAATGGTGGCAGGTGGTAGGAAAAGAAAAAAAAAAAATTGTATCTGTAAAAGCCCAGGTGATTTGATTTAGATGATATTGTCATGTATCTAGTTTTGTTCTTATCTCAAAGTAAACTAAGGGTGGCAAGTGGTAGAAAGTAAAGGATATAAATATATATATATATATGTATATATATATAGAATTTGTGGATTTTTGTGTGAGTTAATAATGAAGAAATTATTAGTTTTTTTTAGTCTCTCTTCTGGCTGAGTACCGTTATAAGTTTTTCTTGAATTATTTTGATTATTGAGTATAGCGCTTGAAAATTGTTTAGGTTATATCTAAGGATTTTAGAAAAAGTGTTTGGGAGAAGTTCTTTGTGATGAGTTATTTAAGGTAAGCAATCTTATCCCAATTGGGTTTTATTTTGCTTATATTAATGTATTTTTAACTACTGAAAATTGTTCATAATTGTGAGAATTTTTATTTCTATTATATTACTGATTTCAAGTAAAGGATTATTACAAATATATTTTAATACTGAGTATATGATTTTAATATACATGCTTAGATAAGATATATTTTTGTTAGAAAATATGATTTCATATATATGATTATGAACAATCTGACTATGAATTTATTTTGATACCTAGCCAATGGGAGTTATTTATTGGTACTCTGATACCCAAACCAATGGAGGTTATTCATTGGTGCTATGATACCTAGCCAATGGGGGTTATTCATTGGTACTCTGATACTCAAACCAATGGAGGTTATTCATTAGTGGTTATTCATTGGTGCTCTAATACCTAACCAATGGGGTTATTCATTGATACTCTAATACCCAAACCAATGGGGGTTATTCATTGGTACTCTAATGCCCAATCACGGGGATATAGCATGACCATAGTCATAAGACTGTTAAGAATATGAATTACATTTGAATATTTGAACTATTTTGAGTCCTTAAAACTACATATGTGAATTTGAAAATGTTTGAGTATTTGAACTATTTTGAGTCATTAAAACTACTTATGTATTTTTGGAAACTATTGTAAGTTATAGTTTTTGATTTATGGAAAACTGACTATTTTATAAACCATCTATGATATATTTGTAAGATTAAAGTATGTAATCTATGTGCAACTTATTATTTTAAGACTACGAAACTTCTTTAGTTATTTTGAAAACACATAGTATATTACAATTCTTCGCCCTAGGCATTACAATTCTAGTTATTGTTTATGAAGGATAGTGTTCTTTTGATAACTTGATGAGAAGTGTAAGTGAGGTTCCATCATATGATGATTTGTTAGGTCATATTTGAAGGATTTGATATTTATGTCACTTGGGTTATGCCTACATGAGTTATAAAACAAAAAGTAGGATTTAATTGATATACTTCTATGATCTTATACTAGTATTAAGTGGGTGTATTTTATTCTTGAAAATTTTGTAATTGATCAAATTGATTATTAAAACTTCTTCTTTTCATTAAAAGGAAAAGAGAGTGAGAAAAAAACAAGCAAAGGAAATCTTCCTGCTATATTGTGACTAATCTTCTGTAAACTCATTTGATAGTTTTGCCTAATATAGTTGACCTACCTGTAGGGGATTCTCATAAATCTAATTATTGAATGATAGTTTACTATATGTCCTATTCAGAATTTAGAGTGCTTTTAGGGAATTGGAAATTACAAAACTTTATTTAGGGGTTAAGGTTTGATGTTAGAGCTATGATTCCTTGATTTTAGTTTATATGGAGTTAGGAAATTAACAGAAGGTTCGTAGTGTGAAGGAAATCAATTTGTGGTTATTGTAGTTCACATTATATTATATATTATTATATAATTCTGAGGGTATTTAAAGAATTCAGTAATATATCGGTGGACTTCCTTGGATTGTAATGTTAAGGACTGACTTTCTTTGGATCTTTGTTCTTGTTAGGATTGACCTACATGGATTACCATAGCTTTATTTATGTGTGAGGTAGTCCCTAAATGTTTTTGAGACATGTTTTGTTACTTAGAAATTTGAGGTCCGCAATTTCTTTTCTATGGACTTGGAGAATTGTTTAATATCTTGGGGAATAAGTTTTGATGCCGGAAATGTAATTCTTTGAACTTAACTGATAAAAGTTGATGGATTGGCTCAATAGAAAATGAAGTGGATAGAACACAAGTACGTGGTAGTATTGAATTGAACTAGTGAACCATATATTTGATTGGATATTGAAGGAGATGGGATGGCAAGAGAGTTTATTTTGAAAGACTATTACAATTTGAATTATAGTCAATTGTTTGTACCTTTTGTTTTATATTGGCAGATGGTTAGTGATTATAAATTGTAGTGTACTCTTAAGTTCTAGACTGCTAGGACTATTATTTGCAAAGTATTAAAAAAAAAAAATTGTTGAGATACTTCATGGACTAATTCCTTCTAGCCGATGTATACTTAGAGATTTGTTTTCATAATAGGCAATGTAACTATAAGGAACCCAACTCTTCAATGAGTTCCATCCCAAGTATCATTTGGAGATTAAAGGTGAATAAATGTTTCTTATTTGAGAAGATCATTTATGGTTAAGATAGAGGTTCTATGAAAGACCTTATATCAATAGTCAATTGATTATTTATGGAGATATACGTATATGTTGTAAGATAGAGGTTCTATGGAGATATACGCATATGATTATCAATGTTGCCATGATTTCTTTTTCTTACAAAACTTGAGCAAGAAAAGATATGGTGATATACGCATATGTTGTAAATTAGTTTTGAACTTGGGAAGGATTGGAACTTTGGACACACTACTTAATTTTGAGGTATAGAATTAAATGGATGCTAGCATTCACTGGTCTATGGTGAATCTCAAAATTGTGGATTTCCCTTGTTGTAATTTTTGGAGACTACTTAGGCCTTGGAATTTTGTTGAAATTAATAATTGATGGAAAATCAGTTATTTGGGTTAATCTAAATGAATGGGCCTTGGAACTTTTATTCATATTGAAAGGAACTTAGAGAGCTATTTAGACTAGAGATATGTATATCTTAAAAGAATCTTATATTTTTCGTAATATGGTTGTTCTTAAACTATGGGTAATTGAGTAAGAGATTTTATAGTGGTACTGTATTATGTAGCGGAAGCATCATGGCTCCATTTGCTTAGAGATTTTTATTTTTCAAATCTTGGGAAGGAAAAGTCTAAGCTTATGTTGTGAAATAGTTTTGAACTATGGTGATGAGTGATAAATTTGTATAGATCGATACAATTGTGGCTTTAGAGTAGCGCAGCAGATGCGTGATAATTCGTTCAACCTGTGATGAATTCAGAGGACTGAATTCTTATAAGTGGGGGAGATTGTAATACCCGGGGAAAAAAAAGATTAAAAGGAAGGGTATTTAAATAAATCTTTTGTGGGGTCAATTTTATAATTTATAATTATAAGAGAGTTTTTAGAAAATAAGGTTGAAACCCTAGCTATATATAAGCTTATTAAAAGTCAACGTATATATATTGAGAAATATTTTGAGAGAGGAGACTACCCAAAGGATTGAAGTAAAGAAGGATTGACTACATCCATGAGGTAAAAGCTTAAGAAATCTTTTTTTTATTTTTGTCAAATTTAGATTTTATGTGGAATTAGAACATTTTCTTATGTGGATATTTTGGCCAGTAGTGAAATTATTTAATTACTTAAGAGTTTTAATGATGCAAACAAAGAAAAGTTTGGATTTATTTTTCGGTAAACTAGACGCTATTATTGCAGATTTTTCTATGTTCAGTAACTTAATCTTTTTCCATACCTTTGTGCGTTAAGCGTAGAGAGAAGCCGCATATTTTTCTTGAAACGTTAGGTGTTTTGCATAGACTTTCTTTTAGTAACAGTGCCAAAGTAGGTGTCACGCCCCTAACTCAATTATAAAGATTGACACGTGACAACCGCCGCATGCTTATAAAGTAAGCATCTTACAAGTGTGCAAGGCCTTCTTAGCAACTAAAATTTATCATCAAAAATTAAATCAAATAAATCCAAAATATCTCAACAATTTCTTTATAAATAGATCTCCAATAATTTAATAAGAACAAAATCCATACATCATGTACATAATGCCAATTGGAAAATAAATATAAAACTATTAGAAGACCATCCAGTTCCAAAATCACTAAGCTTCTTTTCCTGCTCACAACACAACATCAAAACTCCCAAAACTTGCCATTCTTCACAATCTGAAATTGGAGGGGAAAAGGGGTGAGCTAACAACTCAATGAGTAACCAAAATCCTAATAAGTTCTATCATGCAATAGATCTGTAAAGGAAAAGATGTAATATGTGTTTTCAAAGTTATAATATACTATGTGTTTTCAAAATAACTAAAGAAGTTTCATAGTCTTAAAATAACAAGTTGCACATAGATTACATACTTTAATCTTACAAATATATCATAGATGGTTTAGAAAATAGTCAGTTTTCCATAAATCAAAAACTATAACTTACAATAGGTTCCAAAAATACGTAAGCAGTTTTAATGACTCAAAATAGTTCAAATACTCAAACATTTCCAAATTCACAAATGTAGTTTTAAGGACTCAAAATAGTTCAAATATTCAAACGTAATTCATATTCTTAACAATCTTATGACTATGGTCACGTTATATCCCCATGACTGGGTATCAGAGTACCAATGAATAACCCCCATTGGTTTGGGTATCAGATTACTAATGAAAAACCCCCATTGGCTGGGTATCAAAATAAATTCATAGTCAGATTGTTCATAATCATATATATGAAATCATATTTTCTAACAAAAATATATCTTATCCAAGCATGTATATAAAAATCATATACTCAATATTAAAATATATTTGTAATAATCCTTTATTTGAAATCAGTAATATAAAGAAATAAGAATTCTCACAATTATAAACAATTTTCAGTAGTTAAAAATACAATAATATAAGCAAAATAAAACCCAATTGGGATAAGATTACTTACCTCAAATAACTCACCACAAAGAACTTCTCCCAAACACTTTCTCTAAAATCCTTAGATATCACCTAAACAATTTTTAAGCGCTATACTCAATAATCAAAATAATTCAAGAAAAACTCATAATGTACTCGGCCAGAAGAGAGGCTAAAAAAAAACAAATAATTTCTTCATTATTAACTTAAATCCACAAATTCAATATATATATATATATATATATCCTTTACTTTCTGCCACCTGCCACCCTTAGTTTACTTTGAGATAAGAACAAAACTAGATACATGACAATATCATCTAAATCAAATCACCTGGGCTTTTACGGATACAATTTTTTTTTTCTTTTCCTACCACCTGCCACCATTATCATCTTTTGAGATGATAACTCCAAGTACAGATAGGCACATGGCCTTACTGGAACAACAACCATTATTTCTTTTTTTTCTTTTTCATGATGGCATGTCAGAACTCAAAGTCTAGGCGCAAAAAGTTTTTTTTTTTCTTTTTTTTTTTCCTTTTCATCAAGTCCCCTACTGTGATGCCCCAATTTGATTGATTGTATGATGTGTGTGGATATGTGATGAGTCCCATATCGGGTATTTACAGGGTAAATTTGGACTTTATTAACAACTACAAGGAGTCTTAATTATGACTAGTCCTTTTGAGGTATAGCGCAAATGTGGTTAGCGCTTTTCCTTGGGTCATTACATATGGTATTAGAGCTGGCCCGGTAATCCCGTGTGGACTCAGAGACACTATCCTACAAAGTGGGCCCTAACGAGGACGTTAGGGATTTAAATAGGGGAGATTGTGATACCCTAATATGATTGATTATGTGATGTGTGTGGGTGCATGATGAGTCCCACATCGGGTATTTATTGGGTAGATCTGGGCTTTATTAACAACTACAAGGAGCCTCAATTGTGACTAGTTCTTTTGGGGTATAGCGTAGATGTGGCTAGCGCTTTTCCTTGAGTCGTTACAAATATGTATGCATTTTGGAATAATGACGCCATGTTATATGCTTAGATGTATGCTAGTGTGTGTGTGAGAATAGATACAAGTGTTGAACATATTTTTAATGAGGTTAAGATGTAAGACACAATGATGAGAGGTCAACTTTAGGGTTAGGCGATCTTGGGTGCCTAACAAATTCCTAAGTACATACCTAAACTCCAAACCCATATCTCTAGTAGTAAGATTAAAGGTCCTTCCTCAAAAGGACATTATATATATGGTTCCTAGACCATTGTAAAAACTAGGTGGCAACGCAAAAACTAGGTGGCGACTCCAAAACCCCTTGTGTCCACAAGCCGCTCACGTACCCACAAGAGTCCATCATACAAAGTGCACAACCACCCACCCACCCACCCACACACACACACACACACACACACACACACACATACACATGCATCATGCACAATGCTATTACACAGTGAGAAAATAAACTAGACATTGCCAACATTCCAAGAGTATGGCCCAACAAGGTACAAGAAAAGTAAAACAGGCATTGCCATTCCCAAGGAATGCGGCCCAAGCAAGAAGCAGGAAAATAAAAGAGGGTACGTGGATGGGGACCCTAATACATGCTCTAGAGAGGAGGCTTAAAGAGAGAGAAGGAAAAGATTGTTCTGGAGGGACTAAGCCCCCTAATCTACTAATCATTTCCCTTTATGGGCTTACATCCTTTTGCTTGCATCCTTGCTCTTTTTGCTTGCACCTAGGAAGTCACACCCTTACTCCAAGCATCCTCGCTCCTTGTGTGTACGTGCAAAGACCAATGAAACAAGCCAACAGACAAGCAAAGAAGCAAACGAAGGAGATAGGGAAAGCATGCAAAGAACAAGCTAGGAAAAGATGTCAAACAGGGGAAAACAAACATGTTATCAAATAAAAGAGAGTGTCCTAGGAGAACAAATGTAGGTTTGGATCAAATGTCCATAGCTTCATTGGATTGAAGTATGGATGACACACAAACTCATGCATGAACATGTAGGCAAGCGTGCAACAAGAAAGCATAGAAGAAAGGAAAGCCAAATGGGTGGCACAAAACAAGCAAAGCAAGCATATCAACATCGCATGGGGTGGAGAAAGGTGTGAATCTGGCACACCAACACCACAGAGGTGTATCTCACAGGTGGTCACATCAAAACAAACCCTAGGAGGGACGGATGTAGCCACCTAAGCACAAGCCCATGAAGGGCACTAAGCACATAGCAAAGCCTAAATCTAGAGAGGCTAACAAATAGATATAAAGCATAGAAGCAAGTAAGCAAACATGTATGCATCAAGGAAAAAATCCGAATCCTTTAATATAGGCCTAGGTGTATAGATGTAGGCCTAGACCACAGGATCTAGATCTACACCCCATCAAAAGGGCCAAAAAGCAAGAAATAGAGATAACAAGGGACAAAAGGGCTAAAGTAGCACATGGCATAGCAACCAGCATAGATCCAAGCACACAAACATGGCATGAAGCACATAAACATAGATCTAAGCATATGAACATAAATCTAAACACTAACATGTAGATCTAAGCACAAATAAGGCAAAGAACACAAAAGGCATGTAAATCTAAGCATATGAACATAGATCTAAGCATAAACATGGCATATAGCCTAAAAACATGTGGAACTCAGCACAAACATGAAAAGGAGTCTAAAAACATGTAGATCTAAGCACAAACATGAAAGTAGACATATTCTAACCCAAGAAGGCTAGGCCAACAACATCAAAGCAATAAATCATGGCAAAAAGCAAGTAGACATGCTAGAAAAGCTATAAAACATGCTAAGAAGCTAAAACATGCTAGGAAAAGCAAATAAAGCATTTTATGAGCCAAAATATGTAGGGAAAAGCAATAAAGAAAAAGGGGTGTGAGTTGTAGTTAAAAAGCTAGATCCACACCCCTAAACCTCAAATCCAAGGTATGGAACCAAGGAAAGGAAAATTATGTGTAAGAACACTAACTTATAGATTGTAAAGAAAATGTTAGAATTTTTTATGTTCTAAGGTGTTTTGGTGTGTTTGGATGTGTTTAGGAGAGCAATAAGAAAGAGAAGAGAGAAAGAATCTACCCAGAACTACCCAGAAAATTATTTTATTATTTTATTTTTTTTTTGGAAAATGACGGGTTTAGGGGTATTTATATTGAAAAATGACCCTTCAACTACCGGCGCACCTTTTAGGGCTGCAGGCCACCTTGCTAATGTTAGCAATTTTGGCCTTTTCCTAGTTCTACTTTGAACACATATTTAGAGGCCTTCCCAGACTTGGATCGAGCTGATCTTGGTTTTCATGGAAAGCTCTAGATGTCTAGTTTCCAGAACACTAAAGAAATTGAAAATCTAACGGTCAGATCAAAAGTTATGGCCTCAGGAAGTGTGTTAATGTGCTTTTTAAGGTTTTTTGGATATCTCAACCGTTTTAACTCCGATTTCGACCCACGAATATTCATTGGAAAGATAATTCGATAATCTTCACAATGGCACTAGTCCCAACTTCTTCTGATTTGATCAGATCAAAATTAGAGTTTTCGGTGCCCCTTAAGAGTCAATCTTGGGTCAAATTTGGTCAAGTTGATGAAAATTACCGAGTAGCTCAGGTTTAATGTATAAACATGAAAAATGTTATTTTGGGAGGATTTTGATCTCGTTTGACTCTCAGTCAACTCAAGGTTGACCAAGGGCATTTCGGTCAATTTGACCGAAAAATGCACTTTGAGTGCTCTAATGCACGAACAAATTGCGCCACGTCAATCTAGATGTTTTTGCAGATCTATGGAGAAAAGATAATATTTTTGGAATTTCTAAGGTCCAGCATGCAAATTGACGGCGAACAAAATACAATGTCTACAGTAATGAAACAAGAACAATTTGAAAGAAAATGCAATCATACATGCAATTTAAACCTTTATATATATATATATATATATAACCTAACCCGGTAAAATTATTTAAAAAGCCTAGACTCACAAAAGCCAAATATTTTTTTTCCTATGAGAGAGAGAATATTGATGTTTATTGTGTTTGTTGGTAGTCACTAATACAAATATCAAGAAAAACATGCCTAAGTTCAAGAACATTGGTCACCAGATCATTGAAACCAACAGTCAGAATGGTGGCTTCGACAACCATAGTGTTGATTATTATCGTTGGGGCAGTATCTCCAATGACCGGGCTGTCAACACCGACCAACAAGTTGGCACCTTCGATTATTAAACCTATGGTACCAGTTGCAATGCAACGTCTCAAGCCATCGAACTGCCAACGTCGATTGTTGGTGAGGCGTCTCTTGCCACTGGACTGCCAGCACCAGAGCGGATTCTCCGAACATCGACCACCAAACCTCTAGCACTGGTCATAGATCGAAGTCTTCGGTCATCGGACCACTGGCATCAGTCGTCGCCGGAGTTGTGTGTCCAGCTACCAGATCGGTGATCTAGCGACCAAATGGGGGAGGGGAAGCTACTATATTTTTGAAGACTATTTTACCAAACTTTCAAAGATAAAACAATTTAAAACTTTTTATAAAGAATTTTACAATTAATGGAAAATATTTTACAAGTTTGACTATATATATTTTACCGGTAAACAAACACCTAAAAATAGAAAAACATTTTCTAAAATATATTTTACTACAAAATAAACGGACAGCGGTGTCCTCACATTTTACAAAAGTATTAGATGGTTGACACTATAGCATCTCAAAGCTAAGTTCCTTAAACTCCTAGAAAATTTGTCAATAAGTTAGGGAACAGTTCAGAAAAGAGGAATCAACTGTTTTCTTCAAAAACTCTATCGAATTTGTATCTCACCATCACTCACTCAAAGTACCCAAAAGAACATAAAACTCCAAGATAAAAATCACTCATTTCAATACCAAAAAACCATCTTTCATCCCTTAAAGATCAGTATATCACTAAACTTTACAAATTACAATACAAATAAAAGACGTAATTGATCTGGGCACACTATTCATCAAGAGGCATGCATGCATCATGACTTCAAACTATGGTAGTCAATGCATATTTACTTTGCGGACATCATAGGGAAGGCTATATGAATATTAGTGACTTAAAAAGGGAAGATGGAACATTGTGATCATCGAAGTATTTTCTTTTTAACCAGATATGCATTATTGGAACGATAAAGAAAGCTCAATAAACACTCGTCCAACATCGCCATCGACACATGTAACTACACAAGTCAATACTTACTAGATTTAGGGACTTTGTCTAATGAGTTACAATCCGTCATGACAGAAGAAGATATGTCAAGAAAAGCGTTTGAGTTCTTGGATGATCTCTACAATATTTGCCGGTTACATAATCTTGCTTTGCTAATCATGAGAAAATTGTTTTGATGGACCGAATTTGACCAAAATGGTCGAAGTAAATCAAAATGGACTGAGCAAGGGCAGCCCAATATATTTGGGGCCTAAGGCGAAAAATTTATGCGAGGACTTTAATATGTAAATATTAATTAAACAAAATTATTAATACTAATCAAATTAAGGTTAATTTGATACATTAAATACATAAATAATACCAACTAGACTAATGTTAATTTCAAATAAAGAATTGAATATCATAATTGAATTATAAATATTAATAAAAAGAAATAAAAATATATTGCGATTGAAAAAAATATTTTATTTTGGATATAAGACGATGCACAGTTAAATAAAGTTGTAATCTAATTTTTAATTTTATATTTTGATTTTGAGAGAGAGAGGTAGATATTATTTGATATGTGGCTTTGTAGGATATTAGTTTACAAAAATCAAAGTCTCAAACTATCAGGGGAGATTAATCTATAATTGATGATTTAACACATTTGCAACATCTTTTTGAAATATTTTAGGGTTTCAATTGAGTTAAGGTTCTATTGGTCTCGTAATTTGAGAGTCTTAATAGAAATGAAAAAGAAAAATGCACTAATTAAAAGTACTATAAAATGTTCAAAATATAATGTGACATTGTGTCTCATTGATGAACTTCATCAATTTAACTAATGAATGTTTATATCACTTTTTTGTGATTAATAACATGACAATTTGTAAGCCAATAGTAAAATTTGTAGTATCCTTAACATCACTAATAAAAAAAATGTACAACCTTTAGAAAATATATATATAGTTTTATAAAAATTTGGGCCTTTAACTAAGAAAAATGGGGCCTTTTTTCCTAAGAAAATTTTTATTTTTTGATGGGGCCTTAGGCCTAGGCCTAACTTGCCTAGGCCTTGAGCCGGCCCTAGAACTAAGGTAGATTAAAGTAGATTAAAATGAACTAAAGTGGATGGACTTAGCTGCTATTGGTTTTCCTTTTTATTTAAAGAAACATATCGGTTACAAATCATTACTTAAAGCATTCACAATATCCAGTCTCTTAATTGTATAAATTTTTACAATAGTGCTACAGTACCGTCATGCTTTTATGACAGTACTGTAGCATCTTGTATATAATATTATATTACTTTTTTCTATCTCTCACCCACTCAGTTGTACTTCTTCCTTACTTTTTCTTTTTCTTTTCTTTTTTTACTCTGATTTTCACTCAATTCTTCTTCCTTGGTTCTACTTCTTTTTTCTTTTCTTTTCTTTTTTCTCTAATTCTCACTCAATTCTACTTCTGCCTTCCTTTTTCTTTTTTTCTCTAATTCTCTCTCTTTCTTCAGTTCTCAGTTCTCACTCCCTCTCACATCTCTCTCTCTCTCTCTCTCTCTCTCGTTCAAAGCTTGCCACCGAAGCTGAGTTGGATTCGAAGGAGTCACGGCGTGGTAACGGCATGGTCACGACGTGGGCAGGGCGTGGCGAGATCTGATATGGATTTCCGGCGTGGGTTCTAATGGGTTTGTTTTCCGATGGATTCTGATGGGTTCTGATGTGGATTTTTCTTTGATTTTTTTGTGGGTTTCTGTCCATGGTGGTGGTGGGTGTGTTGTTGCCGTGAATTTGCCATGCTAGTGGTGGTGGTGCTGGTGGATTTTTCTTTGTTTTTTTATGTGTTGTTGCCGTGTTAATGATGGATTTTTCTTCTTCTTCTTTTTTTTTTTTTGTGTTGTTGCCATGGTTTTGGTGGATTTTTATTTGTTTATTTGGTATTGTGGGTTTTGTGGATGGAGATGGTGGTGGTGGATTTTATGGATTTTGTTCCTGGTGGTAGGGGTGGGTTTTTTTAACGATGGTGGTGGGTTTCTTGTGGCAGAGGTGGTGGTAATGGGTGGTTAAAAGAGAGAGACAGTGAGAAAAAGATAAACAGATCGAGGGAGAGAAGGGATAGAGAGATTTGATTATATTATTTTATTGAGTAGTATATATCATTTTAGTGAGCTGAATAAGTCGGGGTGTTAGGGGTTTTATAAAATAGTACAGTGTAAATGACAAATTAGGTTTTAAGATGGTAAAATAGAATTTTTTTTAGAAACTAGATGCAAAAATGGCTGGTTTTTCTGCTTTAAAAAAAAAAAAAAAAAAAAAAAAAAAAAAGCCGCTACTGGTTTTCTCTTTAAATTTGGTGTGATGTAATGGTTTTATTGGCAATTAATGAAAAGGCTAATCTTCCCATAAAAAGATATATATATATATATATATATATATATCTCTACATTTTGATGGAATTTATAAAAATTAAAAAAAAATAATTTGTTTGTTTGTTAATAATGTGTTGCTCATGTCCATGTCGAGAGTCCTATTAAATCCCATGTAAAAGGAAAAATAATACTTTGTTTCTTATCATATTGACAAAAACACAAGCTGGCCTTAGGGCCCATTACAAATCATCCTACCACTTTCATCAAAAGGCTTCAGCCCCATTATAAAAAGACCAATTTTATGATAATTAATGATTTAAAAAATAAAAAGGACTATGTTTTTTTTTTTTTAATCAATTTCAAAAAGGCCTCAAAAATATTAGATCAGCAGAAACTCAACCCACTTGAAATATTAAATTGTTTGGAGAAAATGATAATAAGAGTAATGCTAAAGATACAATTTTTTTAATTTTACAAACTGCTGATATGCTGAGTGGCTATTAGTAAATGATAAAGTAATATTAATGGTGGGCGTAGATAAAAACCAATAAGAAATTGGTCATATTAACAGTTTGTTAAAATGTTATAAAATCATTTGTAGATGCAGCATTACTCTAATTAAAAGCATCGAATCATCAATGATGATTAATTTTCCTAGACAGCTAAAGACATTTATTTTTGTAAACTAAGAGCATTTACAGCAGTGGAGCTAAAAAGCTATAATGCTATTTTAGCTCCACCAATATAGCAAAAATGACTTGCAGCAGTGGAGCCAAATCCATAAAATTTAGCTTATTTGCTACAGTGCACATCTATCTGTAGATGTGCACTGTAGCACTCATCTAAAAAAAAAAAAAAAAAATTATTCCCACTACCGAATAAATTAATAAAACTCATCTTATTATTTTCATTCTTTTTTTCCATTTCTTCTCACCGTGCACTCATCTCCCTCACTCATCAAACACTCATCTCTATCTCCCTCACTCATCTCTCTCACTCCATCAAGCACTCATCACCGTCGCCGTCCCAGCCCAGCCCAGCCACGCCGTCGCAAGCTCTCATCTCCCTCACTCATCTCTCTCACTCCATCAAGCACTCATCACCGTCACCGCCCAACCCCAGCCCACGCCGTCCGTCGCCGTCCCAGCCCAGCCCATGCCGTCGTTGTGTTTTTTTTTTTTTTTTTTTTTTTTTTGCTATGGACTGCCGGTAGTGGTGGTGGTGGTGGTGGTGTTTTCCAATCTGTTGTTGGTAAGTGGGCTTATGTTTGTGTTTGTGGCAATGAGCTTGTGCTCGTTGTGGGTTTTTTTTTTTTTTTTGCTATGGACTGCCGGTAGTGGTGGTGGTGGTGGTGGTGGTGGTGGTGTTTTCCGATCTGTTGTGGGCAAGTGGGCTTGTGCTCGTTGTGGGTTTTTTTTTTTTTTTTTTGGCTGTGGACTGCCGGTAGTGGTGGTGGTGGTGTTGGTGGTGGTTGTGCCTGTGGTTGATGGTAGAGGTGGTTGAGGTTGGTGGTATAATATTTTTTTTGGTAGTGGAATATATTATTTTATTGTAGTAATTATAATATTTTATTGTGATGTTTATATTATTTTATTATGTTGAAAGCTAAAATAGATCCACTGCTGCAGCATGTGTGTAGGTAAAATAGATAAAGTAACTTTTGGTGGAGCTAAATTGCTAAAAATTTAGCTCCACTGCTGTGGATGCTCTAATATCGAATACGATACAGTAGATTATCAACAATAACAACTTAATCTCTCACATGACCACACTTCAATCTCTATGTCTTTCTTAACAGCAAAATTAAAATTGAAAATTGGACTACAACTTTATTTTACTATTTATTGTCTTGTCTAAGATAAAGTAAACCTCATTTAAATTTTTTTTTATAAGCTCATTTAAAAAATTAATAATAAATGTTCATTTATTTTTATTAAATTTTATGCTTAAACCATGATATGAAATTTTCTAAAAGAAATTAACCTTAGGATTTTTAGTATTAATTCATATATATATATATATATATATCAATTAGCGATTATCCTGAAATAGTACTCTAGAATTTACCAATATTGAAATTGCATGTTCGAATAGACAAACTAAAATCGGCACCAAAATGAAATTGACAACATCACTTAAATCCATTTTATTTTCATTTGGTGTTTTTGAACAAGAAACAATAGTTAATTAATACCATAATTACTCAACCACTTATTATATTGAAAATAATTAAAAATTCACATCCCATCAGATTGAAAATTTTCAAATCTCTGTCAAACCGATTTTTGAAGAACTTTTGGAAGGTAACAATATATGTATGAGAAAATTTTGGATATTGGAAGAAAATTCAATATCAAATGGGCATTGTGATGTTAAGAGAGTAAACTTTTCTTAATATCAAGAACCACCAACAATTACCTTAACGAGTCCAAGAAAAACGGATTATATGCTCTGTATTACTACTGTTACACCTTAATCTACCAACCTGTGTGCTATAAAACATATCATAGTAACCTAACCATGAAAAATTCCTCAAGCTTACAATCTTGCGATAAATAGTCTTTTCAAACAAGTGACCTAAGTAAACCAAATACTGATTAATATGTCGTATGTTAATTGATTAAACAATAATTTTGTAGAAAAGGTATTAAAATATATATATATATATATATTTGGAAAAACATAGTCTAGTTACATAGTTTTCGATGTAAAATATTCAATTTTAAATTTATATACAATTTTACAGGTCTTTTTTTAACAGTTCTACTTGGGTCATATGCAAATTTTTATGCCAATTAGTTCCTACTCTTTTTTAATATAGTGTACCAAATTAAGTAAACCGAAATGGACCAAAATAGGCTGAATGGACTAAAGTGGACTGGATAGACCAAAATTGACCAAAATGGACCATAATAGACTAAAATAGACCGATTAGACCATATCAAACCATAATGGACTAAAGTAGACTGAAATGGACCAAAGTAGCTCGAAATGATTCAAATAGACCATAGCAGACCGTAATGGACCATTGTAGGCTAAAATGTACCAAAATAGCTCGAAATGGACCAAAAGGGTTCGAATTTTTTTCAGAAACAAATCTGCCACTGATCACTACTTAATGGCTACAGGTTTTTCTCACTAACATATGAATCTAGATTATATATACATTGTCAAGAGGCAAACTCATATAAGTAGTTTTTTTTCACTAGTCAATAATATTCAGGGCTCGTTTGGTAGAGGAGTTTGAGTAATGTTGTTTGTAGTTTTTTGAAGTACGTGTGGGTGAAAAAGTGTGTAGAAATGTGTGTAATGTTGTTTAAAAACTGAAAATATGTTATTTAAATAGTCTACCAAACAGGGCCTCATCAATTCAAAACACTTTTTTTTTTCTCTATCCTCCATTTCCCAAGAAAATGAGCAGAAGAGATGATGCAGCCTCCTCTCCTTCTCCCTCTCCCTCTCAACCTCCACCATCCAAAGATGATGATGATCAATTATCCACCATCACCAAAGAAATCAATCATGCCATCAGATTACTCCACAGTGACCCAACCGAAGCTTTGAATCTCTTCAAGTCCATCCTTTCCCGCCACCCAAACCCGACGCTTACTCAAGCCAATGCAGTCTACAATTTAGTCGAATCTGTTAGAAATCAACACTAACTCTCTTGTTTCTAGAAATTTCTAGAAACTCCTACAACATCTCACATTCTCTAGAACATTCTCTTGCATTCCGGGTTTCTTTATGAGATGTCTTTCTTTAGTTCTCTAGAGACTTCTATGTAGAAGTAAAACTCAACCACATGTTTATAGAATATTCTAGAAGGTTGGAGAATGGCATTCATTTAATGCCAATAAAAAGGAAGATGTTAGAAGCTTCAAGTTGGTTTCCT
The DNA here is from genome assembly GCF_932294415.1 of Quercus robur. Taxonomy (NCBI): domain Eukaryota; kingdom Viridiplantae; phylum Streptophyta; class Magnoliopsida; order Fagales; family Fagaceae; genus Quercus; species Quercus robur. Next base: position 31,254,575 of record NC_065538.1, read on the forward strand.
AACCAACATACACCTAGTATAAATAGATGTGGTGGTATGTGAAGGTGTAGAGTGTGAGACTAGTGAGAGACTTGTGAAGTGAAGAGTGTCATAAAGCATCAAGTGAGAAATGTGTGAAGTTGTATGAGGTGGTGAAGTGTGTGCCATAGATAGCAATTGTGTGGTATCAGTAAATAGGTGTCTAAAGAGTTGGTGTGTGTCTTGTAAAAGCTAAGTGTGCTAGAGTAGCTTTGTGTGCACTAGTGATAGTGAGTCAAAGCATTAGTGCTTGTAAAGTCTTGTAATTCAAAGAGTCAAGTTTTCAAATAAAAGCTCTTTGTTCAGTCGTTTGTTCCACAATCTAGTATTAGAGCTTCCGTTAACTCAACAGAATCTGGCCTCCAAGACCAGATCAATGCATCCGAGGATGTCTTGGCTTCCAGACAGTACTACCGTGAATCACTCAGAAAGGAACTCAGAACCCTCAAAGCGCAAAAGAAGATCTTGTATGCTAAATCTATGGCAAACATAAAGAATGATATTCAAGAACAACAAAACAGAAAGAAAGAGATCGAAGAGAGTGTTAATACAGAAAGAACTTCAAAATGCCAGAGGATGGCAAAAGAAAGCTCAAGAAACACGCGTCCAAGGTTGTAGACACGGTGACTACACGGGTAGAGGCTTATTGGAAAGACACTATGAGTATGGAGCTAAAGAAAGAATTGTTGAGGATTCGAATAAAAGACCTTACACTGCATTTTGCCAAGGATATTAAATCACCTGTGGCTGAGGCTGTGGTCATGGAGGCAGTGGAGTATGTTAAGGAGGCAAAGAATTGGAAGTTTTCAGTGTTGTTGCAGCCAGCGGTTTTTTGACGTCAAATCCAATGCGGAGCATATAAAGAGCACGCATTTAGGGACCTTTCCCGATGAGTTATCAGTCGAATCAGACGTTGTATTTGATTTAGTCCATGACACCGTTGAATCCCACAAATGGAGACCTGTGGATGTGGCCGCCACTGTAAAAATGATGGAACATTTGTCAAGAAACGAGCGTGGAGGTGATGGCCTAGATGAGTGAAAAGTTTTCATGAACCAGAAGGAATGGCCTTACTGCAAGGATAGCAGGCGTCACGTGATCATTAATAAAATTCGAGTAAAGTTATTGTTGTTCTTGAAGATTAGATGCTTTGTTTCAAGTCGTCATCTTTCAGCGTTCATGGACTTGACAATGGAAATGCTTAAGAAGCGAATCTCAGAACAGCTGCTTAAGAAACACTGGATGAACCGCACACTACTCTCTGCATGCTTTCTTGACATCCCAGAGCTTAATCGTGTGTCCAAGTTCTTGGATGATCTCAACAGTATTTGCGGGTTACAGTGTCTCTGCGAGAGTCTTGAGAAGGATGAGGCCAGAGGTGAGCCTTGTGGCTTGTGTTGATAATCATGAGAAGATTGTATTCAATGAGGACTTCTCTTGTGTAGTTTTTGACAAGAGAATGTTACGTGGAGAGCTGGTGGTGCCGAATGATGGAGCTGCTGTTACTTCTAGTGCTGATGATGAAATGGTATTAAATGATGATAAGTGTAAAGATGCTATTGTGGATTGGTTAATGAAGGGTGGTACTAATATTAGTATTGGGGAGCAATTAAAGCAATGGACTCATTTTAGGGAAACAAGTAGAAGTCAAGCGATGGAGTTTTTCAAGATCTATGAGGCTAAATTTCACCGGATGCAGAGCATATGTGAGAAAAAAAAAAAATAGGGTGTTTGAGAGACATTAAGCTGTGGAAGAATTTAGAGACTATCTGTGTTGAAGAAGATAAGAGAAGAAAACAGTTTTCCGCATACAAACCATTGAGTTACGAGTATCTCTTGTTAAAAAGACAGAGAGAGATTGAAAGGACAAATTGTGATACTTTTGAGTCAGATATGATATTAGATCTTTTGAGAGAAGAACAAGTGGAGGACAACAAAATAAAATTGGCGATCACGAATCAGATTAATGAGATGGATGAAAAGGTATGTTATAGCCAAATTTATGTACATGTGAAATTTTCCAAGTTGTTTGTTGTAAAATTAAATGTGTTGCTTGATGAACTGTTATATTCTATAGGATGATTGAATCTTTATGTTTGTTGTTGAAGCTTTACAAATTTGATGCTATAATCAGGACAACTTCTATTGCTATGCAACAGACGGGGAACAAAATTGATTCAGTAACTGCTTATGACTACCGATCAATTATGGTGCCCCTGCTGAAGTCATTAATGCAGGTTTGAGTTGGATTCTCCTTGCCGTTTTGTTGAAAATTCTATACAGTTACCTTCTTGCCTTTCTATGATTTAATGTTTTTAGAGTAAAATTATTTTTCTATAGGCACGCCTGGAGGATATGGTTTACAAAGATGCTGAAAAGAAGTCTAATGCTGCAAGCGAAGCGTTGTTGACAGCACTTGTTCTTAGTGACAAAGGGTACTCACAAAGGAGGAGGTGGGGCAAGACAAGGACAGGGAAAATCCAAGACTAAAAAGAAGAAAAAGGATCACAGAAAGACACAGGAATTAAAGTTGCTATATACTGGTTATTTTTCTGTTTCCTCTTTATGGTAGTTAACAGTTGTCCAAATCTACATTTATATAAATTCACCGAAAAAAATGGAGAAGGGGCAGGAACTAAAAGTGGGAAACATGTAAAATATTAACATAAGATGACAGAAATTGTAGAAATATACTTGAATTGGATTCTAAAAACTTAAGATATGGAGGAACTAGAGTTAAAAGGTGAAACAAAACCGGAAGATAGTGTAAAAGAAACGGATATTTTAGAGGAACCAAGTTAGGAAAATGCAGATCATGGTTACATGAATAGTAGTAAATAAGGATCTGAAAGAGTAATAAATTGAGCTGTCTAATACATTTAAAATACAACAAACATTGAATGCAGACACTTACTGAAAGAGATTATCACAACAGCTAGTTAATTGCATATAAAATATGCAGAGAATTGTAAACCTCAATTGTCTTTCCTTCATACTTTGCCTTAGTCTCAGCCTCTGCGTAGGGTTTGAACTGTTAATTGTTAAACAAAATTCAGGCAGCTTCGTTATACTGATTACAGCAGATCTGGATAAACTTTTTTTTTCTGTTACCAAAAAAAAGGAATGCAATTACTGCATATGACTAATAAATTAAGAAACTAGAGACAGGAATACAGCTAAGATCGTGGTTGATAAAACAAGTAGCTTTTCAAAATAGAAAGAAAGAAAGATACATGATATGCTGAGAGTTCTGAGTTCCCACAAAATATAGAAAATCTATTATGAAAATAAATGTCCCAAACTCCCAATTATATACAATTTGCTTATTGTAGGCAGCTGGAGGTAGCGAGGAGCTGCAGGAAAATGTGCAGCAAATATAAGTCTTTGTTCATACTTTTAACATTGTCATTGACTATAACATATGTAAACTGGAATTGCATATATCTTTGGCAGTATGTTCTCTCAATCCCTAGGCTCAAATAAAGCTCATTATATTTTCTCCTGTTCTGTGCTTCAGTTCCTTTCCAGCTGCACATGACGGAGATGATCGTCCTAATCCTGAGATCGTGGATCCGGTAACCACTGACGATTTGGAGCAACAGGAAAGGAAACTTACATCTGAAGAGGAGAAAGAGCAAAGAATGCTTGAAGAGCATTTGGAGTACCAGAGGCAGATTGAGAATGAGGCCAAACAAAAGCGCCTTGCTGAGCTAAATAAAGCTGGAAGCAGTGCAGGAAATATGTAAAAAAAATGTGCCTCTGTCGCATCAACTTTTAAAAAAATGTGCCTCAGTCGCATCAACTTTTATGACTTAACTGGAAATATTTTTATCAAGCTCAGGGTGTCGAATCAGATGAGAAATCATGTGAATTTGAACAAGAAAAGCGCCCCAAAGCACCTGAAGCTGACTGGCATATATAGTTTTATAAACTGGGAAAAAGAAAAGGCAAAGATATTTGATAAAGGTGAGGGCTCTCTGGATTCATTTCTTTCTGCGTTTTGAGATTTTGCTAGTGCGACTTTCCTGAGTTGAATGACAGGAAGAGCATTTCTCAGACTCACATTCACCATATTTCCTTCTGACCTATTTGATTAAGACATTCTTGATTGCTAAGCTAAACCCGTAGATTTATTACATCAATACATAGTGGGACCACCCACAATCTTCTCTTTATCTCCTACCACCCCCCATAAAAATTATCACATCACACCTACCATGGAAAAATTTTGGTCTCAACATCAGAAACTACAAATTTGCTACAACCAATTAGCAGTAACAGCTGTAGCAATATAATATTTTACAGGGGAAAACCCATTTTTTACTGACTGAACAAAAAGGAGAAGATTTGTTATGGGGCAGCATGCAATGTAGCAAATAAAAAATAAATAAATCCCGTCATTTCCTGCCCTCTGCCACACTCTTAACGCATATCCAATTTTGATTTTCAGATTTGATGCATAAGGGCAGCATCTCTCAGCACCATTGGAACATTTGCATTAAAATCTAGAATTGATGCATGAGGGCCACACTCTTAACGCATATCCAATTTCGATTTTCAGATTTGATGCATAAGGGCAGCATTTCTCAGCAATATTGGAACATTTGCATTAAAATCTAGAATTGCAAGTTTACATTTTCCAAAGTCCCCTTATTTTACTCCCCTAAATATTTTTTGTGTATCCAACAGGAAGTATCTACGGAACTCTTTCAAACCTTGATTTGTCCGGCCTATAAGAGTAATTTGAATTTCTAATTATCATATATATAGAAGAACAATAAAATGGGCTTAGAGTCAATCCTTGAAAAATGAAAAACATAGATGTGTCTTCAATGTATTGGCTAATTCAATTAGCCAATGAAATACCTGCATAAGCACATCTCAAGAGCAGCTAAATGAAACATGTAACTGGTGGCTTATTATGATATAAATGGAAGTAGAGAGCATGAATTTGAGCCAGGGAGATTCCAGGATTTGGATAAATTCACTGAAGAAATGGAGAAGGGATTTATAGGCGTAAATAAAACAGCATAAATACAAAATTGCTACATCTATTAGAAGAGGAACCCATGGGTAGAAACTCACCCTTGAAAACTGGATAGAAGGGGAGGGTGCCCAAGGGCAGCTTGATTGGCTTCAGTGAACTCCAGTGCGTCCCTTGTGGCTTTGTGGAAAGTTTGTTCTGGAGTTCACGTGGATTCCCTTAGGCGAGATTCATTTCAACAATTCCACAATATCAGGCTCCAGTGAAGAAAATTTCTACTGTCAGCGATGTTTTTCTCTCAGCATCTAAATAATAAATCTTCCCTAAGTTGCAACTCTCTCAATCCATCCTGTAATGCCTATATCAATCTCAAAAAAAAGAAAAAAAAAAATCTCACAAAAGAGCCGCTCCACAGTAAATGATGCAGAGTTTCTGGCTCCGCTGAACACATCCCACACGAATAGCTGGAAATAATGCATTTTTCAAAGAGTTTTGTTCGTGTAGGTATGATTTTTTGGCAAGCTCCCCTTTTTGGGGGCTTCATCTGCTACAACATATCATATTTGCACTCTTTTCTGTAAAAATGCCCCCACGCAGTTCCAGCTCAAAAAAGTCTGTCGTCCCTTCTATTTGAACTTAAAGGGATGCTTTTAATCCGAATAGTTTCCTAGGGCAAGAAAATTTGATCAATTAAGTCCACACCCCAGCAATAAGAATCTGGGTTAATAAGCTCATTCACATAAGAATTTTTCAAAATAATTTTCGGTGGAGAGATAATACTGTATGAGGTTGATGAATCCACTTGTCTTGCCAGGCACACGCTGAGTCTCGATTCCCAATCCTTCATCTTGAACCTTTTCTAATCACATCCATGGCCTGTGCAATACTATACCAAGCATATGATGCATGTTAAGGGTTTTGGATTAGGCGCCACCCTTGCTTCGGCAACAAAGGCAGATTCCTAAACCCAATGCCTAGTTTGTCCCAGCTCAACCAATCTCTTACCACTCTATTATCCCCACCAAAACTTGCTCATCATTGCATTTAACTCTACATAAATAATTTGGGAAGGAAAAGCTACTTGTAAGGTCCGTTTGAATTGAGCTTATTTTTGCTGAAACTGAAAATACTACAACAAAATAATTTTTAAATATGTAAATAGTACTGTGAGATCCATTTTTAATGAAAAAGTTATTGAAAAGTGTAATTTGTAGGACCTGTGAACAGTATACGAGTGTACTGTTCACAAAAGACTTAGTCAAATGTTGCGGCTGACCAAAAAAAAAGGCAAAACGCGAAAGCTGAAACGCAGTCGCAGCTTTCAGCCCAATCCAAACACATACATAGCATAAGTCAGGATTGCTTGGGCTACACTCTTAATTAACAGCCCTCTACCAGCAGAAGAAATATATTTCTTCTTCCAAAGTTTCACCCTTTGATTTTATCCTAGATTCAAATTTTAATATCCTCCAAAGCTTTCCTTTTCCCTCGACCAATCACAGGAGGTGAGCCTAGATACTTCTCAAAGTAGCCTGAACTAGAAGCACCCCAAAAAGTACTAATATCACTGTAGTATTGGAACTGAAATAATACATGGAAGTTTTTCATAGAATGCAAAGACACACCTCCACTAAATTATCAGTTATCAAGCTACTGGGCACAAAAGCAGTTTAACCCTCAGAAATAATACATAGAAGTATTTTTTTTTTAATTCCAACCTATTAACCAATACCTTTGCCGATATTTTGTAAATTACGTTACAAAAGGTTAGGGATCGGAATTCGGAACTGGGTTACAGCGACATGATACAGTAACTCCTATACATAGGCATGTTTTATGTTTTTTTTTTTTTTTCTTTTTTTTTTAAGCAGTAATTATAGTAGAATTTATTTATTCAACGTCACATTGTATAGTGTATAAGAGAAAATAGTGGCATTTTTCTACTCAAATAATGGCTGCCTCATTTTCTTTTGCGGGTTATTATTGGGTACTCTAGAAGTATACTCTCTCCCTCTTACATTGGAATGAGTCTCATGAGGTCCACCCCCATGTGAGAGTGAGGGAGTATACTCCCAGAGTATCTAATAAATTTCTTTCTTTTGCAATTCTAGCGAAAGCTAGAACCAAGGACGGAGCCTCCACTTTCTTTCTTTTTTTAATTATTAATATATATAGGTATTAATTTTAGCAATTTTGTTCTATAAAATTATATTTTACCCTCCTTAACAATATTATTAATTATTTTGAGAGTAATTTTATAACCACAAACTTTTCTACAATTTTTTTACAAACTGTTGTGATAGCAAATTTTTATTGGTTTGCATATTGGCTCATTACTTACATCACTTTTTTACATAACAATAACCATTAACTGCATCAACAATTTTAAATAAATAAATAAATAATTATAGCTCTAGCAATTTTCTTCCTTTCAAAGGCTATGAAAAATTTATAGTTCTAAAATCTAAAACAAAGTATACAATCCTAGAAAAATTAGCCCAGTACCAAAAATTACCAATAGCAAACATAAAAATAAAAAATTAAACTCAATCAACCAATTTTATCTAAAACAAATAACCCAACACTTTAAAATTTTAAAAAAAAATAATTTTGTCCTTACCTAATAGTATGCATCAAAGACACTAACAAAAAAAAATTCTTAGCAGCTAAACAGCAAAGCCAGGCGTCAAAACCACCACACATTCCAATTCCTAGCTCTGTCCCTTACTAGAACGATATGATTCCATCGAAAAGAACACTGACAAAAGCAAATATTGATTTAGTAAAATAATAAGCAAATATCTATATTATCAATATAATTTTACTTTACTCTTTTCCCTTTCCTCCATACATGTTGTGCCTTATTTTAAAAACTCATTACAGACAATTTTGTTTTGGTATGCCATTTTTGACAAAGTTGAAAGAGAATTTTCATGTTATCAAGATTATAAAATAGAGGTAACCTTCTGATGTCGAAATTCTGAAGAAAGCACACATGATGCGTTCTTGATGGAATGACCCATATTTCTTGTTCTTCAACTTGTTGTAGGCACCCACGGGAAACCTCTCCTTTCTAAGCTAGACCAGCACTACATCCCTAACACTGAAGATCTTTTCACACCTCTTCTTATTAGCAACTTCCTTGTACTTGGCATTTGTAGTTTCAAGTTTTTGTCTCAGCTCCTCTTGCATGGCCTCAATATGATCAGCCATATTCTCTGCAGCTTGACTCACCCCTAGAAGCTCAAGTAAAGGTACCAAGTTCAAAGCATGTTTTGGAGGAATGCAATAGACGGTGGCAAATGGAGACTTATCGATGCTTCTGCTGACTAAGCTGTTGTAAGCAAACTCTACTTGGGACAGTGCTAGATCTCACTACTTGGACTTCACTCCTGAGATACACCAGATCAGATTCCCCAAAGTGTGGTTAACCACTTTTGTTTAGCCATCAGTTTGAGGATGACTAGTGCTGCTGTAATTCAAAGAAGTGTCAAAACGCTTCCACAAGGTCCGCTAGAAGTTACTGATGAACTTGGTATCATGGTTAAAGGTGGTGGACTTTGGCACTCCATGCAAATGCACAACTTCTTTAAAGAACAGATTGTCCACTCAAGTAGCATCTGAAGTCTTCTTGCATGCTATGAAATGGACATCCTCGAGTACCTGTCAATCACAACAAAAACAGAATCTATACCTCACTAGATTCGAGGAAGACCCAGTATAAAATCCATAGACAAATCCTCCTATGGTGTTTATGGAACTGGTAAATGCATATATAAACCAGTATTCTGAGAACAAATTATTTATCATATGACAAATGCTTAAGAGTTCGTACTATAGCAAATAACTCCAATTCATAGGCCGATCATTTACTTCAAGCTTTACAAACTTTCTCACTAAAGAATGCTACTAATCTATTGTCTCATGAAAGAACAGCGCCTATCCCGACCACAGATGCATCACACTCCACCTGAAACACCCTATCAAATTTGGGCAATGCCAAAACTAGGGCGGTGCTCAAATTGTCCTTGATCAAGGCAAAGCTCTGTTCTACCTCCCTTCCCCATGAGAACCTCCCCTTCTTTAAACACTCAATGATAGGGGCTACTATGCTACTGAAATCTTGAACAAACCTTCAATAGAAGGTTGCCAGCCCATGGAAACTTTGTACATCACTCACTGTCTTTGGGGTTAGCCATTCTTTGACTGCACGGACCTTGTCCTCATCAACATGAATCTCATCCACACTAACTACATACCCTTAGAACAGCAACTTATCATTCAAGAAGTTGCACTTCTTCAAGTTGATATACAACTCATTGGCCTGCACACACTATCAATACTTCTCATACATGATTATAGTGAGCTGCTTCTATCTTACTGTAAATCAAGATATCATCAAAATAAAGTACCATAAACTTCCCAATAAATGGTTTCAATACCTGATTCATAAGCCTCATGAAAGTGATGGGAACATTGGACAGTCTGAAAGGCATCACAATTCATTTATACAATCCCTCTTATGTCTTAAAAGCTGTCTTCCACTCATCTCCAGGTTGGATCCGAATTTGGTGATGCCCACTCTTGAGATCTAGCTTGGTATAATACTTGGACCCACTTAACATATCAAACATGTCATCTAGTCGAGGAATAGGAAATCAATACCTGACTATAATCTTGTTGATGGCTCAACTATCCACACACATATGCCAGCTCCCATCCTTATTCGGTGTTAATAATGCTGATACTACACATGGCCTCATACTCTCCTTAATCTGCCCCTTGCTCAGAAGCTCATCCACCTACCCTTGTAGAATCTAACACTCTTGAGGATTCATCCTATAATGTGGTAGATTTGGTAGACTAACTTCATGAGTTAAATCAATGCAATGCTGGATGTCACGCAAGTATCTCCTCTGGAAAAAGCTCCTTAAACTCCTTAATCAATGGTTGAATTGCTTCAGGTATCTCAACAACCTTCTTCGGCTCAACATCCCTCACCACTACTGCATATACCTGTTTCAACTCCTTACACTCCCTATTAAACTCATCCTCATTGTTGACTATGAGAAGTGATGGCATTCCCTCCACTTTAGAAACTTTGGGTATACTGCCTTTCTTAATAGGACCAAAGACAATTTTTCTGTCATTGCATATACACATATACACTTAAATTAAGTTAGAGTAAAATTTCTATCTATAATAATAATAATAATAGTAGTATTAATAATAATAATTGTGAGGATAGGAAGACCGAGCAAGTGTATTAGGCTGTGGGTCGTGCCCAATGATAGACAGAAGCCCGAGGATGGTCAAAGGGTCTATTAAGTTTGAGCCAATGGGCCGAGGATAAAGGAAGAGAATGACAGATCAACTGTGATTCCCGAGGAGCCAAGCCATCTCAAGAGAGCTTTAGGGAAGGTAACCATTTTGGGAAGGATAAACTTCAGGGAAGGAAACAGAGCCAAGTTAACAATAAAAGAAGAAATATCTAGGAAGAAAGTTATTACCACCACATTAAACGCATTACACCAAATGAACTGGCCTCATTTATGAAGAAATGACACCTGAATAGTGTCATCTCAGTACACAGCTACTCACAAAAATTTTAGGAGGTCCTGATGGGACAAGCATCAAAGGGATTACCTACAAAATTAACAGATGGAAGGTTGGGATGGAGAGGTGAAGGACTATATAAGGGAAAGGCCACCATAAAAAATGGGCTATGTAATCTAAGAAGGAAGAAAAAGAAGAAGAACACATTGTATTTAGTTAATCTTAAGTTAATACAAGAACATCTCATCCTCGGACACGACCGAGAAGCTTTATTTCTATCAATTTGTACTTTTAATCTTATTGGCTTAAACCCTATCAACTATGACCAATATTTAACTTGTTGAGTTCTTCCATTGAAAGACTCACTCTCTTACAAATATATTGTTTTGGACTTATTGGGCTATCGTCCATTGTTCTTGGTGGGCTGAAGTACAAATCTAGTCCTTACAATAATAATAATAATAATAATCCATTAATTTAGGAATAGATACCAAACATGTGGGGTCAACTAATTTGATAAAATAAAAAGGCAGGATTTTTTTTCACATATTTTCACATAATAAAAATAAATATTTTCATAAATTAATAATTAAAAAAATTTTTTTTTTTTTTTAGCTTCTAGTCTTTGCTTTACTATCTTGACTTTTTCTTTTAACTAGCCTTTTTTTTTTAATTTAAATACAAAATAGAAATTTTACTCTAGCCTAATCTAAGTGTATATGTGTGTGAAGCTCACTCATAGAGATTTAAACATCGACTTTTAGCCCCAACACCCCATAAGTACTTATACTTATCGAGTGACCATTACACCAATGATTCGCAGTGGTCTTTTAACTAGTGTTAAAAACACAACATTTTTTGAAAATATTGATATGATTTGTTACGATTAGAGCAACGTTACTTTTACTTGGGATCACTATTAACACAATTTTTATTATATATACATCAATGATTTAATCAATATATATATATATATATAACCGAAATTTTTGAAACTCCCACAATTTTCCACGTCAACACAATATTAAATAAATAAATAAATAAACTTTTCTAAGACTTAAAAAAAAATAAAAAAATAAAAAAAAACCCAAAAATTTCAGCCAAAAAAATAGCTCAAAGCCTAAAAAACCGAAAATTTCCTTCTCCCCAAAACCAAAACCCAATTAAAAAAAAAAAAAAAAAAACACTCTCCCTCTTAAGCGCAAACGCAGTAAACACAGACTCATCAAACTCCCTCTCTTCTTCTTCACGCAGTCCCATCTCCATCTTCAAACACACAATTTCCTCCATGCCTCTCTCTACATACACGTTCCCCTGCCTCCAATCTTTTTGCCTTCTCTACCTTCAAACCCCTAAACTATCGTCCACGCGTGCCAGCCACCCACTCCTTTAGTGGCAGAAAGTTTTTGATTTTGAGACTTTACCATCAGACCAGATTCTCTCCGCAAACATTACCGATAAGTTTTTTATTTTGTTCTATAATTTGGTTTGTTAAATATGATTTAGGGTTTCATTTGGGAGTGTTTCTTTTGAATGATTAGCTTAGATTGATGGGTTTAGAGCCCATAGTGGGTCTTATTAATTTCAATTATTGGCCGCGAGAAAATCCATCTGGGATTTTAGAGCTGTTATTCTGTTTCATTGTTAATACTGACGGCTATAGGTGTGTCTCTTTATTAATAACTTGTTATGTTATTCTGTTTCATTATAGCCCAATTTAATAGGTGTGTCTCTTTTCTTATCTTTGGGTTGCTATTGACGGCTATAATAAATTTTTGGACTTGGATATGTGATTTTTTGTTAGAATAATACACCTATTGGTATTTGATGCAAGTTTCCTAAAGTTTATGTTGGTTGAAACTTGGATTCTTATCGTTGTTAATTGTTCTGCTGATAGGGAGCATTTTATTTTTCTTGGTAGGATTGCAAAAAAATTTCTTTAACTTAATGGAATTCCCCATGGGATGTAATGATAGTGTTGGGTAGTTGGGGGAAACACCACTTTTGAAATTTAAAAATTATATTTAAAAAAATAGGGCTTTAAGCCATGGTTTTTTTTCCCCTAGCAAGTAGTGGTTATTATAGTTTATGATGGAAGCCATGATATCAAGCTAACTTGAGTGTATGTCAACTGTTTACAAAGTGAAACAACTACCATTGATAATGGTTTCAATATATTTTCCACAGTTTGTCAACATATTAATATTGAGAGATTTTATATTGCCATGGAGACCTACTGACAGAAGATGTTAACAACAAAAATTTGTGTCAAATGTTATTTAGGTTTTGTTATTTTGGGTTAATTAAAAGGTAGAGATATAATTGAAAGGGTTTTTTGGTGTTGGTTTGATAGTCTCCCTCAAATGTATGGGAATCTTTGATGGTGAGCATGCTTAGATTGGAGGATTTTGTGTTGATAAAGGAATTTGGGTTAGGGTATGGTGGCAGACCTATGTGTTTTAGTTTTTTTTTTTTTTTTAATGGTTTTTGCTTTGTTTCTTAGTTTTAGATGGTTTATCCTTGATCACTGTTTTGTAGTTGAAGATTGAATGTTGTAGTGTAGTCATTTGACAAATGCAAATTAATTGCTGTTTAATTTTGTTGCTTTAAATTTAAAGGTGTTAAAATCTGTTGAATAAGTTATAATGATCATTGCAATAGAATAAATGCTTTCTAAATCAAATGACTACAAGATTGTGCTTTATGTTTACTTGGGATTTTCATTTGAATAAAGCAAATTGATTTATAAGGCAAGCGCGTTATGGTCAAGGGTGAAAGTTTTAAATTTAAATACTATCTTGGCTTTTGGATCTTTGGGGCATATTTTGATATGATTAGGCAAGGACACTGTGCATAATCCATTGTGTCATTTAGAGTACAAAATATTTACATTTCGTACTCCATGAAAATTGAGTGCAATTGATTTATGCTTGGTAAAAAGTTTATGTCTATTCTGTGAAAGTCCTCTATTGTTGTTCGGATTATTTTTTGTTTCTTTTCATGCCAACATGGTCTACGCTGTGACTAATGGAATTGAGAGAATTTAGTTGAATTCAAGGCAAGAACCCTCCTAAACATTATTAGACAAGAAGAGAATAGTTTTTTATGAAATGATATTTGCTGCCACTTATTGCTTGAGCCATAGCTTAAGTACAACTATGACAAATTCATTTAAAGCTATTAAAGATGTTTGTTTGAGACTTATTAAGTTATGTTACAAGGTGAATATTTTATATCAATATCTATTTGTTAGCATGTGTTTGAAAATTTTAGGATAAATGAGTTAGTGAACTATAATTTGTTATTTTTTGCTTTCCAAATTACTAGTGATATATCCTGTTAAATTGGTACCGCTTTCTTCTTTTTTATAATAAATAAAAAAATTGAAAAAAAAAATTGTTCTTCCATTAGACCTTTAAAGCTTTCAATTTGAAACTTTTGTTGTGAAAAATATCTGGTAGTGATGTTTGTGGTAGATTTGAATTTAGGATTGAGGTCAATCTCGATGCCATGGTTAGTTTTCTATATCGTATGTACTTTGCGTACAGTTTATTGTTTATGATGCTTTGTTTACTCACCTATTTAGAGTAACATTCATGTTACATACACATCTAAAAATTTGGAAGCCCATTTTGAAGAATGCTAGCACTTTAGCAGAGAAGTTCCCCATAGAAGTCACACAAGATCTATGTCTATTTGTACTCCCTCAAATAGCAGCATAATTAGGTAGGATTTCTTACGATTTTTGTTATCATTGTTACTAGGTTGAAAGTATTCGATGATATATGCAAATAGCTAATTGCTAATTAGTAAGCCTACAAGTTGTGTGAGAACTTATTTGGAAATACATGGTAATGGTGGAAGCATATTTTAGGGCCAAGAAAGTTGTGAGTTATGGACACAAACATGAGTTATGCAGGGTTACATGTATTGGTAGAATTGGTTGCGTGTTTAAGTTTGGAATAGGTGTGTATCATAGTGTTTACTAATTGAATTTGAGACATTAACATTAACTTGGCATTTGTTTAGAGAAATTAAACAACTACATGGAAGATTACATGGTTTGTATGTTTGCTTTTGTTTACTGTGTGTCTTAATACGAATGCAGGTGGGATAATGAATTTGTGCCATCCTACTTGGCAAGAAGCAAAGGCAGCCATGAGATTTCAAAGGGTGATTGGAGATGATAATTTAAATGGAAGTTTTAGCTAGATGACATGACTAACAATTCCTATTAAGAAAAGTATTTAGTAGTTCCATTAGTTTTATTATAGTCACTGTTTTTAATGTTTTTTTTTTTTTTTGGTTATATAATGCAACAAGTAAATTGTATATCAATGATATGTTATCAATGACTAAGTTTGGTTATATATATAGCAAAAAATTGTAAAAGATTCATGAAGGTTGGTACTAAAGACATTAAAACAAAGGAAAGTTGAAAAGCTACATACTGATGCAAGTTGGTACTAAAGACATATAAAAACAAAGGAAAATGGAAAATCTACATAATGATGCTTTTGTAATTACTCATTTGAAATTCAAATCAGTTTCAAAAATATAGTTTGTGGTTTAGAGCATTTTCTGTTTTCACTAATTGTGTTTTGTTTCCATGTACCTGTTTTTAAAATTTGGTTTGTTTCCATGTACTTGTTTTTAAAATACATGTAAATTTGGTCAAATATTAATTTTTATGTCTTACAAGGCTTTGAGGAGTACATAAATTTGATTTTGGAAGATGTTGGAAAAGTCAACATCAAGAGGGAGAGCAAAAAACTTTAGGTGGGTTCATTTTCTTATTTTCCTTTACTTTTAATCTCAAAAATGTGTATACTCTAAATGTGTACATCTATTTTGTTATTTGTCGATTACATATAATAAAAAAAATGTACACAATAGATTCTTCTTAAGAAATGCAACACAACAGCCACCTCTCTCTCTCTCTCTCTCTCTCTCTCTCTCTCTTAATAGTGGAAATAATGATTTCAGAAATTATGTAAATTGGCATTATGTTGCCTTTTCAATCCCATTGAGGTCTAGCATCTTTGTTTACTGGCAATGTTAGAATTTAGATATATCTTGGACATCAAGAACAATTAATGTAATTTATGAAAGATATTTGATTGAATGAGTATGGAATCAACTATATTTGTGTAATTAATTGTATTGTATTGGAGTGAACTTATATAAGTTATATATTTTCTAAATATGATCTCATGATACCTCATTATATGTGATAGATATTATTAGTTTGGTATATAATTTATACCATGATATTGAATTTTTTTTTTTTTTTTCATATTAGGGAGTTATTAATAGCTTTTCTGTGCGATGTTACCGACTAGTTATAATAAATCATGTTTGGAATCAAAAACTAGCATATTGACTTGTGCTGTCTAATGTCTTCAGTTACATGATCAAAGAAAGCCTGACAGATTGCGTCACGCTGAAGGTACTAGATTAAAGTCTTGGAATCATGAAGTCCACTTTTCTTTTGCAAACTGAAGCGATGGACATCAAACCTAACCACTCTTCAAAATATTGGGGCATTTATCTATCAAAAAAACACCGAATGAAATATTACTACATTGCATCCTTTTCCTTTAAGAAATGATATATCTACAATATTTCTATAACATTTTTACAACAAATCCTAAATGATAAGTTATTACTAGTTGTTATTGTTGTTGTCACTAATTTTAGCGTTCGTGGCAACATTTTCCTTTTCCCAATTTTCTATCATAATTGCCCACTAAGATATTTTTTATGCACAGCAAAACATACAAGAATTCTGAATTTTTCTTGTAACACAGTCAAACAGTTTTGGCCCAAGGTCTCTTGTTCTATCAGAAAAGAATTTACCAAATGAAATGACTGAACTGATTCTTGATTTTCTTACTTGCATCAATATTTTTTCTTCATATTCTTTATGCCCCAAATTTTGTTTCCCTAACAAATGTGGAATATATCCCATTATTGCTATTATGAAATTTCCTCAGTGTTCTTCTCTCCAAGTTTATTGATTGCTCTTTGGGTCTCAACGGAAGATCCCTGAACGGATCTATCTCAAATAACTTCGAAAATCAGTCAGTCATGCTCATATGTGTGAAACAATGGAAATCCTTTAAGTGGGCCTCAAATTTATGCCTAGTAGGAAGGACAATGCAATCATCTATTGTTTCCAAACGTAACTCCACTATAAATTTCTTAAAATAGTAACAGTTTTTTTTTTTTTTTAATACGAGGGATTTAGATTTTATGATGTCATCAATATTTAAATTAATACTATTAAATTATTACTCTATACTATTATTTAAAAGCATTCTTATTGAAGGTGCTAAAAATTCTAAATACTATTTTTTAGCATTTTTAGCACCTCAAATGATAAAAACACACTTCCATCAAACATGCTAGATCTTAAAAAATTTAGCACCAAGGTACAGTGAGTTGTTATCAATAATAACTCACTATAGCTAGATTGTAAAAAAAAATTTATATTCTCACCAACTCTCATTTCTCTCTTCTCTTTCCTCTCTCACTTCTCACTTCTCTCTTCTCTCTTCTCTCTCCCGATGGTTGTGGTCCAGCGATAGTCGTGGGTCGTGGTCTGATGGTTGTGGTCCAGTGGGGTGATTTGATTTTGTGGGTCTGGGTTTGTGGGTCTGGGTTCATGGGGCTGGATTCGTGG
Organism: Quercus robur; assembly: GCF_932294415.1. Taxonomy (NCBI): domain Eukaryota; kingdom Viridiplantae; phylum Streptophyta; class Magnoliopsida; order Fagales; family Fagaceae; genus Quercus; species Quercus robur. Next base: position 31,271,818 of record NC_065538.1, read on the forward strand.
GTCTAGGTTCGTGGGTCTAGGTTCGTGGATAGTCGACTTGACCAGTGTGGATCGTCGACTTGATTGGCATGGGTCATCGACTTGATCGATGTCAGTCTCATTGGCGTGGATCTCTGATCGTTGTGGTGGCCATTGGAATTGTAGTGGTTGGTGGCCAGTGGTCGGTAGGATTGCTAGGTTGAGACCCAAGAGAGATAGAGAGAGATAGTGAGACCAAGAGGGAGAGAGGATGAAAAAATAAAAACAAAAAAGGAATAAAAAATAATATTTAAATGAAGTCGTAAAAAAAAAAAAGTTTTGATGTTGAATGTATTATAAAGTGAGATGTTAAATATTATAAAGTGGCTTTTTGAGATGCTAAATGCTAATATTTTTAAAATTCTTGATGTGAATGCTATAAGGAGCTTCCCTTATTTGGACCGGATTACTACAGTTTTCAACCACAAAAAATAAAAAATAAAAATAAAAATAAAATAAAACCTAAGAGTATGATGAAAAATTATTTCACCACATATAATACTCATCACACTCCTATATTTTTTTTTTTTTTTTTTTTTTTTGTGATTGGAAAATGTAGTGATCCCAAATTATATTGGATACTCTAAATTAACCTTTACCCAAAAAATAGAAGAGTCTCTGAGTACATGCGTGAGTTTGTGGGTCTTAAAGTGTAGGTGTTTTAATTTACATATTTATCTCTGTTAGTTGAAAACTTGTAAGTGGGTCTGATGAGGGTATTTTAGGCATCAAAATTGAGGAATCCAAATAAGGGAAGCCTCTTAAATAGTAGTATAGATAATGCGTTTTAGGTCAATTTCTGAGTGGGTTTGTTGTTGGATTTCATAGTTTCTTGTTAGGTTTCAATTTGAACGCCAAGAAAATGGTGAAAATCAAGATGCTAAATCATATTTTTCATCTAAGTTTTGTGTGTATTTGTTTCCAAAAAAAATTCAAAGGGAAAATGAAAAGGAGGGTAAGAGAAAAACATGAAAAAAAGGAAAATGGATAAAAACTTCAACAAAAAAAAAAAAAAAAATTGTTAAGTATAGTATATTTTTTTTCAGTCACATCAACCAATACTCATATATTTCTTCATAAGCATTCACCAAGTCCTTAAAAAAGAAGGCCCTCACTTAAATTGAACCCAATCACATTTTTTTTTTTTTTTTTTTTTTTATAAAATGAAAACTGAAGGTTTGGACCACGACGACTCAAACCTTAATTCATTTGTTAGTGGTTCATGTATAGCCCAGAATTCAGATAGCTACAAATTCTATCCTTGTAACAATAACAATTAAAAAAAAAAAGTGATTGTGTTAATAAATATTAGGACTAAAATTCCGTACTAGTACTAAATAAACTAATTAAATTAAAATTTAACATAACATTTAACACAAATAAACCAAATTCCACCACTGGGCCATGTAGCCTGGTGGTACTCAATACCATGTGTATCTATATATAGGCATCAGCATACAGTTGACTTTCTCAGTTTCTTGTATCGTCTTTCACACAAGTCGAAACCTAGATGAGAATTCAGAAACCCAACTCTGTGATCAATAATGTCTAAATTTGTGAAAATGGAAAAGAAAATATTGTTGTCCCAGGAGCGTGTCCCAAACAACATCCTAATTGGGCTACCATTGAAATCCTTAATCCAATTCAAGTGTGTTTCTAAATCTTTTAACTCCATCATCACCAACCCCAATTTCATTACCACAAATCTCAACCAAGCTATATCACTATCCAATAACAACAAAAACAACATTGGTTATTTTCTATATATGTAGGGCTGTAAATGAACCAAGCAGATCATGAACAACTCAGGCTCGGCTTGAGAGAAAGCTCGTTCATATTTATTTGTTTATAAATAAGCCAAGCTTGAGCCTTAGTTTTAGGCTCATTTAATAAACAAGTCAAGCCCAAGTAAAAAAATTTGTTCACAAACAAGCTCGTGAGCTATTAGACTTGATACAAAATAATTCAAGTATATACTAATTTATAATTTTATATATGTTAACTAAATATACTCATTACACATATCTTAATAATGACATGACCAACATGAGACCATTGCCCATTACCTTAATTTTTTTCCTTCCCTCTAAACTGACCAAGAACCATTTTAGACTATAGTTACATTTTTAAAAAAAAAAAAAATTAGTTAATTAAGCAAGCAACATATGATCCTTTTCTAGCAATTATCTAAAATAAAGTTATAAAAAATGTTAGTATTTTCTCATTCGTAATAGTTACAAACAAGTATTTTTTTTTAGTTCTTTACCGTCTAACATGAATGTAAAAATTGTATTTTGAATAGTAGTAGACAAGAAATGATGAATAAATTAATTTAATTATATAAATTTTTAATTTGAATAATGACTAATCATAAGTAGGACCAAAATATCGAAGACTGTTTCCTTATACTTAACAGAGTTAGTCTTACCCTATTGTCCACTCTTGTTAGTATTTTGCAAGAAATAAGTGAAAAACTCATTCCAAAACCTTATTAGTTCCTTTTTTTCTACCTCTTTTCTAGGCATATCATCATGATAGAGTAACCCAGTGTTTGTGTGTCATGTCTTTCCTTATTTTTTCAGTTGACAAAATCGCCGTAGGAATGGAGACCCTTCAATAGAGCGGAGGCGAATTGATCAACGAGAAAGAAGCCCTACTCACTATAAATGAATATACCACAAGATCGAACTGCACTCATGCCTCTCTCACATCAAGTTGACCGACCCCCTCACCCCTTACGTACATGATTGATAGAATCACTACGTAGGTAGGGCCCTCCACTTTGATTGATATCATAAAAAAAGAAAGCCATTTGCACCAAGCGCACTACACTTTCCCTTGCCCGGATATAAAATTTTTTTTCTTATTAGAAATACTGAATGATTGTATTGTATTTCTCAAGTAATAGAATATATATAATTGCCTTTATATAAGAGGCAGAGTGTGCAGTACAAGTAAGTGTGCTATACAAGTAAACAAGGTGGGCTCAAAGCCCACATACCCTAATACACATTAACAGCCCCTCTAAACTCAAGGTGGATGTGAGACCAACTTGAGGTTGTCAACCAAAGTACGAAAACATCCCTTAGGATGTGACTTGGTGAAGATATCTGCAAGTTGATCTTTAAAGGAGACTGAGATCAGCTTGAGAGCACCATGGACAAGATGATAACGAATAAAATGACAATCGATCTCCATGTGTTTAGTCTGTTCATGGAAGACATCATTGTGAGTAATATGAATGGCACTCTGGTTGTCATAATAAAGAGAAGTAGCAGAGGATGTGGACACACCTAAGTCTTTGAGAAGCTACCGTAGCCAGAGGAGCTTAGATGCGGTATCAGCAAGGGTACGATATTCTGCTTTAGTACTGGAGCGGGCCACATGAGTTTATTTCTTGCTTCACCAAGAAATCAGAGAAGAACCAAGAAGAAAGCAATAACCAGTGGTGGACCTATGATTAGTGGGATCTCCTGCCCAATCAGCATCAGAAAATGCACCGAGAACAAGAGGAGACTGAGCAAAGTAGAAAAGACCATGGAAGAGAATGCCCTTTAGGTATTGAAGAATGCGTAGAATATCAACATAGTGAGTCGATCGTGGAGCAGACAGATATTGGCTCACCTGGTGAACAGCATAGGAAATGTTTAGACGAGTGACAGTGAGATAAACTAGGCTGCCAACCAAGCGTCTGTAAAGAGAGGAATTAGACAATGGTTTCCCCTCTGACGGAATCAGATGCGCATTAAACTCAACTGGAGTATCAACAGTCTTACTATCAGTGAGTCTAGCTCGAGACAAGAGTTCAAAGGCGTACTTGGCTTGAATAATATAAAGTCCATCTATAGAATGAGTGATTTTAAGACCCAAAAAGTAGCTGAGTTGTCCAAGATCTTTCATCTCAAACTGCTGACTGAGAAAATCCTTGAGTTCTTGAATGCCACTAAGGTCATCACCAGTTATGATCATATCATCCACATACAGGAGAAGTAAAATAGTGCCTTTATCAGTGCAACGAAGAAATAAGGCAGAATCATAATGACTGGCCATGTAACCCAAGCGAGAGATAGTAGAGCTGAATTTGGCAAACCAAACTCGTGGAGCTTGTTTAAGGCCATAAAGTGCACACTGAATGTGACAAAACTTGTTTAATTCAACAGAAAGACTAGGAGGAGGTTGCATATAAACTTCTTCACTTAAATCCTCATTAAGGAATGCATTTTTGACATCCATCTGAAAAATGTCTCATTTACTAGTAGCAGCAACAGCAACAGCAACAGCTAGGAGGAGGTTGCATATAAACTTCTTCACTTAAATCCTCATTTAATATAAAGAAATAAGAATTCTCACAATTATAAACAATTTTCAGTAGTTAAAAATACAATAATATAAGCAAAATAAAACCCAATTGGGATAAGATTACTTACCTCAAATAACTCACCACAAAGAACTTCTCCCAAACACTTTCTCTAAAATCCTTAGATATCACCTAAACAATTTTTAAGCGCTATACTCAATAATCAAAATAATTCAAGAAAAACTCATAATGGTACTCGGCCAGAAGAGAGGCTAAAAAAAAACAAATAATTTCTTCATTATTAACTTAAATCCACAAATTCAATATATATATATATATATATATATCCTTTACTTTCTGCCACCTGCCACCCTTAGTTTACTTTGAGATAAGAACAAAACTAGATACATGACAATATCATCTAAATCAAATCACTTGGGCTTTTACGGATACAATTTTTTTTCTTCTTTTCCTACCACCTGCCACCATTATCATCTTTTGAGATGATAACTCCAAGTACAGATAGGCACATGGCCTTACTGGAAAAACAACCATTATTTCTTTTTTTTCTTTTTCATGATGGCATGTCAGAACTCAAAGTCTAGGCGCAAAAAGTTTTTTTTTTCTTTTTTTTTCCTTTTCATCAAGTCCCCTACTGTGATGCCCTAATTTGATTGATTGTATGATGTGTGTGGATATGTGATGAGTCCCATATCGGGTATTTACTGGGTAGATTTGAACTTTATTAACAACTACAAGGAGCCTTAATTGTGACTAGTCCTTTTGAGGTATAGCGCAAATGTGGTTAACACTTTTCCTTGGGTCATTACATATGGTATTAGAGCTAGCCCGGTAATCTCGTGTGGACTCAGAGACACTATCCTACAAAGTGGGCCCTAACGAGGACGTTAGGGATTTAAATAGGGGAGATTGTGATACCCTAATATGATTGATTATGTGATGTGTGTGGGTGCGTGATGAGTCCTACATCGGGTATTTATTGGGTAGATCTGGGCTTTATTAACAACTACAAGGAGTCTCAATTGTGACTAGTTCTTTTGGGGTATAGCGTAGATGTGGCTAGTGCTTTTCCTTGGGTCGTTACAAATATGTATGCATTTTGGAATAATGACGCCATGTTATATGCTTAGATGTATGCTAGTGTGTGTGTGAGAATAGATACAAGTGTTGAACATATTTTTAATGAGGTTAAGATGTAAGACACAATGATGAGAGGTTGAAAGGTTGAATTTAATCAACCATGTGTTGGCTTTATTCCGTGACAAATTTGCTTGTAATACAGCACTTAGAAACCCTGTATTTAGGTGGGAATTAGGTAAGGGTAGTGTGTGAGAGAGTGTGAAGAAATGCTCAAGACAGTGCAGTGAAGCAGAGACTCGCGGCTAGGACTCGCGAGAGGCTTGCGGCTTGCAAGCCGCCAAAAGTTACACACGCTCGGAGCATGCGAGGGAGCTGAACAGTCATGCCAGCTGGAGCACTACAGGACAAAAATCCAGACTGGCCATTCAGCTATCTCGCGGCTTGAACTCGCGACTCAGTCAAGTCGCGAGGTCAAGTTGCCAGCCAGCCCTGTTTTAGAAAAACTGACTCTTCGCATTCCATTCTCACACCAGTATAAATACCCCTCATTCCCACAAAATATGTGTGGCTATTCAGAAAGAAAAACCCTAAGAGAGGTTTCTTCAAAACATCCACCCAATTAGAGAGAGCTACTCATTCTTAGAGAGAAATCTTTCTAGTCTCTTCTCATTCCCTCTCTCATTGTCATACCTATTGAGAGGAGATTTCTATCCAAACACTACCCACACCAATTTAGAGTGTTGAGTGTTTTTGGAGCTTTGGGAAGTATTGGAGGATGCCAAGGATGGCGGATGCTACGGTCTAGTAGCGAAATCTGGTAAGCTAGAAAAGAAAAAGGTTCGGCGCAACCTCGTTGGAGCAAGAAGCTTGGAGGGCTTAGGTACATCGGGTAGATTAGGCTTGGAGGGTCTATTGCTGTTCATGTATCCCAACTACATTTTCTAGTGGATTATTGACCGCTTGGAGGGCGGCGGAGAGGTTTTACGCCGAGGGCTTTGGTTTCCTCTTCGATAACACATCGTGTGTTGTCCTTGTGTTTGCATCTCTCTTCCCTTTATCTTTGCCTTTTATTTTCTGCTGTGGATGTGATTTATAATTGGCTTAGATTGTTTTCCAATTCTGTTTATAGCTTATGTTCATTTTCCGCACACTAGTTGTTTGACATAAAGCTTGAATTGGTGAAGTTGTAAATTGGGGGTCTAAACGTTCAAGGGTGTTTATACACATATTTGAACTTTCAATTGGTATCAGAGCGGGTACACTTGTTGTGGTTTAAATACCTAAGTGTGATCCTTGACCCCTTGTGTTTATTTGCCATGGATTGTGTTTTGTATGCCTCTTTGTATGATTTGGTTGGTGATGAATGTAACATGCCACGTGTTTTTGAAAATGCCTCTATGAGTGTTAATTCTCATAAGTGTGATGACATGTTATTTGAATCTATGGGTGTTGTTGACAAACTCTTGAAGAAAAATGCTAAGAAGTTTCAAAAGAATTTGAGTAAGTTATTTTGTGAAAATGATGATTTGATTGCTAAGCTCAATGAATCCAACAAATTTGTTGAGAAATATAAAAAACTTGCTGAAATTTCTCTTGAAAAACTGAAAGAGTTTGACTGTTTGAATATGGACTTTGATGCTAAACTTGTTTTGTCTAACAAACTTGTTGATGAGTTAAAATGTGAAAATGAATCTCTTAAGATGCATGCCAAGTGTTTGATTGCTGAACCTATTGTTAAAAATGATGAAAATATTTGTTGCAATCATGTTGTGGTACCCGATTTTGTGCCTGGTGTGTGTTCTACCTTAAAGGACAAATTGGTGTACATTCCTCCACATAAAAGAAATCAAAAGGTGGAGAGAAAGGTTGTTAAGTCAAAGCCTTCGTTTAGGTCTCAACCTAAGGTTTTGAATGGATCTAAGTTTGTTCCAACTTGTCACCATTGCGGTGTGATTGGTCATATAAGACCTCAATGTCATAAGTTGAAGAGGGAACAAAACCATGTTGCTAGATCCCTTCCCAAAAAGCCTAGTGGACCTAAACACATTGTTTGTCACCATTGTGGTGCCTTTGGTCATCTAAGACCTCAATGCTCTAAGTTTCATGCTTTTAAAAGAATTAAAAGAAAAGAAAAACTTGAGCTTTTTGGAAGTTGTGCTAAAAAGAATAAACCGGTTTTGAGTGAAAATAGCATGTTGTTAAAGAAAATGTTTAATGCTCTTAACTCCTTGACTATGTGCATCTCCGGTTCTCATTCTTCCAACTCTCGTCTCGCTTCTCTTGAGACACTCATTCCAAACAATCGTTCCGTTTGGATGAGGAAGGGTTCATATGGTTGAGCTTGTGCTCTTTTTGGTCCTTGATCTAATTATTTCGATCTTTGTAGGACCCTTCTTGCATTAAATGTCATATCATCATGCATTTTGTGCATCTTGCATTTATTTGTATGCATTGTTTTGTTCTTGATCTTACTTTTATGTTTCTGCTTTGTGTGAGTAAAAAATCCAAAACCACATAAAAAGTGTAAACTTCAAAAAGTTTGATCGTATATGTTTGAGCACATATCACATGTGAGTTTAGCCTTGTACCTTTGTACAAATGGCTTTGTGCATTTACGAGCTTAGCCTGTTATTTTTGCACTTATATCTTTGTGGGAAAAATCTTGACATCTTTGTGTGATTGTTGTAAATCGATCTTCAAGCTTGTCATGAATGATTAGTCAATAGTCATGTTGGTTTTGATTCATACGTAGACTTGTGCTTATATCTCTTCCCATTCTTTTATTTTTATTGCTTAAAGAGCTCTATAAATGTAAATCTCAAAATGAAAAGAGATAATGAGCTGCAAAAGCCGTCGCACATACTAGTATTCGACTAGGAAAAAGGGAAAGCGACTTATATGAAAATGTATGATGCCCAGAAAGCCAAAGGCTTGTTCATCAAATTGAAATATCACAAATTTCTGGCATCAATCTCAAAAATGAGATGTATTGATTCAAAATGATCAAATGATATGAATTGTAAGAAGCCAAATGAAAAGCTTCAATCTTCTGTAATCATTTTCTTGTGGAAGGTCATATATGTTCATTTCTATAATTGAGATAGACCACTTGACTTAGTACTAGTTGTGTATGACTTGATTGAATTGATCATTGAAGTTTCACTCTAGACTAAGGACTATTCCACATTTGATACACACACACACAACACACATGCCTAATATTCAATAAATGTCTTATTCGTTTGTTAGATTGTACTTGTCTAAATGTGATGTGTGTGTGCTCAATCATATATGGTTCAATCCAAAAAGATTTTTGATCATTTTATATGTTTTTGAAAGTGATTTTTACCACTCTTTGTGTTCATGTTTAGTGTTTACTTTGTTTTTCATTGTTTAACCATGTTCTGTATTGAAAAACAGGTGTCAGAGTTTTTCGCGGCTCAGCTAGCGACTCGCTAGTCGCGAAACCCCAGTCGCGAACTCATCCAGAAGCTTTTGGCGACTCACTCGCGGCTTGCTCGCGACTCACTCGCGACTCGCGAAAATTTTCGCGACTGAACCTCGCGACTCGCCCAGTCGCGAAACGCCCAGAAACAACTTTTTAAAGGGCTTTTTGTGGGAAACTTGTTTTAAACCTCTCTTATCCTCTCTAAACCCCCTCTTTCAATATTTTTACATCAAAACCCAACCAATTTGAATGATTTTTCATTCCATTAACATTTCTAAGGTAATTACAAATTCTTTTCATTATTTTTGATCCTTGGATTATGTTTTGGAGAGTTTTGTACTCATGGTTGGGATTTTTATCATAGTGGTTGGGAAAACTTAATTTTTGTCAAATTTCTTCATGGGTTTGGTTTCTTTTGTTGATTTGCATTGGATGTTGGCCCCTTGTGGCAAAAAGAACATGTATTAAGGGTGGATTTCATGATGTTCATGCATTGTTTCACATTATTGTCCATAGTGTGCATGCTAGGTGTTTGATTAAATGCCTCATAGATATTTTCTCGCTTGTTTGGACTCCGATGAGTACCAAACTTTGGGGTTTCTCATGTTACCTCATTAGAAACATGTTTGGTTCATTGGTTGTGTTTTTAACACACCTTGTCCCACATGTGCATTTTTCTTGCATTGGTCATGCATTGCACTTAGCCACCTCTTGCACACACCTTTGCTACCCTTGTCATGCATTGGTTTATACCTTACTTTTTCATCCTAGCATGTCATGTCTATCTTATGCTTTGTAGCATTTTACATTGTCTTAGGTTTGAGCTTCATTTTCTCATTCATCTCACACCCCTCATGCATCATTAGCATTGTTCGTACCTTCATCTCTTGCCCTCGTTTCTTCTTGACCCTTTGTCTATTCCTGACAAAAAGGGGGAGAGTATACTCTAGAAAGTATACCGAAGTATTTTGTCATTTCTATATGACTCTTGTGCACATCCTTAGGGGGAGAAATTCTATTTCTCATGCACATTTGTAGGGGGAGAGATATTCCATAGGGGAGATGCATATACCAAGGGGGAGAAGACATTGTGTTAATAAGAAAACTTTGTTTTGTTTGTTTCTCTTTATGTTTGTTTTCTTGTATTGCATCATGTTTGTGTTTTGGACATGCATATATCCCTATGCTATTGTGCTCCTTTGAATGCATGTTCGGATGATCATTTGCTTTGCTATGTGATCAGTGTAGTCATTTCTATATGACTGTTTTGGTGTTTGATCAAGTTGCTCACATGGTTCACATCATGTTTACTTGATCGCAATTTACTTATTACATTATACTTGTCCTTTTATTACTTGCTTTACCTTGAGGGTCTAATGTGTTTTGTGCAAGTGTTTCAGGTTACAAGTATATATGTTCCAAGTGCATCACAGCTTCTCATCATTCTGAAGGGGAGAAATTTTAAGCACTTTTAGCTTATATTGTTTAAGTTTTTATTCAGTAATTTTGTGGTTTGTACCCATGTGCTTATGTAAGCTTTTAGGGTTATATTTTATGCATAGTTTGTAGGCTTTATGGTTTGTACCATGCTATATGCAGCCTTTTATGCTTTGTTTAAATCAGTACTTCTATATAAATGTATTGCATTTTCTTTTAAGTACTGTCACTCTTGTGCCCTTGTAGGATTGTTCCTAGATGCATATACTTAGTGTATTGTGTATTGGTTGAGTGTAGAACATGCAAGTGACTTGCATTGAGCTTGTTTACTTGTTTGTTCAAGTGTTCATTCCAAGTATGAATGAGCATTGTGGTCACTATCTTGTAGTGATTGCTTTGTTGATCTAGCCATGGTTTGTTTCTTAACTCCATCTTTGCTTGATCACATATTGCCTGTTTCATATGCATTTCATGCTTTTCTGCATACAATGATCATGGTGTATTATTGTGTTTCAGGAGATTTATGGTCATATGATTCAAGAGCTTCACAGCATCTAGATTTAGGAGTGAGTGAGTTTTGCCATTGTTCCCAAACTCACGTTTAAGTCTAGAGTCTGTTTTCGGGTGTTTTGTCACGGAATAGCCAAAGGGGGAGATTGTAAGGTTGAATTTAATCAACCATGTGTTGGCTTTATTCCGTGACAAATTTGGTTGTAATACAGCACTTAGAAACCCTGTATTTAAGTGGGAATCACGTAAAGGTAGTGTGTGAGAGAGTGTGAAGAAATGCTCAAGACAATGCAGTGAAGCAGAGACTCGCGGCTAGGACTCGCGAGAGGCTTGCGGCTTGCAAGGCGCCAAAAGTTACACACGCTCGGAGCATGCAAGGGAGCTGAACAGTCATGCCAGCTGGAGCACTACAGGACAAAAATCCAGACTGGCCATTCAGCTAGCTCGCGGCTTGAACTCGCGACTCAGTCAAGTCGCGAGGTCAAGTCGCCAGCCAGCCCTATTTTGGAAAAACTGACTCTTCGCATTCCATTCTCACACCAGTATAAATACCCCTCATTCCCACAAAATATGTGTGGCTATTTAGAAAGAAAAACCCTAAGAGAGGTTTCTTCAAAACACCCACCCAATTAGAGAGAGCTACTCATTCTTAGAGAGAAACCTTTGTAGTCTCTTCTCATTCCCTCTCTCATTGTCATACCTATTGAGAGGAGATTTCTATCCAAACACTACCCACACCAATTTAGAGTGTTGAGTGTTTTTGGAGCTTTGGGAAGTATTGGAGGATGCCAAGGATGGCGGATGCTACGGTCTAGTAGCGGAATCCGGTAAGCTAGAAAAGAAAAAGGTTCGGCGCAACCTCGTTGGAGCAAGAAGCTTGGAGGGCTTAGGTACATCGGGTAGATTAGGCTTGGAGGGTCTATTGCTGTTCATGTATCCCAACTACATTTTCTAGTGGATTATTGACCGCTTGGAGGGCGACGGAGAGGTTTTACGCCGAGGGCTTTGGTTTCCTCTTCGATAACACATCGTGTGTTGTCCTTGTGTTTGCATCTCTCTTCCCTTTATCTTTGTCTTTTATTTTCTGCTGTGGATGTGATTTATAATTGGCTTAGATTGTTTTCCAATTCTGTTTATAGCTTATGTTCATTTTCCGCACACTAGTTGTTTGACATAAAGCTTGAATTGGTGAAGTTGTAAATTGGGGGTCTAAACGTTCAAGGGTGTTTATACACATATTTGAACTTTCAGAGGTCAACTTTAGGGTTAGGCGATCTTGGGTGCCTAACAAATTCCTAAGTACGTACCTAAACTCCAAACCCATATCTCTAGTAGTAAGATTAAAGGTCCTTCCTCGAAAAGACACTATATATATATGGTTCCTAGACCATTGCAAAAACTAGGTGGCGACTCCAAAACCCCTTGTGTCCACAAGCCGCTCACGTACCCACAAGAGTCCATCATACAAAGTGCACAACCACCCACCCACCCACCCACACACACACACACACACACACACACATACACACATACACATGCATCATGCACAATGCTATTACACAGTGAGAAAATAAACTAGACATTGCCAACATTCCTAGAGTATGGCCCAACAAGGTACAAGAAAAGTAAAACAGACATTGCCATTCCCAAGGAATGCGGCCCAAGCAAGAAGCAGGAAAATAAAAGAGGGTACGTGGATGGGGACCCTAATACATGCTCTAGAGAGGAGGCTTAAAGAGAGAGAAGGAAAAGATTGCTCTGGAGGGACTAAGACCCCTAATCTACTAATCATTTCCCTTTATGGGCTTACATCCTTTTGCTTGCATCCTTGCTCTTTTTGCTTGCACCTAGGAAGTCACACCCTTACTCCAAGCATCCTCGCTCCTTGTGTGTACGTGCAAAGACCAATGAAACAAGCCAACAGACAAGCAAAGAAGCAAATGAAGGAGATAGGGAAAGCATGCAAAGAACAAGCTAGGAAAAGATGTCAAACAGGGGAAAACAAACATGTTATCAAATAAAAGAGAGTGTCCTAGGAGAACAAATGTAGGTTTGGATCAAATGTCCATAGCTTCATTGGATTGAAGTATGGATGACACACAAACTCATGCATGAACATGTAGGCAAGCATGCAACAAGAAAGTATAGAAGAAAGGAAAGCCAAATGGGTGGCACAAAACAAAGCAAGGCAAGCATATCAACATCGCATGGGGTGGAGAAAGGTGTGAATCTGGCACACCAACACCACAGAGGTGTATCTCACAGGTGGTCACATCAAAACAAACCCTAGGAGGGACGGATGTAGCCACCTAAGCACAAGCCCATGAAGGGCACTAAGCACATAGCAAAGCCTAAATCTAGAGAGGCTAACACATAGATATAAAGCATAGAAGCAAGTAAGCAAACATGTATGCATCAAGGAAAAAATCTGAACCCTTTAATATAGGCCTAGGTGTATAGATGTAGGCCTAGACCACAGGATCTAGATCTACACCCCATCAAAAGGGCCTAAAAGCAAGAAATAGAGATAACAAGGACAAAAGGGCTAAAGTAGCACATGACATAGCAACCAGCATAGATCCAAGCACACAAACATGGCATGGAGCACATAAACATAGATCTAAGCATATGAACATAGATCTAAACACTAACATGTAGATCTAAGCATAAATAAGGCAAAGAACACAAAAGGCATGTAAATCTAAGCATATGAACATAGATCTAAGCATAAACATGGCATAGAGCCTAAAAACATGTGGAACTCAGCACAAACATGAAAAGGAGCCTAAAAACATGTAGATCTAAGCACAAACATGAAAGTAGACATATTCTAACCCAAGAAGGCTAGGCCAACAACATCAAAGCAATAAATCATGGCAAAAAGCAAGTAGACATGCTAGAAAAGCTATAAAACATGCTAAGAAGCTAAAGCATGCTAGGAAAAGCAAATAAAGCATTTTCTGAGCCAAAATATGTAGGGAAAAGCAGTAAAGAAAAAGGGGTGTGAATTGTAGTTAAAAAGCTAGATCCACACCCCTAAACCTCAAATCCAAGGTATGGAACCATGGAAAGGAAAATTATGTGTAAGAACACTAACTTGAAGATTGTAAAGAAAATGTGAGAATTTTTTATGTTCTAAGGTGTTTTGGTGTGTTTGGATGTGTTTAGGAGAGAAATAAGAAAGAGAAGAGAGAAAGAATCTGCCCAGAACTACCCAGAAATTTTTTTTTTTTTTTTTTTTTTTTTTTTTTTTGGAAAATGACGGGTTTAGGGGTATTTATATTGAAAAAATGACCCTTCAACTGCCGGCGCACCTTGTAGGGCTGCAGGCCACCTTGCTAATGTTAGCAATTTTGGCCTTTTCCTAGTTCTACTTTGAACACATATTTAGAGGCCTTCCCAGACTTGGATCAAGCTGATCTTGGTTTTCATGGAAAGCTCTAGATGTCTAGTTTCCAGAACACTAAAGAAATTGAAAATCTAACGGTCAGATCAAAAGTTATGGCCTCAGGAAGTGTGTTAATGTGCTTTTTAAGGTTTTTTGGACATCTCAACCGTTTTAACTCCGATTTCGACCCACGAATATTCATTGGAAAGATAATTCGATAATCTTCACAATGGCACTAGTCCCAACTTCTTCTGATTTGATCAGATCAAAATTAGAGTTTTCGGTGCCCCTTAAGAGTCAATCTTGGGTCAAATTTGGTCAAGTTGATGAAAATTACCGAGTAGCTCAGGTTTAATGTATAAACATGAAAAATGTTATTTTGGGAGGATTTTGATCTCGTTTGACTCTCGGTCAACTCAAGGTTTACCAAGGGCATTTCGGTCAATTTGACCGAAAAATGCACTTTGAGTGCTCTAATGCACAAACAAGTTGCGCCACGTCAATCTAGATGCTTTTGCAGATCTATGGAGAAAAGATAATATTTTTGGAATTTCTAAGGTCCAGCATGCAAATTGAGGGCGAACAAAATACAATGTCTACAGTAATGAAACAAGAACAATTTGAAAGAAAATGCAATCATACATTCAATTTAAACCTTTATATATATATATATAAATATATATATATATATATATATATATATTCTATCCAAACCAGATATATGAATCAATTCAGGCACCATATTTCTATCTAAACCTAACCAAATTATTTAAAAAGCCTAGACTCACAAAAGCCAAATATTTTTTTTCCTATGAGAGAGAATATTGATGTTTATTGTGTTTGTTGGTAGTCACTAATACAAATATCAAGAAAAACATGCCTAAGTTCAAGAACATTGGTCACCAGATCATTGAAACCAACAGTCAGAATGGTGGCTTCGACAACCATAGTGTTGATTATTATCGTTGGGGCGGTATCTCCAATGACCGGGCTGTCAACACCGACCAACAAGTTGGCACCTTCGATTATTAAACCTATGGTACCAGTTGCAATGCAACGTCTCAAGCCATCGAACTGCCAACGTCGATTGTTGGTGAGGCGTCTCTTGCCACTGGACTGCCAGCACCAGAGCGGATTCTCCGAACATCGACCACCAAACCTCTAGCACTAGTCATAGATCGAAGTCTTCGGTCATCGGACCACTGGCATCAGTCGTCGCCGGAGTGGTGTGTCCAGCTACCAAATCGGTGATCTAGCGACCAAATGGGGGAGGAGAAGCTACTATATTTTTGAAGACTATTTTACCAAACTTTCAAAGATAAAACAATTTAAAACTTTTTATAAAGAATTTTACAATTAATGGAAAATATTTTACAAGTTTGACTATATATATTTTACCGGTAAACAAACACCTAAAAATAGAAAAACATTTTCTAAAATATATTTTACTACAAAATAAACGGACAGCGGTGTCCTCACATTTTACAAAAGTATTAGATGGTTGACACTATAGCATCTCCAAGCTAAGTTCCTTAAACTCCTAGAAAATTTGTCAATAAGTTAGGGAACAGTTCAGAAAAGAGGAATCAACTGTTTTCTTCAAAAACTCTCTCGAATTTGTATCTCACCATCACTCACTCAAAGTACCCAAAAGACCATGAAACTCCCAGAGAAAAATCACTCATTTCAATACCAAAAAACCATCTTTCATCCCTTAAAGATCAGTATATCACTAAACTTTACAAATTACAATACAAATAAAAGACGTAATTGATCTAGGCACACTATTCATCAAGAGGCATGCATGCATCATGACTTCAAACTATGGTAGTCAATGCATATTTACTTTGCGGACATCATAGGGAAGGCTATATGAATATTAGTGACTTAAAAAGGGAAGATGGAACATTGTGATCATCGAAGTATTTTCTTTTTAACCAGATATGCATTATTGGAACGATAAAGAAAGCTCAATAAACACTCGTCCAACATCGCCATCGACACATGGTAACTACACGAGTCAATACTTACTAGATTTAGGGACTTTGTCTAATGAGTTACAATCCGTCATGACAGAAGAAGATATGTCAAGAAAAGCGTTTGAGTTCTTGGATGATCTCTACAATATTTGCCGGTTACATAATCTTGCTTTGCTAATCATGAGAAAATTGTTTTGATGGACCGAATTTGACCAAAATGGTCGAAGTAAATCAAAATGGACTGAGCAGGGGCAGCCCAATATAATTTGGGGCCTAAGGCGAAAAATTTATGCGGGACCTTTAATATGTAAATATTAATTAAACAAAATTATTTAATACTAATCAAATTAAGGTTAATTTGATACATTAAATACATAAATAATACCAACTAGACTAATGTTAATTTCAAATAGAGAATTGAATATCATAATTGAATTATAAATATTAATAAAAAGAAATAAAAATATATTGTGATTGAAAAAAATATTTTATTTTGGATATAAGACGATGCATAGTTAAATAAAGTTATAATCTAATTTTTAATTTTATATTTTGATTTTAAGAGAGAGAGGTAGATATTATTTGATCTGTGGCTTTGTAGGATATTAGTTTACAAAAATCAAAGTCTTAAACTATCAGAGGAGATTAATCTATAATTGATGATTTAATACATTTGCAACATCTTTTTGAAATATTTTAGGGTTTCAATTGAGTTAAGGTTCTATTGGTCTCGTAATTTGAGAGTCTTAATAGAAATGAAAAAGAAAAATGCACTAATTAAAAGTACTATAAAATGTTCAAAATATAATGTGACATTGTGTCTCATTGATGAACTTCGTCAATTTAACTAATGAATGTTTATATCACTTTTTTGTGATTAATAACATGACAATATGTAAGCCAATAGTAAAATTTGTAGTATCCTTAACATCACTAATAAAAAAATGTACAACCTTTAGAAAATATATATATAGTTTTATAAAAATTTGGGCCTTTAACTATGGAAAGTGGGGCCTTTTTTCCTAAGAAAATTTTTATTTTTTGATGGGGCCTTAGGCCTAGGCCTAACTTGCCTAGGCCTTGAGCTGGCCCTGACTGAGGTAGATTAAAGTAGATTAAAATGAACTAAAGTGGATGGACTTAACTGCTACTGGTTTTCCTTTTTATTTAAAGAAACATATCGGTTACAAATCATTACTTAAAGCATTCACAATATCCAGTCTCTTAATTGTATAAATTTTTACAATAGTGCTACAGCACCGTCATGCTTTTATGACGGTAATGTAGCATCTTGTATATAATATTATATTACTTTTTTCTATCTCTCACCCACTCAGTTGTACTTCTTCCTTACTTTTTCTTTTTCTTTTCTTTTTTTACTCTGATTTTCACTCAATTCTTCTTCCTCGGTTCTACTTCTTTTTTCTTTTCTTTTCTTTTTTCTCTAATTCTCACTCAATTCTACTTCTGCCTTCCTTTTTCTTTTTTTCTCTAATTCTCTCTCTTTCTTCAGTTCTCAGTTCTCACTCCCTCTCTCACATCTCTCTCTCTCTCTCTCTCTCTCTCTCTCTCTCTCTCTCTCTCTCTCTCTCTCTCTCGTTCAAAGCTTGCCACTGAAGCTGAGTTGGATTCGAAGTAGTCACGGTGTGGTAACGGCATGGTCACGACGTGGGCAGGGCGTGGCGAGATCTGATATGGATTTCCGGCGTGGGTTCTAATGGGTTTGATTTCCGATGGATTCTGATGGGTTCTGATGTGGATTTTTCTTTGATTTTTTTGTGGGTTTCTGTCCATGGTGGTGGTGGGTGTGTTGTTGCCGTGAATTTGCCATGCTAGTGGTGGTGGTGCTGGTGGATTTTTCTTTGTTTTTTTATGTGTTGTTGCTGTGTTGGTGATGGATTTTTCTTTTTTTCTTTTTTCTGTTTTTTTTTTTTTTTGTGTTGTTGCCATGGTTTTGGTGGATTTTTATTTGTTTATTTGGTATTGTGGGTTTTGTGGATGGAGATGGTGGTGGTGGATTTTATGGATCTTGTTCCTGGTGGTAGGGGTGGGTTTTTTTAACGATGGTGGTGGGTTTCTTGTGGCAGAGGTGGTGGTAATGGGTGGTTAAAAGAGAGAGACAGTGAGAAAAAGATAAACAGATCGAGGGAGAGAAGGGAGAGAGAGATTTGATTATATTATTTTATTGAGTAGTATATATCATTTTAGTGAGCTGAATAAGTCGGGATGTTAGGGGTTTTATAAAATGGTACAGTATAAATGACAAATTAGGTTTTAAGATGATAAAATAGAATTTTTTTTTAGAAACTAGATGCGAAAATGGCTGGTTTTTCTGCTTAAAAAAAAAAAAAAAGCCGCTACTGGTTTTCTCTTTAAATTTGGTGTGATGTAATGGTTTTATTGGCAATTAATGAAAAGGCTAATCTTCCCATAAAAAGATATATATATATATATATATATCTCTACATTTTGATGGAATTTATAAAAATTAAAAAAAAAAATTTGTTTGTTTGTTAATAATGTGTTGCTCATGTCCATGTCGAGAGTCCTATTAGATCCCATGTAAAAGGAAAAATAATACTTTGCTTCTTATCATATTGACAAAAACAAAAGCTGGCCTTAGGGCCCATTACAAATCATCCTACCACTTTCATCAAAAGGCTTCAGCCCCATTATAAAAAGACCAATTTTATGATAATTAATGATTTAAAAAATAAAAAGGACTATGCTTTTTTTTTTTTTAATCAATTTCAAAAAGGCCTCAAAAATATTAGATCAGCAGAAACTCAACCCACTTGAAATATTAAATTGTTTGGAGAAAATGATAATAAGAGTAATGCTAAAGATACAATTTTTTTAATTTTACAAACTGCTGATATACTGAGTGGCTATTAGTAAATGATAAAGTAATATTAATGGTGGGCGTAGATAAAAACCAATAAGAAATTGGTCATATTAACAGTTTGTTAAAATGTTATAAAATCATTTGTAGATGCAACATTACTCTAATTAAAAGCATCGAATCATCAATGATGATTAATTTTCCTAGACAGCTAAAGACATTTATTTTTGTAAACTAATATCGAATACGATACAGTAGATTATCAACAATAACAACTTAATCTCTCACATGACCACACTTCAATCTCTATGTCTTTCTTAACAGCAAAATAAAAATTGAAAATTGGACTACAACTTTATTTTACTATTTATTGTCTTGTCTAAGATAAAGTAAACCTCATTTAAATTTTTTTTTATAAGCTCATTTAAAAAATTAATAATAAATGTTCATTTATTTTTATTAAATTTTATGCTTAAACCATGATATGAAATTTTCTAAAAGAAATTAACCTTAGGATTTTTAGTATTAATTCATATATATATATATATATATATATCAATTAGCAATTATCCTGAAATAGTACTCTAGAATTTACCAATATTGAAATTGTATGTTCGAATAGACAAACTAAAATCGGCACCAAAATGAAATTGACAACATCACTTAAATCCATTTTATTTTCATGTGGTGTTTTTGAACAAGAAACAATAGTTAATTAATACCATAATTACTCAACCACTTATTATATTGAAAATAATTAAAAATTCACATCCCATCAGATTGAAAATTTTCAAATCTCCGTCAAACCGATTTTTGAAATACTTTTGGAAGGTAACAATATATGTATGAGAAAATTTTGGATATTGGAAGAGAATTCAATATCAAATGGGCATTGTGATGTTAAGAGAGTAAACTTTTCTTAATATCAAGAACCACCAACAATTACCTTAACGAGTCCAAGAAAAACGGATTATATGCTCTGTATTACTACTGTTACACCTTAATCTACCAACCTGTGTGCGATAAAACATATCATAGTAACCTAACCATGAAAAATTCCTCAAGCTTACAATCTTGCGATAAATAGTCTTTTCAAACAAGTGACCTAAGTAAACCAAATACTGATTAATATGTCGTATGTTAATTGATTAAACAATAATTTTGTAGAAAAGGTATTAAAATATATATATATATATAAATATATATATATTTGGAAAAACATAGTCTAGTTACATAGTTTTCGATGTAAAATATTCAATTTTAAATTTATATACAATTTTACAGGTCTTTTTTTAACAGTTCTACTTGGGTCATATGCAAATTTTTATGCCAATTAGTTCCTACTCTTTTTTAATATAGTGTACCAAATTAAGTAAACCGAAATGGACCAAAATAGGCTGAATGGACTAAAGTGGACTGGATAGACCAAAATTGACCAAAATGGACCATAATAGACTAAAATAGACCGATTAGACCATATCAAACCATAATGGACCAAAGTAGACTGAAATGGACCAAAGTAGCTCGAAATGGTTCAAATAGACCATAGCAGACCGTAATGGACCATTGTAGGCTGAAATGTACCAAAATAGCTCGAAATGGACCAAAAGGGTTCGAATTTTTTTCAGAAACAAATCTGCCACTGATCACTACTTAATGGCTACAAGTTTTTCTCACTAACATATGAATCTAGATTATATATACATTGTCAAGAGGCAAACTCATATAAGTAGTTTTTTTTCACTAGTCAATAATATTCAGGGCTCGTTTGGTAGAGGAGTTTGAGTAATGTTGTTTGTAGTTTTTTGAAGTACGTGTGGGTGAAAAAGTGTGTAGAAATGTGTGTAATGTTGTTTAAAAACTGAAAATATGTTATTTAAATAGTCTACCAAACAGGGCCTCATCAATTCAAAACACTTTTTTTTTTCTCTATCCTCCATTTCCCAAGAAAATGAGCAGAAGAGATGATGCAGCCTCCTCTCCTTCTCCCTCTCCCTCTCAACCTCCACCATCCAAAGATGATGATGATCAATTATCCACCATCACCAAAGAAATCAATCACGCCATCAGATTACTCCACAGTGACCCAACCGAAGCTTTGAATCTCTTCAAGTCCATCCTTTCCCGCCACCCAAACCCAACGCTTACTCAAGCCAATGCAGTCTACAATTTAGTCGAATCTGTTAGAAATCAACACTAACTCTCTTGGTTCTAGAAATTTCTAGAAACTCCTACAACATCTCACACATTCTCTAGAACATTCTCTTGCATTCCGGGTTTCTCTATGAGATGTCTTTCTTTAGTTCTTTAGAGACTTCTATGTAGAAGTAAAACTCAACCACATGTTTATAGAATATTCTAGAAGGTTGGAGAATGGCATTCATTTAATGCCAATAAAAAGGAAGATGTTAGAAGCTTCAAGTTGGTTTCCTAACCAACATACACCTAGTATAAATAGATGTGGTGGTATGTGAAGGTGTAGAGTGTGAGACTAGTGAGAGACTTGTGAGGTGAAGAGTGTCATAAAGCATCAAGTGAGAAATGTGTGAAGTTGTATGAGGTGGTGAAGTGTGTGCCATAGATAGCAATTCTGTGGTATCAGTAAATAGGTGTCTAAAGAGTTGGTGTGTGTCTTGTAAAAGCTAAGTGTGCTAGAGTAGCTTTGTGTGCACTAGTGATAGTGAGTCAAAGCATTAGTGCTTGTAAAGTCTTGTAATTCAAAGAGTCAAGTTTTCAAATAAAAGCTCTTTGTTCAGTCGTTTGTTCCACAATCTAGTATCAGAGCTTCCGTTAACTCAACAGAATCTGGCCTCCAAGACCAGATCAATGCATCCGAGGATGTCTTGGCTTCCAGACAGTACTACCGTGAATCACTCAGAAAGGAACTCAGAACCCTCAAAGCGCAAAAGAAGATCTTGTATGCTAAATCTATGGCAAACATAAAGAATGATATTCAAGAACAACAAAACAGAAAGAAAGAGATCGAAGAGAGTGTTAATACAGAAAGAACTTCAAAATGCCAGAGGATGGCAAAAGAAAGCTCAAGAAACACGCGTCCAAGGTTGTAGACACGGTGACTACACGGGTAGAGGCTTATTGGAAAGACACTATGAGTATGGAGCTAAAGAAAGAATTGTTGAGGATTCGAATAAAAGACCTTACACTGCATTTTGCCAAGGATATTAAATCACCTGTGGCTGAGGCTGTGGTCATGGAGGCAGTGGAGTATGTGAAGGAGGCAAAGAATTGGAAGTTTTCAGTGTTGTTGTTGCAGCCAGCGGTTTTTTGACGTCAAATCCAATGCGGAGCATATAAAGAGCACGCATTTAGGGACTTTTCCCGATGAGTTATCAGTCGAATCAGACGTTGTATTTGATTTAGTTCATGACACCATTGAATCCCACAAATGGAGACCTGTGGATGTGGCCGCCACTGTAAAAATGATGGAAGATTTGTCAAGAAACGAGCGTGGAGGTGATGACCTAGATGAGTCAAAAGTTTTCATGAACCAGAAGGAATGGCCTTACTGCAAGGATAGCAGGCGTCACGTGATCATTAATAAAATTCGAGTAAAGTTATTGTTGTTCTTGAAGATTAGATGCTTTGTTTCAAGTCGTCATCTTTCAGCGTTCATGGACTTGACAATGGAAATGCTTAAGAAGCGAATCTCAGAACAGCTGCTTAAGAAACACTGGATGAACCGCACACTACTCTCTGCATGCTTTCTTGACATCCCAGAGCTTAATCGTGTGTCCAAGTTCTTGGATGATCTCAACAGTATTTGCGGGTTACAGTGTCTCTGCGAGAGTCTTGAGAAGGATGAGGCCAGAGGTGAGCCTTGTGGCTTGTGTTGATAATCATGAGAAGATTTTATTCAATGAGGACTTCTCTTGTGTAGTTTTTGACAAGAGAATGTTACGTGGAGAGCTGGTGGTGCCGAATGATGGAGCTGCTGTTACATCTAGTGCTGATGATGAAATGGTATTAAATGATGATAAGTGTAAAGATGCTATTGTGGATTGGTTAATGAAGGGTGGTACTAATATTAGTATTGGGGAGCAATTAAAGCAATGGACTCATTTTAGGGAAACAAGTAGAAGTCAAGCGATGGAGTTTTTCAAGATCTATGAGGCTAAATTTCACCGGATGCAGAGCATATGTGAGAAAAAAAAAAAAAAAAAAAAAATAGGGTGTTTGAGAGACATTAAGCTGTGGAAGAATTTAGAGACTATCTGTGTTGAAGAAGATAAGAGAAGAAAACAGTTTTCCGCATGCAAACCATTGAGTTACGAGTATCTCTTGTTAAAAAGACAGAGAGAGATTGAAAGGACAAATTGTGATACTTTTGAGTCAGATATGATATTAGATCTTTTGAGAGAAGAACAAGTGGAGGACAACAAAATAAAATTGGCGATCACGAATCAGATTAATGAGATGGATGAAAAGGTATGTTATAGCCAAATTTATGTACATGTGAAATTTTCCAAGTTGTTTGTTGTAAAATTAAATGTGTTGCTTGATGAACTGTTATTTTCTACAGGATGATTGAATCTTTATGTTTGTTGTTGAAGCTTTACAAATTTGATGCTATAATCAGGACAACTTCCATTGCTATGCAACAGACGGGGAACAAAATTGATTCAGTAACTGCTTATGACTACCGATCAATTATGGTGCCCCTGCTGAAGTCATTAATGCAGGTTTGAGTTGGATTCTCCTTGCCGATTTGTTGAAAATTCTATACAGTTACCTTCTTGCCTTTCTATGATTTAATGTTTTTAGAGTAATATTATTTTTCTATAGGCACGCCTGGAGGATATGGCTTACAAAGATGCTGAAAAGAAGTCTAATGCTGCAAGCGAAGCGTTGTTGACAGCACTTGTTCATAGTGACAAAGGGTACTCACAAAGGAGGAGGTGGGGCAAGACAAGGACAGGGAAAATCCAAGACTAAAAAGAAGAAAAAGGATCACAGAAAGACACAGGAATTAAAGTTGCTATATACTGGTTATTTTTCTGTTTCCTCTTTATGGTAGTTAACAGTTGTCCAAATCTACATTTATATAAATTCACCGAAAAAAATGGAGAAGGGGCAGGAACTAAAAGTGGGAAACATGTAAAATATTAACATAAGATGACAGAAATTGTAGAAATATACTTGAATTGGATTCTAAAAACTTAAGATATGGAGGAACTAGAGTTAAAAGGTGAAACAAAACCGGAAGATAGTGTAAAAGAAACGGATATTTTAGAGGAACCAAGTTAGGAAAATGCGGATCATGGTTACATGAATAGTAGTAAATAAGGATCTGAAAGAGTAATAAATTGAGCAGTATAATACATTTAAAATACAAAAAACATTGAATGCAGACACTTACTGAAAGAGATTATCACAACAGCTAGTTAATTGCATATAAAATATGCAGAGAATTGTAAACCTCAATTGTCTTTCCTTCATACTTTGCCTTAGTCTCAGCCTCTGCGTAGGGTTTGAACTGATAATTGTTAAACAAAATTCAGGCAGCTTCGTTATACTGATTACAGCAGATCTGGATAAACTTTTCTTTTCTGTTACCAAAAAAAAGGAATGCAATTACTGCATATGACTAATAAATTAAGAAACTAGAGACAGGAATACAGCTAAGATCGTGGTTGATAAAACAAGTAGCTTTTCAAAATAGAAAGAAAGAAAGAAAGATATATGATATGCTGAGAGTTCTGAGTTCCCACAAAATATAGAAAATCTATTATGAAAATAAATGTCCCAAACTCCCAATTATATACAATTTGCTTATTGTAGGCAGCTGGAGGTAGCGAGGAGCTGCAGGAAAATGTGCAGCAAATATAAGTCTTTGTTCATACTTTTAACATTGTCATTGACTATAACATATGTAAACTGGAATTGCATATATCTTTGGCAGTATGTTCTCTCAATCCCTAGGCTCAAATAAAGCTCATTATATTTTCTCCTGTTCTGTGCTTCAGTTCCTTTCCAGCTGCACATGACGGAGATGATCGTCCTAATCCTGAGATCGTGGATCCGGTAACCACTGACGAATTGGAGCAACAGGAAAGGAAACTTACATCTGAAGAGGAGAAAGAGCAAAGAACGCTTGAAGAGCATTTGGAGTACCAGAGGCAGATTGAGAATGAGGCCAAACAAAAGCGCCTTGCTGAGCTAAATAAAGCTGGAAGCAGTGCAGGAAATATGTAAAAAAAATGTGCCTCTGTCGCATCAACTTTTAAAAAAATGTGCCTCAGTCGCATCAACTTTTATGACTTAACTGGAAATATTTTTATCAAGCTCAGGGTGTCGAATCAGACGAGAAATCATGTGAATTTGAAAAAGAAAAGCGCCCCAAAGCACCTGAAGCTGACTGGCATATATAGTTTTACAAACTGGGAAAAAGAAAAGGCAAAGATATTTGATAAAGGTGAGGGTTCACCATATTTCCTTCTAACCTATTTGATTAAGACATTCTTGATTGCTAAGCTAACCCCGTAGATTTATTACATCAATACATAGTGGGACCACCCACAATCTTCTCTTTATCTCCTACCACCCCCCATAAAAATTATCACATCACACCTACCATGGAAAAATTTTGGTCTCAACATCAGAAACTACAAATTTGCTACAACCAATTAGCAGTAACAGCTGTAGCAATATAATATTTTACAGGGGAAAACCCATTTTTTACTGACTGAACAAAAAGGAGAAGATTTGTTATGGGGCAGCATGCAATGTAGCAAATAAAAAATAAATAAATCCCGTCATTTCCTGCCCTCTGCCACACTCTTAACGCATATCCAATTTTGATTTTCAGATTTGATGCATAAGGGCAGCATCTCTCAGCACCATTGGAACATTTGCATTAAAATCTAGAATTGATGCATGAGGGCCACACTCTTAACGCATATCCAATTTCGATTTTCAGATTTGATGCATAAGGGCAGCATTTCTCAGCAATATTGGAACATTTGCATTAAAATCTAGAATTGCAAGTTTACATTTTCCAAAGTCCCCTTATTTTACTCCCCTAAATATTTTTTGTGTATCCAACAGGAAGTATCTACGGAACTCTTTCAAACCTTGATTTGTCCGGCCTATAAGAGTAATTTGAATTTCTAATTATCATATATATAGAAGAACAATAAAATGGGCTTAGAGTCAATCCTTGAAAAATGAAAAACATAGATGTGTCTCCAATGTATTGGCTAATTCAATTAGCCAATGAAATACCTGCATAAGCACATCTCAAGAGCAGCTAAATGCAACATGTAAGTGGTGGCTTATTATGATATGAATGGAAGTAGAGAGCATGAATTTGAGCAAGGGAGATTCCAGGATTTGGATAAATTCACCAGAAAAAATGGAGAAGAGATTTGTAGGCGTAAATAAAACAGCATAAATACAAAATTGCTACATCTATTAGAAGAGGAACCCATGGGTAGAAACTCACCCTTGAAAACTGGATAGAAGGGGAGGGTGCCCAAGGGCAGCTTGATTGGCTTCAGTGAACTCCAGTGCGTCCCTTGTGGCTTTGTGGAAAGTTTGTTCTGGAGTTCACGTGGATTCCCTTAGGCGAGATTCATTTCAACAATTCCACAACATCCAGGCTCCAGTGAAGAAAATTTCTACTGTCAGCGATGTTTTTCTCTCAGCATCTAAATAATAAATCTTCCCTAAGTTGCAACTCTCTCAATCCATCCTGTAATGCCTATATCAATCTCAAAAAAAAAAAAAAAAAAAAAAAAAAAAAAAAAAAAAAAAAAAAAAAATCTCACAAAAGAGCCGCTCCACAGTAAATGATGCAGAGTTTCTGGCTCCGCTGAACACATCCCACACGAATAGCTGGAATTAACAGCCCTCTACCAACAGAAGAAATATATTTCTTCTTCCAAAGTTTCACCCTTTGATTTTATCCTAGATTCAAATTTTAATATCCTCCAAAGCTTTCCTTTTCCCTCGACCAATCACAGGAGGTG
Source organism: Quercus robur (assembly GCF_932294415.1). Taxonomy (NCBI): domain Eukaryota; kingdom Viridiplantae; phylum Streptophyta; class Magnoliopsida; order Fagales; family Fagaceae; genus Quercus; species Quercus robur. Next base: position 31,298,826 of record NC_065538.1, read on the forward strand.
AGCCTAGATACTTCTCAAAGTAGCCTGAACTAGAAGCACCCCAAAAAGTACTGATATCACTGTAGTATTGGAACTGAAATAATACATGGAAGTTTTTCATAGAATGCAAAGACACACCTCCACTAAATTATCAGTTATCAAGCTACTGGGCACAAAAGCAGTTTAACTCTCAGAAATAATACATAGAAGTATTTTTTTTTAATTCCAACCTATTAACCAATACCTTTGCCGATATTTTGTAAATTACATTACAAAAGGTTAGGGATCGGAATTCGGAACTGGGTTACAGCGACATGATACAGTAACTCCTATACATAGGCATGTTTTATGTTTTTTTTTTTTTCTTTTTTTTTTTAAGCAGTAATTATAGTAGAATTTATTTATTCAACGTCACATTGTATAGTGTATAAGAGAAAATAGTGGCATTTTTCTACTCAAATAATGGCTGCCTCATTTTCTTTTGCGGGTTATTATTGGGTACTCTAGAAGTATACTCTCTCCCTCTTACATTGGAATGAGTCTCATGAGGTCCACCCCCATGTGAGAGTGAGGGAGTATACTCCCAGAGTATCTAATAAATTTCTTTCTTTTGCAATTCTAGCGAAAGCTAGAACCAAGGACGGAGCCTCCACTTTCTTTCTTTTTTTAATTATTAATATATATAGGTATTAATTTTAGCAATTTTGTTCTATAAAATTATATTTTACCCTCCTGAACAATATTATTAATTATTTTGAGAGTAATTTTATAACCACAAATTTTTCTACAATTTTTTTACAAACTGTTGTGATAGCAAATTTTTATTGGTTTGCATATTGGCTCATTACTTACATCACTTTTTTACATAACAATAACCATTAACTGCATCAACAATTTTAAATAAATAAATAAATAATTATAGCTCTAGCAATTTTCTTCCTTTCAAAGGCTATGAAAAATTTATAGTTCTAAAATCTAAAACAAAGTATACAATCCTAGAAAAATTAGCCCAGTAACAAAAATTACCAATAGCAAACATAAAAATAAAAAATTAAACTCAATCAACCAATTTTATCTAAAACAAATAACCCAACACTTTAAAATTTTTTAAAAAAATAATTTTGTCCTTACCTAATAGTATGCATCAAAGACACTAACAAAAAAAAAATTCTTAGCAGCTAAACAGCAAAGCCAGGCGTCAAAACCACCACACATTCCAATTCCTAGCTCTGTCCCTTACTAGAACGATATGATTCCATCGCAAAAGAACACTGACAAAAGCAAATATCGATTTAGTAAAATAATAAGCAAATATCTATATTATCAATATAATTTTACTTTACTCTTTTCCCTTTCCTCCATACATGTTGTGCCTTATTTTAAAAACTCATTACAGACAATTTTGTTTTGGTATGCCATTTTTGACAAAGTTGAAAGAGAATTTTCATGTTATCAAGATTATAAAATAGAGGTAACCTTCTGATGTCGAAATTCTGAAGAAAGCACACATGATGCTTTCTTGATGGAATGACCCATATTTCTTGTTCTTCAACTTGTTGTAGGCACCCACGGGAAACCTCTCCTTTCTAAGCTAGACCAGCACTACATCCCTAACACTGAAGATCTTTTCACACCTCTTCTTATTAGCAACTTCCTTGTACTTGGCATTTGTAGTTTCAAGTTTTTGTCTCAGCTCCTCTTGCATGGCCTCAATATGATCAGCCATATTCTCTGCAGCTTGACTCACCCCTAGAAGCTCAAGTAAAGGTACCAAGTTCAAAGCATGTTTTGGAGGAATGCAATAGACGGTGGCAAATGGAGACTTATCGATGCTTCTGCTGACTAAGCTGTTGTAAGCAAACTCTACTTGGGACAGTGCTAGATCTCACTACTTGGACTTCACTCCTGAGATACACCAGATCAGATTCCCCAAAGTGTGGTTAACCACTTTTGTTTGGCCATCAGTTTGAGGATGACTAGTGCTGCTGTAATTCAAAGAAGTGTCAAAACGCTTCCACAAGGTCCGCTAGAAGTTACTGATGAACTTGGTATCATGGTTAAAGGTGATGGACTTTGGCACTCCATGCAAATGCACAACTTCTTTAAAGAACAGATTGTCCACTCAAGTAGCCTCTGAAGTCTTCTTGCATGCTATGAAATGGACATCCTCGAGTACCTGTCAATCACAACAAAAACAGAATCTATACCTCACTAGATTCGAGGAAGACCCAGTATAAAATCCATAGACAAATCCTCCTATGGTGTTTATGGAACTGGTAAATGCATAAATAAACCAGTATTCTGAGAACAAATTATTTATCATATGACAAATGCTTAAGAGTTCGTACTATAGCAAATAACTCCAATTCATAGGCCGATCATTTACTTCAAGCTTTACAAACTTTCTCACTGAAGAATGCTACTAATCTATTGTCTCATGAAAGAACAGCGCCTATCCCGACCACAGATGCATCACACTCCACCTGAAACACCCTATCAAATTTGGGCAATGCCAAAACTAGGGCGGTGCTCAAATTCTCCTTGATCAAGGCAAAGCTTTGTTCTACCTCCCTTCCCCATGAGAACCTCCCCTTCTTTAAACACTCAATGATAGGGGCTACTATGCTACTGAAATCTTGAACAAACCTTCAATAGAAGGTTGCCAGCCCATGGAAACTTTGTACATCACTCACTGTCTTTGGGGTTAGCCATTCTTTGACTGCACGAACCTTGTCCTCATCAACATGAATCTCATCCACACTAACTACATACCCTTAGAACAGCAACTTATCATTCAAGAAGTTGCACTTCTTCAAGTTGATATACAACTCATTGGCCTGCACACACTATCAATACTTCTCATACATGATTATAGTGAGCTGCTTCTATCTTACTGTAAATCAAGATATCATCAAAATAAAGTACCATAAACTTCCCAATAAATGGTTTCAATACCTGATTCATAAGCCTCATGAAAGTGATGGGAACATTGGACAGTCTGAAAGGCATCACAATTCATTTATACAATCCCTCTTATGTCTTAAAAGCTGTCTTCCACTCATCTCCAGGTTGGATCCGAATTTGGTGATACCCACTCTTGAGATCTAGCTTGGTATAATACTTGGACCCACTTAACATATCAAACATGTCATCTAGTCGAGGAATAGGAAATCAATACCTGACTATAATCTTGTTGATGGCTCAACTATCCACACACATATGCCAGCTCCCATCCTTATTCGGTGTTAATAATGCTGATACTACACATGGCCTCATACTCTCCTTAATCTACCCCTTGCTCAGAAGCTCATCCACCTACCCTTGTAGAATCTAACACTCTTGAGGATTCATCCTATAATGTGGTAGATTTGGTAGACTAACTTCATGAGTTAAATCAATGCAATGCTGGATGTCACGCAAGTATCTCCTCTGGAAAAAGCTCCTTAAACTCCTTAATCAATGGTTGAATTGCTTCAGGTATCTCAACAACCTTCTTCGGCTCAACATCCCTCACCACTACTGCATATACCTGTTTCAACTCCTTACACTCCCTATTAAACTCATCCTCATTGTTGACTATGAGAAGTGATGGCATTCCCTCCACTTTAGAAACTTTGGGTATACTGCCTTTCTTAATAGGACCAAAGACAATTTTTCTGTCATTGCATATACACATATACACTTAAATTAAGCTAGAGTAAAATTTCTATCTATAATAATAATAATAATAGTAGTATTAATAATAATAATTGTGAGGATAGGAAGACCGAGCAAGTGTATTAGGCTGTGGGTCGTGCCCAATGATAGACAGAAGCCCGAGGATGGTCAAAGGGTCTATTAAGTTTGAGCCAATGGGCCGAGGATAAAGGAAGAGAATGACAGATCAACTGTGATTCCTGAGGAGCCAAGCCATCTCAAGAGAGCTTTAGGGAAGGTAACCATTTTGGGAAGGATAAACTTCAGGGAAGGAAACAGAGCCAAGTTAACAATAAAAGAAGAAATATCTAGGAAGAAAGTTATTACCACCACATTAAACGCATTACACCAAATGAACTGGCCTCATTTATGAAGAAATGACACCTGAATAGTGTCATCTCAGTACACAGCTACTCACAAAAATTTTAGGAGGTCCTGATGGGACAAGCATCAAAGGGATTACCTACAAAATTAACAGATGGAAGGTTGGGATGGAGAGGTGAAGGACTATATAAGGGAAAGGCCACCATAAAAAATGGGCTATGTAATCTAAGAAGGAAGAAAAAGAAGAAGAACACATTGTATTTAGTTAATCTTAAGTTAATACAAGAACATCTCATCCTCGGACACGACCGAGAAGCGTTATTTCTATCAATTTGTACTTTTAATCTTATTGGCTTAAACCCTATCAACTATGACCAATATTTAACTTGTTGAGTTCTTCCATTGAAAGACTCACTCTCTTACAAATATATTGTTTTGGACTTATTGGGCTATCGTCCATTGTTCTTGGTGGGCTGAAGTACAAATCTAGTCCTTACACTAATAATAATAATAATAATCCATTAATTTAGGAATAGATACCAAACATGTGGGGTCAACTAATTTGATAAAATAAAAAGGCAGGATTTTTTTTCACATATTTTCACATAATAAAAATAAATATTTTCATAAATTAATAATTAAAAATTTTTTTTTTTTTTTTTTTTAGCTTCTAGTCTTTGCTTTACTATCTTGACTTTTTCTTTTAACTAGCCTTTTTTTTTAATTTAAATACAAAATAGAAATTTTACTCTAGCCTAATCTAAGTGTATATGTGTGTGAAGCTCACTCGTAGAGATTTAAACATCGACTTTTAGCCCCAACACCCCATAAGTACTTATACTTATCGAGTGACCATTACACCAATGATTCGCAGTGGTCTTTTAACTAGTGTTAAAAACACAACATTTTTTGAAAATATTGATATGATTTGTTACGATTAGAGCAACGTTACTTTTACTTGGGATCACTATTAACACAATTTTTATTATATATACATCAATGATTTAATCAATATATATATATATATATATATATAACCGAAATTTTTGAAACTCCCACAATTTTCCACGTCAACACAATATTAAATAAATAAATAAATAAACTTTTCTAAGACTTAAAAAAAAATAAAAAAAATAAAAAAAAAACCCAAAAATTTCAGCCAAAAAAATAGCTCAAAGCCTAAAAAACCGAAAATTTCCTTCTCCCCAAAACCAAAACCCAATTAAAAAAAAAAAAAAAAAAAAAAAAAAAAAAAAAAAAAAACACTCTCCCTCTTAAGCGCAAACGCAGTAAACACAGACTCATCAAACTCCCTCTCTTCTTCTTCACGCAGTCCCATCTCCATCTTCAAACACACAATTTCCTCCATGCCTCTCTCTACATACACGTTCCCCTGCCTCCAATCTTTTTGCCTTCTCTACCTTCAAACCCCTAAACTATTGTCCACGCGTGCCAGCCACCCACTCCTTTAGTGGCAGAAAGTTTTTGATTTTGAGACTTTACCATCAGACCAGATTCTCTCCGCAAACATTACCGATAAGTTTTTTATTTTGTTCTATAGTTTGGTTTGTTAAATATGATTTAGGGTTTCATTTGGGAGTGTTTCTTTTGAATGATTAGCTTAGATTGATGGGTTTAGAGCCCATAGTGGGTCTTATTAATTTCAATTATTGGCCGCGAGAAAATCCATCTGGGATTTTAGAGCTGTTATTCTGTTTCATTGTTAATACTGACGGCTATAGGTGTGTCTCTTTATTAATAACTTGTTATGTTATTCTGTTTCATTATAGCCCAATTTAATAGGTGTGTCTCTTTTCTTATCTTTGGGTTGCTATTGATGGCTATAATAAATTTTTGGACTTGGATATGTGATTTTTTGTTAGAATAATACACCTATTGGTATTTGATGCAAGTTTGCTAAAGTTTATGTTGGTTGAAACTTGGATTCTTATCGTTGTTAATTGTTTTGCTGATAGGGAGCATTTTATTTTTCTTGGTAGGATTGCAAAAATATTTCTTTAACTTAATGGAATTCCCCATGGGATGTAATGATAGTGTTGGATAGTTGGGGGAAACACCACTTTTGAAATTTAAAAATTATATTTAAAAAAATAGGGCTTTAAGCCATGGTTTTTTTTCCCCCAGCAAGTAGTGGTTATTATAGTTTATGATGGAAGCCATGATATCAAGCTAACTTGAGTGTATGTCAACTGTTTACAAAGTGAAACAACTACCATTGATAATGGTTTCAATATATTTTCCACAGTTTGTCAACATATTAATATTGAGAGATTTTATATTGCCATGGAGACCTACTGACAGAAGATGTTAACAACAAAAATTTGTGTCAAATGTTATTTAGGTTTTGTTATTTTGGGTTAATTAAAAGGTAGAGATATAATTGAAAGGGTTTTTTGGTGTTGGTTTGATAGTCTCCCTCAAATGTATGGGAATCTTTGATGGTGAGCATGCTTAGATTGGAGGATTTTGTGTTGATAAAGGAATTTGGGTTAGGGTATGGTGGCAGACCTATGTGTTTTAGTTTTTTTTTTTTTTTTTTTTTTTTTTTTTTAATGGTTTTTGCTTTGTTTCTTAGTTTTAGATGGTTTATCCTTGATCACTGTTTTGTAGTTGAAGATTGAATGTTGTAGTGTAGTCATTTGACAGATGCAAATTAATTGCTGTTTAATTTTGTTGCTTTAAATTTAAAGGTGTTAAAATCTGTTGAATAAGTTATAATGATCATTGCAATAGAATAAATGCTTTCTAAATCAAATGACTACAAGATTGTGCTTTATGTTTACTTGGGATTTTCATTTGAATAAAGCAAATTGATTTATAAGGCAAGTGCGTTATGGTCAAGGGTGAAAGTTTTAAATTTAAATACTATCTTGGCTTTTGGATCTTTGGGGCATATTTTGATATGATTAGGCAAGGACACTGTGCATAATCCATTGTGTCATTTAGAGTACAAAATATTTACATTTCGTACTCCATGAAAATTGAGTGCAATTGATTTATGCTTGGTAAAAAGTTTATGTCTATTCTGTGAAAGTCCTCTATTGTTGTTCGGATTATTTTTTGTTTCTTTTCATGCCAACATGGTCTACGCTGTGACTAATGGAATTGAGAGAATTTAGTTGAATTCAAGGCAAGAACCCTCCTAAACATTATTAGACAAGAAGAGAATAGTTTTTTATGAAATGATATTTGCTGCCACTTATTGCTTGAGCCATAGCTTAAGTACAACTATGACAAATTCATTTAAAGCTATTAAAGATGTTTGTTTGAGACTTATTAAGTTATGTTACAAGGTGAATATTTTATATCAATATCTATTTGTTAGCATGTGTTTGAAAATTTTAGGATAAATGAGTTAGTGAACTATAATTTGTTATTTTTTGCTTTCCAAATTACTAGTGATATATCCTGTTAAATTGGTACCGCTTTCTTCTTTTTTATAATAAATAAAAAAATTGAAAAAAAAAATTGTTCTTCCATTAGACCTTTAAAGCTTTCAATTTGAAACTTTTGTTGTGAAAAATATCTGGTAGTGATGTTTGTGGTAGATTTGAATTTAGGATTGAGGTCAATCTCGATGCCATGGTTAGTTTTCTATATCGTATGTACTTTGCGTACAGTTTATTGTTTATGATGCTTTGTTTACTCACCTATTTAGAGTAACATTCATGTTACATACACATCTAAAAATTTGGAAGCCCATTTTGAAGAATGCTAGCACTTTAGCAGAGAAGTTCTCCATAGAACTCACACAAGATCTATGTCTATTTGTACTCCCTCAAATAGCAGCATAATTAGGTAGGATTTCTTACGATTTTTGTTATCATTGTTACTAGGTTGAAAGTATTCGATGATATATGCAAATAGCTAATTGCTAATTAGTAAGCCTACAAGTTGTGTGAGAACTTATTTGGAAATACATGGTAATGGTGGAAGCATATTTTAGGGCCAAGAAAGTTGTGAGTTATGGACACAAACATGAGTTATGCAGGGTTACATGTATTGGTAGAATTGGTTGCGTGTTTAAGTTTGGAATAGGTGTGTATCATAGTGTTTACTAATTGAATTTGAGACATTAACATTAACTTGGCATTTGTTTAGAGAAATTAAACAACTACATGGAAGATTACATGGTTTGTATGTTTGCTTTTGTTTACTGTGTGTCTTAATACGAATGCAGGTGGGATAATGAATTTGTGCCATCCTACTTGGCAAGAAGCAAAGGCAGCCATGAGATTTCAAAGGGTGATTGGAGATGATAATTTAAATGGAAGTTTTAGCTAGATGACATGACTAACAATTCCTATTAAGAAAAGTATTTAGTAGTTCCATTAGTTTTATTATAGTCACTGTTTTTAATGTTTTTTTTTTTTTTTTGGTTATATAATGCAACAAGTAAATTGTATATCAATGATATGTTATCAATGACTAAGTTTGGTTATATATATAGCAAAAAATTGTAAAAGATTCATGAAGGTTGGTACTAAAGACATTAAAACAAAGGAAAGTTGAAAAGCTACATACTGATGCAAGTTGGTACTAAAGACATATAAAAACAAAGGAAAATGGAAAATCTACATAATGATGCTTTTGTAATTACTCATTTGAAATTCAAATCAGTTTCAAAAATATAGTTTGTGGTTTAGAGCATTTTCTGTTTTCACTAATTGTGTTTTGTTTCCATGTACCTGTTTTTAAAATTTGGTTTGTTTCCATGTACTTGTTTTTAAAATACATGTAAATTTGGTCAAATATTAATTTTTATGTCTTACAAGGCTTTGAGGAGTACATAAATTTGATTTTGGAAGATGTTGGAAAAGTCAACATCAAGAGGGAGAGCAAAAAACTTTAGGTGGGTTCATTTTCTTATTTTCCTTTACTTTTAATCTCAAAAATGTGTATACTCTAAATGTGTACATCTATTTTGTTATTTGTCGATTACATATAATAAAAAAAATGTACACAGTAGATTCTTCTTAAGAGATGCAACACAACAGCCACCTCTCTCTCTCTCTCTCTCTCTCTCTCTCTCTCTCTCTCTCTCTCTCTCTCTTAATAGTGGAAATAATGATTTCAGAAATTATGTAAATTGGCATTATGTTGCCTTTTCAATCCCATTGAAGTCTAGCATCTTTGTTTACTGGCAATGTTAGAATTTAGATATATCTTGGACATCAAGAACAATTAATGTAATTTATGAAAGATATTTGATTGAATGAGTATGGAATCAACTATATTTGTGTAATTAATTGTATTGTATTGGAGTGAACTTATATAAGTTATATATTTTCTAAATATGATCTCATGATACCTCATTGTATGTGATAGATATTATTGGTTTGGTATACTATATAATTTATACCATGATATTGAATTTTTTTTTTTTTTTTTTCATATTAGGGAGTTATTAATAGCTTTTCTGTGCGATGTTACCGACTAGTTATAATAAATCATGTTTGGAATCAAAAACTAGCATATTGACTTGTGCTGTCTAATGTCTTCAGTTACATGATCAAAGAAAGCCTGACAGATTAAAGTCTCGGAATCATGAAGTCCACTTTCCTTTTGCAAACTGAAGCGATGGACATCAAACCTAACCACTCTTCAAAATATTGGGGCATTTATCTATCAAAAAAACACCGAATGAAATATTACTACATTGCATCCTTTTCCTTTAAGAAATGATATGTCTACATTATTTCTATAACATTTTTACAACAAATTCTAAATGATAAGTTATTACTAGTTGTTATTGTTGTTGTCACTAATCTTAGCGTTCTGGCAACATTTTCCTTTTCCCAATTTTCTATCATAATTGCCCACTAAGATATTTTTTATGCACAGCAAAACATACAAGAATTCTGAATTTTTCTTGTAACACAGTCAAACAGTTTTGGCCCAAGGTCTCTTGTTCTATCAGAAAAGAATTTACCAAATGAAATGACTGAACTGATTCTTGATTTTCTTACTTGCATCAATATTTTTTCTTCATATTCTTTATGCCCCAAATTTTGTTTCCCTAACAAATGTGGAATATATCCCATTATTGCTATTATGAAATTTCCTCAGTGTTCTTCTCTCCAAGGTTATTGATTGCTCTTTGGGTCTCAACGGAAGATCCCTGAACGGATCTATCTCAAATAATTTCGAAAATCAATCAGTCATGCTCATATGTGTGAAACAATGGAAATCCTTTAAGTGGGCCTCAAATTTATGCCTAGTAGGAAGGACAATGCAATCATTTATTGTTTCCAAACGTAACTCCACTATAAATTTCTTAAAATAGTAACACTTTTTTTTTTTTTTAATACGAGGGATTTAGATTTTATGATGTCATCAATATTTAAATTAATACTATTAAATTATTACTCTATACTATTATTTAAAAGCATTCTTATTGAAGGTGCTAAAAATTCTAAATACTATTTTTTAGCATTTTTAGCACCTCAAATGATAAAAACACACTTCCATCAAACATGCTAGATCTTAAAAAATTTAGCACCAAGGTACAGTGAGCTGTTATCAATAATAGCTCACTATAGCTAGATTGTAAAAAAAAAATTATATTCTCACCAACTCTCATTTCTCTCTTCTCTTTCCTCTCTCACTTCTCACTTCTCTCTTCTCTCTTCTCTCTTCTCTCTTCTCTCTCCCGATGGTTGTGGTCCAGCAATAGTCGTGGGTCGTGGTCTGATGGTTGTGGTCCAGTGGGGTGATTTGATTTTGTGCGTCTGGGTTTGTGGGTCTGGGTTCATGGGGCTAGATTCGTGTGTCTAGGTTCGTGGATCGTCGACTTGACCAGTGTGGATCATTGACTTGATCGGCATGGGTCATCGACTTGATCGATGTCAGTCTCATTGGCGTGGATCTCTGATCGTTGTGGTGGCCATTGGAATTGTGGTGGTTGGTGGCTGGTGGTGGGTAGGATTGCTAGGTTGAGACCCAAGAGAGACAGAGAGAGATAGTGAGACCAAGAGGGAGAGAGGATGAAAAAATAAAAACAAAAAAGGAATAAAAAATAATATTTAAATGAAGTCATAAAAAAAAAAAAAAAAGTTTTGATGTTGAATGTATTATAAAGTGAGATGTTAAATATTATAAAGTGGCTTTTTGAGATGCTAAATGCTAATATTTTTAAAATTCTTGATGTGAATGCTATAAGGAGCTTCCCTTATTTGGACCGGATTACTACAGTTTTCAACCACAAAAAAAAAAAAAAAAATTAAAATAAAACCTAAGAGTATGATGAAAAATTATTTCACCACATATAATACTCATCACACTCCTATATTTTTTTTTTTTTTTTTTTTTTTTTTTGTGATTAGAAAATGTAGTGATCCCAAATTATATTGGATACTCTAAATTAACCTTTACCCAAAAAATAGAAGAGTCTCTGAGTACATGCGTGAGTTTGTGGGTCTTAAAGTGTAGGTGTTTTAATTTACATATTTATCTCTGTTAGTTGAAAACTTGTAAGTGGGTCTGATGAGGGTATTTTAGGCATCAAAATTGAGGAATCCAAATAAGGGAAGCCTCTTAAATAGTAGTATGGATAATGGGTTTTAGGTCAATTTCTGAGTGGGTTTGTTGTTGGATTTCATAGTTTCTTGTTAGGTTTCAATTTGAACGCCAAGAAAATGGTGAAAATCAAGATGCTAAATCATATTTTTCATCTAAGTTTTGTGTGTATTTGTTTCCAAAAAAAATTCAAAGGGAAAATGAAAAGGAGGGTAAGAGAAAAACATGAAAAAAAGGAAAATGGATAAAAACTTCAACCAAAAAAAAAAAAAAATTGTTAAGTACAGTATATTTTTTTTAAGTCACATCAACCAATACTCATATATTTCTTCATAAGCATTCACCAAGTCCTTAAAGAAGAAGGCCCTCACTTAAATTGAACCCAATCACTTTTTTTTTTTTTTTTTTATAAAATGAAAACTGAAGGTTTGGACCACGACGACTCAAACCTTAATTCATTTGTTAGTGGTTCATGTATAGCCCAGAATTCAGATAGCTACAAATTCTATCCTTGTAACAATAACAATTAAAAAAAAAAAAAAGTGATTGTGTTAATAAATATTAGGACTAAAATTCCGTACTAGTACTAAATAAACTAATTAAATTAAAATTTAACATAACATTTAACACAAATAAACCAAATTCCACCACTAGGCCATGTAGCCTGGTGGTACTCAATACCATGTGTATCTATATATAGGCATCAGCATACAGTTGACTTTCTCAGTTTCTTGTATCGTCTTTCACACAAGTTGAAACCTAGATGAGAATTCAGAAACCCAACTCTGTGATCAATAATGTCTAAATTTGTGAAAATGGAAAAGAAAATATTGTTGTCCCAGGAGCGTGTCCCCAACAACATCCTAATTGGGCTACCATTGAAATCCTTAATCCAATTCAAGTGTGTTTCTAAATCTTTTAACTCCATCATCACCAACCCCAATTTCATTACCACAAATCTCAACCAAGCTATATCACTATCCAATAACAACAAAAACAACATTGGTTATTTTCTATATATGTAGGGCTGTAAATGAACCAAGCAGATCATGAACAACTCAGGCTCGGCTCGAGAGAAAGCTCGTTCATATTTATTTGTTTATAAATAAGCCAAGCTTGAGCCTTAGTTTTAGGCTCATTTAATAAACAAGTCAAGCCCAAGTAAAAAAATTTGTTCACAAACAAGCTCGTGAGCTATTAGGCTTGATACAAAATAATTCAAGTATATACTCATTTATAATTTTATATATGTTAACTAAATATACTCATTACACATATCTTAATAATGACATGACCAACATGGGACCATTGCCCATTACCTTAATTTTTTTCCTTCCCTCTAAACTGACCAAGAACCATTTTAGACTATAGTTACATTTTTTTAAAAAAAATTAGTTAATTAAGCAGGCAACATATGATCCTTTTCTAGCAATTATCTAAAATAAAGTTATAAAAAATGTTAGTATTTTATCATTCATAATAGTTACAAACAAGTATTTTTTTTTTTAGTTCTTTACCGTCTAACATGAATGTAAAAATTGTATTTTGAATAGTAGTAGACAAGAAATGATGAATAAATTAATTTAATTATATAAATTTTTAATTTGAATAATGACTAATCATAAGTAGGACCAAAATATCGAAGACTGTTTCCTTATACTTAGCAGAGTTAGTCTTACCCTATTGTCCACTCTTGTTAGTATTTTGCAAGAAATAAGTGAAAAACTCATTCCAAAACCTTATTAGTTCCTTTTTTTTCTACCTCTTTTCTAGGCATATCATCATGATAGAGTAACCAAGTGTTTGTGTGTCATGTCTTTCCTTATTTTTTCAGTTGACAAAATTGTCGTAGGAATGGAGACCCTTCAATAGAGCGGAGGCGAATTGATCAACGAGAAAGAAGCCCTACTCACTATAAACGAATATACCACAAGATCGAACTGCACTTATGCCTCTCTCGCATCAAGTTGACCGACCCCCTCACCCCTTACGTACATGATTGATAGAATCACTACGTAGGTAGGGCCCTCCACTTTGATTGATATATCATAAAAAAAGAAAGCCATTTGCACCAAGCGCACTACACTTTCCCTTGCCCGGATATACAATTTTTTTTCTTATTAGAAATACTGAATGATTGTATTGTATTTCTCAAGTAATAGAATATATATAATTGTCTTTATATAAGTAAGTGTGCTATACAAGTAAACAAGGTGGGCTCAAAGCCCACATACCCTAATACACATTAACAGCCCCCCTAAACTCAAGGTGGATGTGAGACCAACTTGAGGTTGTCAACCAAAGTACGAAAACATCCCTTAGGATGTGACTTGGTGAAGATATCTGCAAGTTGATCTTTAAAGGAAACTGAGATCAGCTTGAGAGCACCATGGACAAGATGATAACGGATAAAATGACAATCGATCTCCATGTGTTTAGTCTGTTCATGGAAGACATCATTGTGAGTAATATGAATGGCACTCTGGTTGTCATAATAAAGAGAAGTAGCAGAGGATGTGGACACACCTAAGTCTTTGAGAAGCTACCGTAGCCAGAGGAGCTTAGATGCGGTATCAGCAAGGGTACGATATTCTGCTTTAGTACTGGAGCGGGCCACATGAGTTTATTTCTTGCTTCACCAAGAAATCAGAGAAGAACCAAGAAGAAAGCAATAACCAGTGGTGGACCTATGATTAGTGGGATCTCCTGCCCAATCAGCATCAGAAAATGCACCGAGAACAAGAGGAGACTGAGCAAAGTAGAAAAGACCATGGAAGAGAATGCCCTTTAGGTATTGAAGAATGCGTAGAATATCAACATAGTGAGTCGATCGTGGAGCAGACAGATATTGGCTCACCTGGTGAACAGCATAGGAAATGTTTAGACGAGTGACAGTGAGATAAACTAGGCTGCCAACCAAGCGTCTGTAAAGAGAGGAATTAGACAATGGTTTCCCCTCTGACGGAATCAGATGCGCATTAAACTCAACTGGAGTATCAACAGTCTTGCTATCAGTGAGTCTAGCTCGAGACAAGAGTTCAAAGGCGTACTTGGCTTGAATAATATAAAGTTCATCTATAGAATGAGTGATTTTAAGACCCAAAAAGTAGCTGAGATGTCCAAGATCTTTCATCTCAAACTGCTGACTGAGAAAATCCTTGAGTTCTTGAATGCCATTAAGGTCATCACCAGTTATGATCATATCATTCACATATAGGAGAAGTAAGAAGTAAAATAGTGCCTTTATCAGTGCAACGAAGAAATAAGGCAGAATCATAATGACTGGCCATGTAACCCAAGCGAGAGATGGTAGAGCTGAATTTGGCAAACCAAGCTCGTGGAGCTTGTTTAAGGCCATAAAGTGCACACTGAATGTGACAAAACTTGTTTAATTCAACAGAAAGAGCAGGAGGAGGTTGCATATAAACTTCTTCACTTAAATCCCCATTAAGGAACGCATTTTTGACATCCATCTGAAAAATGTCTCATTTACTAGTAGCAGCAACAGCTAAGAGGGCACGAACAGATGAGATACGAGCAACCGGAGCAAAGGTCTCTTCATAATCAATCCCATACTCCTATATAAAACCTTTTGCAACAAGATGAGCTTTGTAGCACTCAATGGACTCATCAGAGCGAGTCTTAATCTTGTAGATCCACTTACAACTAACCACAAATTTCCCAGGGGGGGGAGTCACCAAATCCTAAGTATGATTTTTAGATAATGCATCAAGTTTCTCTTTCATTGCAATTTACCATAAAGGGTCAGTGGAAGCCTCACGATAGGTGTGAGGCTCGTGCAATGTAGCAAGGGCAGTGTAACAATGATAATCAAGTAAATGTGTAGGAATGGATCTTACCCGAGTTGAGTGACGAGGTGGAATGTCTTGTGTAAGATCTTCAAGCAGAGTAGAAGCAGGAGACCCAAGCTTAGGGTTGGATAGCTCATCTTCAACCTATGCATCTTCCACCTGTTCATTAAAGGGTAAACTAGGAAAAGGATCAAAGGTATCTAGTGGTTGGACAGAGAAGTCTATAGGAGAATCAAGAGCAACTACAGGAGGATCAAAAGTAGCTACAGAAGGATCAGGAGCAACTATAGAAGAAATATATGCCTCATCTGGAAAAAGATCTAAAACAGAGGAGGAAGATAGGGTGGCACGGAAGTGAGAGAGCTCGACAAAGGAGCGATGTTCCCAAAAGACAACATTGCAGGAGATACGAAGATGATGAGAGACAGGATTATAACACTGATACCCCTTTTGAGTTTCTTCATAGCCAAGAAAACAACAAAACCTTGACCGAGGCTCAAGTTTGTTATGCTCATATGGTTGAAGAAGAACGAAACAAGCAGAACCAAAGGAGCGAAGGTGGTGATACTCTGGAGAGGACCCAAAAAGGCACTCATATGGAGTTTGATTTTGAATAACAGGACTTGAAATGCGATTAATAGTATGAACAACATGAAGAGCAGCTTCGCCCCAAAAAGGAGCAGGAACTTTGGCAAAGAGAAGAATTGCACGAACAGTGTCAAGAATATGACGAAGTTTTCATTCGGCTCTACCATTTTGCTGAGAGGTGTCTGGACAAGTTAGTTGATGAACAGTGCCATAGGAATGCAAGATAGTTTGGAAAGCATATTGAGTATATTCAAGAGCATTATTAGATTGAAAATTTTTGATACGTTTGGAAAACTGAGTTTCAACCATTTTTGCAAAATTAGAATATACTTACAATAACTTAAAACGATGTTTCATATTAAAAATTCAGCTATAGCGAGAGTAATCATCAACAAAGATAACAAAATATCGAGACCCACCAATACTAGAGACAGAGGAAGGCTCCCAAACATCAATATGAATAAGGTCAAAGATATCAGTGGATATTGATTCACTAGTATTGAAAGGCAAAGCTAGTTATTTTCCTAACTGACATGAAACACAATCAAAATTTTCTGTAGACACTGAATCTAACAAACTCCTAGAAGCCAATTGTTGAACCCAAGAGGAAGATGCGTGACCAAGTCGAGCATGTCAAAGTACAAGGGAAGGAGTAGAAGAAGCTGCAGTAGCTGCAGCAACAGAAACAAGAGCAACAAGTGGAAGACAAAGGTTGTCCACGGGAAATATACGCCCAACTCTAAGACCAGTCCCAAGCTCCTGTCCCATATTTGGATCCTGCACAATACACTCAGTATAATCAAAGATAGTGCGATAACCTAACTCAGCTAATTGTCCCACAGAAAATAAAAATCAGGAACATTAAAGACACTAGGAACCGAGAGATTGGAGGTCGAAATGGAACCTATATTATGACCAAACATTGTGGAACCATTTGCTGTGTGAATATTAAGAGGGTGTGGTGCAGGTTTAAGTTCAGAAAATAAGGACGAATGAGGAGTCATGTGATTGCAACAAGCAGAATCCATAAGCCAAGAGAAATGAGACATGCTATATAAAGTTGAGAGAGAAGAGGAATAAGATGCATTACCAACCATACGAATGACATTGACGATGATATTTTTAAGGTCATCTGTGGATATGGTGAAAGTGCGTCCTAAAGACTTAGACTGTGTAGAGATGGGAGCCATTGGTTGGACACTCTCAGTGGTAGCAACAGTAGCAGCAGAAATTGAAACAACTAATTTATTGCGATGATAGCAAGTCTCAATATTGTGGCCAAAACGTTTGCAAAAATTGCAAAAATAGTTGCTAGATTGTCTGCGATGATTGTAGCAACAAGAAGAAGACTTGTCCTTATTCTTCATTTAGAAGCACAATATGCAAAAACGGACTGTAAAAATGAAATCTACGCAAAAAACTGGGTAAAGAGCACCTAAACTGCAAAAAGTCAACTCTGCCAAAAAGTCAACGGTCAAACTAGGTCAAAGTCAACAGATGACATCAACAAGCTGATTGGCGATGACGTCAACAGAAGAGAAGATGACATCAGCAGCAACTTGGACGATGATGTCAGCTAGGGCTAACATGGTAGAGTGACGTCACAAATGACGTCAGCAGCATTAAGGATGGCGGAGCGTGTAGCGCGTGAGACGCGTAAGAAACTTGCTAAATACTTCAACGGCGCTTGAGAGTGCGTGGGAAGTCCGATGAGGCCAATTCTTTGCCGGTAATGTAGATCGAAGAAGGACGATTCAGATGACGGCGGCGGTGAGATGATCGGAGCAATACAAACAGCGCGTGAAGCGCGTGGAACAAACTGCCGAATATTTGACCAGTGCGTGGCGGCGCGTGGAAGGTCAGATGGTGATGATTCCGGCGGCATTGTGTAGATAGATTGAAAATCTATATGGTGATATGTCTTATGTCCTAATCGAAGGTCCTTTGTGGAAGATCTGACGAAGGCAATGATCTTTGTGGCGGTGATCGAGCTTCTTGCAGTGAGGATTCAACCTTGAGCACCTCTGACGACGGTGGAGCAGTCAGGAGAGGGCACGGAAAAGGTTTACTAGCCAAAGAATTCGAGACAGTGGAAAACACCAACAAAGATAAGACTGCAAGACACAAGAAAGTTAGAGCAATGGCTCTGATACCGTGTTAGAAATACTGAATGATTGTATTGTATTTCTCAAGTAATAAAATATACATAATTGTCTTTATATAGGAGGCAGAGTGTGCAGTACAAGTAAGTGTGTTATACAAGTAAACAAGGTAGGCCTAAAGCCCACATACCCTAATACACATTAACATTCTTCTTAATTTTAGAGATTTAAACATTTGATAATGTAATTTTTTTAGATTTCAAGCTCAAAACCTTGACCTAAGCTCGAGTTTAAACTTGATATTAAGCTTGAGCATGGCTTGACTAATTAATTAAGCTAAACCAAGCCAAGCTAAGCTCAAGCTTTTTAGCTTTCCCATGAGCTCAAGCTCAAACACTATTATTAGACTTATCACAAGTTCAAGGCAAGTTTGAGTTTTTGACTTTTCCTGACGAGCCAAGCTTGAACATGTACAACATCGTTCATTTGGGGTTAAATTAAATCCAAAAAAGAAATGTGTACGGATGTTTACAATAGCGACCACACTTTGATCGATGTTTCTAGACTTGAAATCCCTTCTTTTGGTTGTTTTAACAACATGGTTGGCTTCTATAATGGCTCCCTTTGTCTTGCTGATAATATGACTTCTCCTAATTGCAAAAATATATTCGTGGAACCCAAGCATTAGAAAGTTAAACATGGTTCCTGCTCATACCTTGCTTGACCACTTTTTGGTTGCTAATTTCACTCATGTCACTCTTGGACTTGCCTCTGACTCCAAAAACAATGACTTGAAGATTCTTAGATTTGATAGCTTTGAAGGATGCCCGACTGAGGCCTAGATTTATTCGTTGAGTACGAGTTTGTGGAGAAAGATTGAAATACCTATGGATTCATATGGGACATCTGTTACTTCTATATATCCATCACCCTGTTTTTTTTTTCAATGGAGCTTTGCACTCTTTTTGGTATGTTTTGAAGGGGACATGGGCACTGAGGTGGAGGCTGTGGGGGACATGGAAGAGGATAGCCGTAAATTCAAGGCTGTGGGGAACGTGGAGGAGGATAGCCGCAGATTCATTTTGTCCTTTAACATTGATGATTTTCATTAGATAAAGCTGCCTGAAAAAAATTTACGCAAAAAACATTCCGAATGTCTTGCAGTGTTAAAGGGATCACTAGCTTTCATTGGTTTCAGTCTTGCTGATAGTCGGAGTGGTACTTGCTTCATATGGGTGATAAAGGAGTCTGGTGTGTTGGACTCCAATATGTGTATCAATGGCAATGGATGGACGTGAAAGTTTGCTTGGATGCACCGTTAATGGTGAACTTCTTATTAAGGGTTCAAGCCCTATAAGGGACCAGATTGTCTCTCTTGTCCCTCAGAGTTCAAAAGCGAAAACTCTTACAATTCTATCAAGCACAGATGTGATTTATACTGCTAATTTTGTGGAGAGCTTAGTTTTACTTGATGGGTAAACATTGAAAACCAATAAGTTCTAGTTGGCCTTCATCTTTTTTTTAATTCATATTGACAAGTCATTTTTGATGTTTTTGTATTTGTGTAAATGAATCCGTTATTATCTTGTGTTTTCTCGCTCTTTGTTATAGACTTGAAAGTAATGCTTTTGTTGTAGAAAAATAAATATATAAAATAAAAAATTATCCCTTTGGGGAATGAGACCAAATTTCATCTAGTTAATTGGGCTCCAGTTTGTGCCCCTTTTCCCTCTGGTGGTTAGGCTATTAGGGGTTTGAGGTGCTTTAATAAATTATTATTGGGGAAGTGGCTGTGAAAGTTTGGGCTTGAGAAGGATGCATTGTGGCAAAGAGTGATAGAAGTGAAGTATAGTTGCGAGTGGGGGGCTGGTGTTCCAACTCAGTGTTCGGTTCCCGTGGGGTGATTTATGGAAGTATGTTAGAAAGGGTTGGCCTACTCTATCAAGCTATCTCTAGTATAAGACGGGATAATTCTAGAGAAAAGTTTTGGCAAGATCTATGCTGTGGGGAAAACCCTTTTGCTATGTGCTTTCTTAAGTTATTTAGGATTTGCTGTGACAAGTGGGCAAGTGTGGTAGATCTTATGAAACTCACTAATGGAGTCCTACATTAGGATATGAATTTCATGCAGGTTGTGCAGGATTAGGAGTTGGGAATCTTTGTTGAATTGCATGGATATGATCTATGGGGCATTTGTAAAAGTGGGGAAGATAAATTGTGCTGGAGACTAGATCAGAAAAAGAGATTTATTGTAAGTGGTTAATATCGGGTTTTACTTTATAATAGCAACCAATATTTTCCTTGGAAAAGCATATGGATACCAAAGATAACTTCCAAAGTTGCTTTCTTTGTTAGGACTGCAACATTGGGGAAATTTCTGATGATTGACAATTTAGAGAGAAAGAGTGTGTGGCTTTTGGATTGGTTTTATATATGTAAACGCAATGGTGAATCATTAGACCATTTATTATTTCACTGTCCTATTGCTACAAAATTGTGGTCTATGGTGTGTCTAAGGTGTTGGGCTAATTTGGAGGACTGTGGTGGAGTTGTTAGCTTGTTGGCTAGGGTTTTTTTTGGCATCACCAGAATGGTCATTTGTGAATGGCTACCACACACTGCTTGATGTGGTGTCTGTGGAGGGAGAGGACCAACTGAAGTTTCGAAGATATAGAGAAAACTGTGTCTGATCTCAGTTATTTTTCCTCAGAACTTTGCTTGATTGGATGTTAGTTTTGCATAGTCAGCCTTTATGACAGATTTATGTAATTTGCACAATTGATTGTATAGTCCCTAGTTGTGTACATGATTATCAAAATTGCGATCCTGGATCCTACACTCCTAAATTGATTTGGATTGCTATAGGATTAATCAGGATGTAGAGTCAAGATGGGATCGTGTGCCAGAGCATAGGATCGCAACCTTACTGGGATTATGGGTGATTCTACAACACATAGAGAATGGATCAATTTTTGTCAAATGGGTCTCCCATTTAGACCCTAAATTGAGACTATTTGGGCTCAATTTTATCAATGCTGGTGTCAGGGTATGTCATTCTCAAACAGGACCCATTTTATCTTTTGTGTTTTACTGTGGTTGATGTGCAGGGTGGTGATGATAATATTAGTGGTGTTGCTGATGGTAATAGTGATGATGATGAAGTTTGAAAGAAGACAACAAAAAAGCTACCACGAAACAGGCTAAAGGAGAGAAGGCATCCTGGAAAAAAGTGCAAAGCAGTCAAAATAGTAAGAAGCCAAAGAAAGTAAAGTAGGTAGCTATTAACATATTTAGAAGGTTGTCAATCCCATTGTGTTTTTGGATGATTAACATTTACTGTTGATTTATCTGTTCTTAATAGTTTAGCCTTTTTGTCATATGGATTTTGATCAATCTTGATAATGTGGCTGCCTTGCCGGTGATGCTCATGACTTCTGTTATGTGTTAACTTCTATATGGTACTTGGGAGCATGGGATTATTTTAATCAATTGCAGCTAAAGAATGTCCTAGTCTATCGTGTATGAAATGATCAATTTACTTTGAATGTTTTATTACCATCTTCTGCCGGGAAGGAAAAAAAAGAAAGAGAAAACAAGTATCTCCCTGGTTTTTCAGGGTGGCTGAATGTTCAACTTAGTTTCGTCATGGTCTTGGGTTCAACTGCAGATTCTCACACTACATTCTAGGAAATCTCAAACTGTTACTGCATTTCCTGATTTTTTAAAATAAAATTTAGTTCGGAAGCTTAACCCTTTTTAAAAATCCAAAATTTTAAATAATTAAATGCTGATGAACTTCGAGTGCATTGCAGCAATGCTCTGAAACTTGCAATTTATAATGAGATCAAGTGACAGTGACGGGGTGATGATCACTTCACTTATTAGGTGGCTTTCTTTACCTCATCATATGCAATTTTAAAAAATAAAATAAAACAAAAATTCAAGGGGAAAGTCGTTGAGGGAATGTTAATGTGTTATACAGTCCAAATATTATCTCCTGGATTTGATCATGTACTACCTACCTCAATATATATATATATATATATATATATAAACTAGCCTTGTTGCACGGATTATACGTGTCCTCAAAGACTTTTAATTTTTAAATTTTAGTGGTACTACAAATTTTACTAATTGAACTTACAAATTGATGCATTAGCAATCACAAAGAGATAACTCAAATATTAATTTATGAGGTGGTTGAAGCTCACAAATCACATTTATTGCTACGTTAGCTTGTAATTTCTCCCAAAAAAAAAAAAAAAAAGCTTGAAAGTTTTATATGATTAAACTTGTAGTACTTTCAACATTTTTGTCTTTTATTATTATTATTTTTGGTTAATATCAAAAATTTTCATTTATCCCAATTTGGGATTTGTGCATTTATCCAATTTGATTTATGTGGTTGGCAATCATTGAAATAGAGTTGGGTTACTTTATTTTTATAAAATAGTGAGTTTTAACTAGTTTTGATTTGCCAAAAAAAAAAAAAAATCAAATTAAAAATATATTTATAATAATAATAGTTGTTAAACTAGGATTTTAGTCTGGAAAGCAATATTAACACACGATTCAAAGGAATAAATTCTCACTTTAAAAAAATGAGAACAAAAAACTACTCTCCACTTTTAAATGGAAAATCTTGTGTTGGAATTCACCTTCTACTAAACTCAACTCTAATGGCTCCTTCTATGGTAATTACTTATAACATTTTTGTCTTTTATTATTATTATTATTTTTGGTTAATATCAAAATTTTTCATTCATCCCAATTTGGAATTTATGCGTTTGTCCAATTTGATTTATGTGCTTGGCAATCATTAAAATAAAGTTGGGTTACTTTATTTTTATAAAACAGTGAGTTTTAACTAGTTTTAATTTGCCAAAAAAAAATCAAATTAAAAATATATTTATAATGATAATAGTGGTCGAACTAGGATTTTAGTTTGGAAAGTAATATTAAGACACAATTCAAAGGAATAAATTCTCACTTTAAAAAAATGAGAACAAAAACCCTGCCCTCCACTTTGAAATGGAAAAGCTTGTGTTGGAATTCACCTTCTACTAAACTCAACTCTAATGGCTCCTCCTGTGGTAATTACTTATAACATTTTTGTCTTTTATTATTACTATTATTATTTTTGCTTAATATCAAAAATTTTCATTCATCCCAATTTGGGATTTATGTGTTTGTCCAATTTGATTTATGTGGTTGGCAATCCTTGAAATAGAGTTGGTTTACTTTATTTTTATAAAACAATGAGTTTTAACTAGTTTTAATTTGCCAAAAAAATCAAATTAAAAATATATTTATAATGATAATAGTGGTTGAACTAGGATTTTAGCCTGGAAAGCAATATTAAGACACGATTCAAAGGAATAAATTCTCATTTAAAAAAAATGAGAACAAAAACCCTGCCCTCCACTCTGAAATGGAAAAGCTTGTGTTGAAATTCACCTTCTACTAAACTCAACTAGGATTTTATAATAATTTCTTCTTTTAACATAAAAAACAGGGAAGTAGTTTATTATCAACATGGGAAATTTTTTTCTCGTTTATCAAATAAAAAAAAAATATATGGGAATTATTTATTATTATGCTCCAAACTCTTTTAAGCTTAATATTTCCTCAGACTTTCTTTCCTTTTACTCTCAAAGTGTAATAATTTTATTATTATATAAAAAATTTAATAATTTAATTTTGAATCCCTTCCCTTCTCTCCACTTGTGATTTGAGAAATGAGAAAGCCTTTTGCTTTTCCTATGGGCTGGAGGCAGTTATTAAAGTGACACTTAAACTTAAACATAGGGCATATTTTATGTCCAAAACCAAAACAGACGTCTAGGTTTGTTTGGTACGGAAATTTAAACATATGTTTTTAGTTTTTAAATAATATTATACGTATTTTTATACATTTTTTCACTTACATAAATTTCTAAAAAAACTGAAAATTATTATTTAAATATACATACCAAACGGGCCTCTAAGGGTGCATTTGGATTGGTATTATAAATAAAAATTATTTCACTCTTCAACTTATTTTTACTACTATTTATTAGTTCATTTCACTTTTTGACACTATTTATAAGTACTACTATACTATTTCAACTCACTTTTACATTTACCTACAATACTTTTAATAATAATTTTTCAATTTTAATAAAATAAACGATATTTAAACCTACCCTCAACGTCCAAACACCAGTGGGAAAACCATTGACCAACAAAGAGAAAAACAAAACACAAAGCCCCCAAAAAAGGAAAAGAGAAAAGGCAAGGCAATCACAATATCACACGTGGCAACAAAACAGAAGTTACAAGAAACACACCATTAAAAGAAGTTATTATCATCATCTCTTTTACATCAATCACCTTCTCACCCATTTTCTGTCTTTGCTCTCACATTGTGTCCACACACACTCTCTCTTTACTACCAGGTGATGAAGACAACCTCGTAGTCATCATTGAGGTTGTGGTGGCACCGACTTTGAAGCACTTCTGTTCTGTTTTATTGTAAATTACTTCATGGGAATTTTCAAAATTTTGTAAGTTGTTATCTTATTGATAAAATTCATAATATATGTGAAATTTCCTTGCCTTAGTATTAATTCCCAAACCCCAATTTAGTACAGCAACTATAATACTGTAATTGTCTGTAATACATGTACTTTTAGTTTTTATTTTTTATTTATTTATTTTGGGATTCAACTTTCAGGTGAAGAGCTTTGGAGATGATGCAACTGAAGTTGTTGTTCTAAAAATTCTCAAACTTGTCGAAAAGAAGCGATGTCGTCTCCGGAGGTTTCTGGAATCTTGGAGAACTCAAAGGAGCTCGATCGGATAAGGAAAGAACAGGAGGAGGTGCTTGTCGAGATCAACAAGATGCACAAGAAGCTCCAAGCCAGTGAGATTTCTTCTTTTAACTCATTGATCCAAATTAAAAAAAAAAATTAAAATAAAATTTGAAACTTGAGGTTCGGTCTTTATCTTTTGGTACCTTGGATTAATGGGTATGTGTTAATGTAGTTAATGTTTGTGTTCTTGTTTAGATTTTTTATATTTATGTGTTTGAATGTTTAAAGTTTGTGTTTTTGGAGATGGGTTTGGTTGAAATTAGCTGCTATTTGAGTTATGCTAGCTGGGTTTGTTTCTGATCATGAGCTTTGCTGACAATTGGTTTTAGTGTCATTGAATGTGGATATGTTATGAAGGGATGGTTTGGGTGGTTTTTATCAATTTGAGAGTGTGAGAAAGTTTAAATTACTGTCTGGGTTTTCATTTTTGGGAAAGCCAAGATGGAAATTATTTGATCATGGGTTTAAAATGTGTATATTGTGGACCTGGAATTGGTCACTGGGTCGTGATCAATGAGGAGCTCTCCACTTCAGCTAAATTTTGTTGTTTAACTTAATAGTTTGAGCTTTGTTCTAAGACTGTGGAGGTGCCTAATTTGGAGTATTAGAGTTCATAGAAAATTAACTTTACGGGTTATAGAAGCTTAACTTTGTTGGGTTTCCTTAAGTGATAAATCAACGTAGATTTAAGACGACAAGAGGGGTCATTGTGTTATTGAGTATGCTTGATAGGGATATCGGTTGTATCGAGAATATATCATCAAGGCAAGACAGCTAGTTAGATCCTCTGATGATTATTTGCATGTATACAGTCAATATTTCATATAATGACTGATGCACCTTTTCACATGAACCTCTTATGATTATCTTCAGCTATGTATTACTTTGTCATAAATGATATCATTGTATCTGGTTGGTGGTGTTGTGTATCCATAGTTTACTCCAAAGGGGTGGGTCCAAAGGGCACTGCCTTTGTGAGAATCCATGTCATAAAAAAAAAAAAAAAATTTGATATCATTGTACTTATATCATCATATGTTACGTTTTATTACTAGTCTCAACCTATTTATGTATTACTAGTCTTAACCTATTTATGTTAGGTTAGGAAGGGTAATGTACAACATTATAATAAAATATCTATGCACGTCAACTCGACCTTAAGATAAATGGGTACATGTAGAAGCAATAATTTCTCCGTAAGCATCCATTTGGATCTGTTAAAGAACGAAGGAGAGTAATAGAAAAGTTTAAAAATGCTTAGTTAGGAATCTAATCTCTTGAGCAATCTAGTAATTTCCTTTTTCTCACCTGAATTCTAAACAGAACCATCCTATGCCGACTTTGGAAAGTTTATGTCAAATAATTGGGTAGTTGTCTTATATGCATATTGGATAGGCATGAGCGGAATAAGCGAACGTTTGAGGATTTGGAGTATACAGCAGATCAGATCTTAGCTTATTGTTGGTACTTTGTTTGATTGGGCGCATGCTTGGGACTCACTAATAAAGATTAAATTCCTATGTTTATTGAGTCTTTATCTCTTTGTATATAGAATTTTGTATTTTTTTTGTAATTCTTTAGGCAATTCTTTTTTTTCTTTTTTTTTTGGATAAGAAATTCTTTAGGCAATTCATCATTCATGCCTGTTTTTGTATGAAGCAGTCCCTTTTTTAAATAAATTTTTTATTACCTATAAAAAATGAATATTGAATGGAAAAAAGAGAAGAAAAATAAAGTCATGCCGTTGATTCAGTTTAGGAATAGAGCCAGAGAGTACATCAATTTAAAAAATAGAATGAAGATAAATTGTTTGGGGATATCTGTAAATGGCTAAATCCTATGCCAGTTTCAACCTGTGTAATAGTCAAGTATTTGACAAAGGAAAAAACCACCAAAAAATAAAAAGATAGATAACCTAGGAGTCAGCTCCAAGTATGAGAGAGCAAACCTCTAGGAGTTAGTATCTAGGGTTGGCTGGAGTCAACACCAAACCATTATAAAATTCCAAGATAAATTTTATCAATCGGTCAAATTGTAAAACAAAACCGAAGCCTTGGATTATTTAAATAGAAACTTATTATCCTGGTAGGAATAAAAAATAACTTTACTTTACTTGCAAGAAAAGAACTTAACCTCCTAAATCAAATAGGAATAGAAAACATCAAATTACATAAAAGAAATCATAATTATTACATGACTGGGATTAGGTCTGTAGGTCCAATTAGTAGTAGGCTCCGTCTGTGAAGCCACAGGTTGGTCCATCTTCTTTTTACACCTATGCCTATAGGTCTACACAATCAGAGGCCCTATATCTTGTGTCCACACCTTCGCTTGGTTCCTATTAATTCTTACAAATTAGCTTCTTTGTGATGCATTTGTATGTGTCTTATATTATACTTCAATTGTACGGACAATACCTATGAAAACAACACTTCCCATGATGTTGCCAATGTAAGCCTACTCCTCAGATGCTTTCAGCAGTTATCCACTTTGCACTTGGCTGCTCACTGTTTACCGTGGGCATGATAACTAGTACACCAGAGGTGTGTCCTTCCCAGTCCTCTCATACTAGGGAAAGGTCCTCTCAATGCTCTAACACCCACGCTGGATATGGACCGAACTGTCTCATGACGTTTTGAACCCAGCTCACGTGGTTTATTGTAAGAGGTTATATGGTTCTAAATAGAGCTAAATGGTGGCATGCAGCCAACCCTGAGTAATTAAGATAAGCTGTATGAGTTTGGTACTCTAGTTGAATTGGTTGATGTAGGAAATTGAGACATGGCATAGATACAGCTCAAAAGAAAGGAAAGAAGTGTAGGGGGGACACAATATAGATTAACTGTGCTAGGTAGATCAAACTTTCTATAACTTTTGTAGACTTTTCTATGTGTAAAATGTATTCAAGTTGGCAAAGTAGAGTCATACTAAACAAATTTATAGATTGAAATTATTCATTTCTAACTGTCGAAGATAAAAGTATAAGTGTCAATATTGTAGGATACGTCACATGAGGAAAAAGTGACATCATCTTCTATGCTGGGAGTTAGATAGGAATGTGTTTGGGAATATTTAATCTGGAAAACTTCACAATTTGCTTTGTTACTTTTGAAAAATGTGGAGAGGAATATGTGTATACATATTACTCAAAATTTCAGAAATAAGATGTGCATAACAAATTGTTACGACAGTGCATCTATGTGTTGGCATCATCAGAGATTTTGGATAATATTTGTGGAATATGTAAATATTTCTTTGGATCTGAATTTATTTAATTAAAATAAGCTAAAGAGAACTATGACATAAAGCATGGAGGCTTCAATCAACTAAAAAATCTTCTTCCTAGAAGCGCTCTAGCCTTTATCTGTAACTGTGTATAAAAGTCAGTAAAATTAAATTCTATAAAAGATTCTTAACAAACATCACGAACTTACTTTATTAAGCATATTATGATAATTTTTTCATACTAATGTTGTTACTCATCTCCCAACTCATAGCTGCTGCTGACTATGTTTGATTGCAAGATGGTGAAGGGAAGGGAAGTACCTTCCTTTAAAGTGTTTGGCTTTCTTGGAAAAATTGGAATTGGAGGAACTTATGTGATTGGTTCCAAAGTTATTAACAACTGAAACAGACTCTTTTTCTTGTCTGTTCTTCCCTTGTCTCCAAGTTGGGAGGATAGAAAATGGAGGGCCCTGGAGGGAGGGGCTTCATGCAATCTGCCATCCTTCTTCCCCTTCACCCGATTACACAAAGAATAGCCACTTTTCTCCTTCCCTTTTCCATTACCCACCTTTTTCCCTCCCTGCCTTCCATCCAAGCAAGCATTGCCCAAGTCCCTCCACTAACTAAATGGTTGTTTGATGCCAATCTAACTCCATAAATTATAACAATAAGCTAACATAACTTATATACTTTAATTTATGATGATTCTTGTTAATTATTTACCTAAAGCAGCGAATTGACAACAGCACTGCCACCACTATAATTGTCTCTCACTGTAGTCACTGCTGTCTTAACTATTACACAATTACTCCACTTCTAGTTTAGAACAACCTTTCCACCATCTTTTTGCTAGCCCTTAAGACCGTTGTTGCCACCATCACTAACCCACTGCTACTATTATCTTGGCCCCATACACCACTATTATCATCTCAAGTTCAACCATTTACCTATTCCAACATCACTATTATTGTTGGCAACCATGCAACTGAATTCCACCACTACCATCTCAATGTCTCCAGCAGTATACTATATGTGATCCAATATTCTTCCTTGATCACAATCTAGTTCTGTTTTCTTCTGTAGCTGGGTTTTATATCTTTCTTTGTATGTTGGTGCAGCTCCTGAGGTGGTTGAGAAGCCTGGAGATAATTCATTATCTAGGTTGAAAGTTTTGTATACTCTTGCGAAAGACCTGTCAGAGAGTGAAATAACGTATGTCCATTCTACAGCTTTTATGATATTGATATTTTCTACTTAAAAAAAAAAATTTCAGAAACATGTTTTGCACCTTATATAATTCTCATTATTGTACTTGGCTGCAGCATTTCCAGCATGTTGTTAAATCAACTTGATCATCTGGTTCCTCCTGGGCCTCAAGGACAATTAAGAAGAAGGCTAGGTTTGTGCTAGAATCTTTGAGCTATAAGATATTATGGGAACATTAGTGAATGCTGTAACCTTTTGATTAATCTTTCCCATTTTAGGTTTTCAGTTATAAAAAGCTTTTATATATATGTGTGTGTGTGTGTGTGTGTGTGTGTATATACACATAAATTGTTTTCAAAATAATAACCATCTTATAAATGTTCCTAGCCTAGGTTTGTTTTTAATTTACCTCGTAATCCATATCCTACTATCCATAAGGAGGCATGAATCTGTAACCTTTTAATCAAGCTTTCATGTTTTAAGTTTTTAGGGTTTTATTTATTTTTATTATATATTGTTACTTTCCAATACATATTCTACTAGTCATGTGAAGTTATGCATTTGGACTTGACGGGAAGAAATTGGAGTGTAGATAGGCACATATGCCAAATATATTGTTGAGATAAAAGAATCCGTGTCTCTATCATTTTGAAATTCTCTTGATTTAGTTGAGGAACTTAACTATTTTCATGCGTACTTGTACATTTAATAAAAAGGTTATGTTGTTTTCATTACATGTAGTCTTTAGATTTCTATTTAGTTCTCTAAACAGAATTAAATACCAATAACTTCAAGCTATAGCCATCTTAAACAGCACTCTTAAATTTAATGCTGAGCATTTCATGACGAGCTAATAACTCAGATCTTTTGCTTAGTTGATTGAAGCATGTTTTTCAGTTCTCAAGATTACTCTTGAATCCTGTTGCTAATCCTCGATTGTGTTAGCTATAGCGAATTCATTGTGATAGATAGCAGCATCAAGGGACATGGCATGCTATCAATTTTTGGTGGATGACATTGAATTTTTGTTAGGATGAGCGACGAACTTCTCACAAATAATTTTAGAAGGGCACATAAATTAGCATTTAAGTTTCATCAACCCGTATAGCTTTGCTAGTGAATATAAAAAATGAAGCCAATAAAATGCATTTTAGTGTCTGATTCCAACGAGATGCTTGTCTTGTTGTTATGGGAATTATATACTTTGTTCATTTGGCTGACAATTCATAAATTACAGAAGGCAATGATCCGAAAAGGAAAAGAATGAAGACTGATTCAGATATTTCAAGGATTTCGAATAATGTGCGAAGTCAACTAGAGGCTTGTGCTAATTTAAAGGGAGAACAGGTATGCATATATCATGATATATTTTTTAATCATGCATGATTTCATTAGAGTTAGCACATCCAACTAATTAATTCTTTCGGCAAACAAGTTCTTTCACTTGGATGATATTTTGTGCAGTTCAGTTTTATTAATGTGAACTGTTATTCCAGGTAGCAGCTAGAGTCAGACTAGATGAGGCTGATAAGGATGAGTGGTTCGTTGTAAAAGTTCTGCATTTTGATAAGGAGACAAGAGAGTAAGTTCAGTTCCTGTAAATAGGACATCACCATGTCATGATTTTAACTTTTTTGACGAATTAAAGCCCTTCTTCAAGATCATCATGATAACTGATTGATCTATTTGAGCTGGCTTATCAAATTATAATTGTGTTGTTTGAGCTTCAGGCTAGCTCAAGAAAGAAAAAAAGAAGAAAAGAGCCAAGCTCATGTTATGACTTTCCCATTTATCTATCAAGTTTGATTATGGCCCCAATTCAATTGCCTAGTGATAAATGCCTGGCTCAAGGTCAAATTGAGGCTTAAGCTATGAAATTATTTTGAAATGAATTATGGCACGGTGTAGATGTAACTTTTCTAATGATTAAGTGCAATGTATACCCATTAAAACACATGCCATATGAATATAACTGTCTAACTCAGAGATGTTATATGCTCCATATTCACGTGCCTAAGTAGCCCTTGAATGCTTGTAGATGAGTTGTTGAGGAATGAAACCATAAGGGTTAGTCTAGAATGGATTAATATACGAATTTGAATGAGCTTGTTGTGGAGATAACATCAAAGTATCAAACTGTTTGTGAGCTGGTTGCTATATTTTTACCATAGACAGAAGTTACTGCATTTATCTTGTGTTGCCAGTAATTAGTGATGGAACAAAGGGGTAGAAGAATTTTTCTTGTTGCAGAACGGGTAATATAGAAAATGGAAAACAAAAACAGAAAACCCTAGGCTTCAAACTATTCTTGGAGTCTCTTTTTAATGGGTTTCAAGGATTACATCAAGCCTCAATTACATTCTTTAAAATCCTCAACAACATTAAAGCCCAAATTCAAAAGTTAATAAGAAATCTACTTCAAAATTTGAAAAAGAAATATGGTATCTTAAATAAGAAAAATATATTAAATAATGAACACTAAAATAATTTTGATTGTGCTGCCTGCATCACTACTTTAAAGCCCAAATTTAAAATTCAAATCTGAAACACGGTCTCTCAAATAAGAGAAATTCTGAAATAATAAAATCTAAAATTATTATGGTTGTGCTGCTTGCATCGCTACTCTAGGTATTTTTTTTTCCCTTCAGAAATTACTTTATTCCTTGCTTATGAAGAAGCAAATGTGCAGATTTGAAGTCCTAGACGAGGAACCAGGTGATGATGATGAGGGTGGTGGCCAAAGGTAGCTTTCTTTTATTGACTCTAATTTGATTGCCCAATTTAAAATTCTATTTAGATACTTCTATGTTATCTTTCTATTTCCATAATTTTGTTTAATTATTAATTACTTGGCTTAACTATGCGTGCTACTTGACTTGCATTGAGAACTCTATTATATTTTAATGGTTTTAGGTTATAGAGTGATCTGGGATTTATTAGATTACTAATAATTTCTTGGACAACCAACACCACCCCCCCCCCCCCCCCCCCCCCAACGCCACCTTTTGTTCTTTCTCCTCCTTGATGCTCCTTTGTGACTTATGCCCTATAGTGTTAAAATTGCTTTTCTTTATTCTTTTCTCTTTGGCCTGATTTAATATTGGTCTTTCAGCAGGTCAGTTTTGTATGAAGAGACAAAAAATTGTTGATACTTGCTGGATAGAACTTTCTATTTTAGATATATTTAAAGAATGTGGATAAGTCTTTCAGGGTTATGACTAGAAGACTAGAACTTACATGGTTCCTAATGAGCTGGATTGGCCCAGAGATGCTGAGTGTTGTCTTTTCTCCACCATTTTTTTTCTTTGGCTTAATGATGAGTGCCGGTTGTCCTACTGTTAAATGCTTAGAGTAATAATATGGTTTATGTATATATTTTACTTCTCTATGTAATGAACTATTTTCATCTGAGAGTGACATTCCTTTTTCCTTGCTGTTCTTAGGAAGTACAAGCTGCCCATGTCAAGAATTATTCCTTTCCCCAAGAGAAATGATCTTAGTAATGTACAAGATTTCCCTACTGGAAGTCAGGTTTTGGCTGTCTATCCAGGAACAACTGCACTTTATAAGGCAACTGTTGTTAATGGCCATCGCAAGGTGACAATTCTATCTAATTTTTTTACTTGAACAGAAGTTATTATTCATTTCCTTCGAATTCCAATATTCTATAGATTCTTATACTTCCTTTTGAAAATGCCTGTGAGTTTTGCATGAATCTAACTACTTCTTGTAATTTTGCATATTGTGGCCTTCTATCAATTGTTCCAAAATATTTTCAGAGGAAGACGGATGAGTAAGTATATCATTCTTTGTCTTTTAATACTCACTGTCTATAATTTTTGGAAAGAGTGCATTGTCAATTTTGCCATAGCTTCTTATGTAATTTGATTTCATTAGTAAAATTGATAACCTCAATTTGTTTTATTAGTTTCTCTTCAGGGTAGATTATGGATTCTAATGTAATTTGATTTCATTAGTCACTGAAATGATAAACATATAACCAAAAAAAAAAAAGGATTCTAACATTTTTTTTAAGGAAACAAATAAGCTTAATTTATCTAGCAAAGTAATTTCTTCATATAAGGAAGATGTAGAAGAATGATGACACTGCCATGTGCTTCCAAATGAGGATATTTTTCTTTAAGATCTTTATATTATGTTGTCAATAATACATATTTCATGATTTGGTTGGGCAGTTATTTACTGGAATTTGATGATGATGAGGAAAATGGATCATTGCCTAAAAGGACGGTACACTTCCAAAAGGTGGTTCCTCTGCCTGAAGAATCTCGTCAATGAATTCAAGCTGTTTATAGCCGTGTATGAATCTCAAGTGTTATGTAGCATTATGAAGCTGGCCTTTAGCGTGCCTTACGTTACTTTTTTATGTTATATAATCATATTTATTTCTTATTCCTCTCAAGTATTGAAAATGTTAAGACTTTCTGTCATTCCGTCCATTCCCGTTAACTTTTATCTTACGTGCCCAAGTGTCATTTGAAATTATTCCTCTCTTGGGAAAAAGTTTTTCTACCAAGAAATGAAATATTCAGCCAAAAAATAAAAATAAAAAAGGAATGATTATAAGAACGTATCACTTGTGGTATGTGTAAATTTTGTTTCTCAGTAAAATAAAGAACAAAGTGCTAACTTTTGTTTAAAGGTTGGGGTTTCTACTTTCTAGTCTTGGAACAGTTTCAAATTTCAAACAAAATGGCCAGAGCCTCAGCATAATGGAGCCAAAAATTGCCTACCAAAACCAACTGTGACCCAAATGGAAAGCTGCTAAGGGCATCTCCAACAGGTTCGGTATCTGGGTTTGTTAGCTAAAATTTAGAGAATTTGTGTACTGTTCATGCTCCAACAGGTTTGGCATACCTAGATTTTTTTGGGCTAATGAATGGTAGCCCATCAAGTCTGATGGGCTACTGTAGATTAGCAACTGATTTTTTTTCATTAAAAAATTCCAGCACTTAATATTTTATCACTTCTTTCTCTTTCTTCTTTGATTTGTTTCTTCTCCTAGAACAATTCTTGCTCTCACAAAACAATTCTTGCTCTCATAAAAAACTGATTTAATTTAAACAACAAATCTAAAATCAAAACAACAACAGATCAAGAACAGAAGAAAAAAAAAATAGAACAACAATAAAAGATCAAGAAAAAAAAATAGAGACGTATGTGTGTGGTGGAGCATCAGCGGTGAGGAGGAGGAGCAGTGGTGGTGGTGTGGTGGAGTAAGGGCGATTTCTCCTTTCTCTCCATGCGTGTTTTTGTGTGTTTGAAGATTATGGTAGAAAAAGAAAAGAAAAAGAGTTGAAAAGGAGAGAGCTGGAGAAAGATATAGAGAGGGAGGTTCTGGAAGTGAAAAAAAAAAGGAGAGGAGAGGATGAGATGTATGGGTATACGTGTGTGGTGCAGAAAAAACAAGAGAAAAAAAAAAGGAAACATATGGATGAAAGAATGGAAATACTACTACAATATTTTTATAATATTTTCACAATAAATTTTAAGCAACAGATTGTTATTAGTTAATATTGGCGAATAAAAAAATAATTTCAGTGGTGAGTTTAAATTAGAACTAGTAACAACTTTCCACATAAATTTTGTTGTGAAAGTATTGCGTAAAATGTTGTGAACATAACACTTCTCATTGAAAAATATAGTTGTTAAAAAAAGAATAAATGATGATTAAAAAAAGAATAAACAATGAATGAAGAAATAATATTTAAATGAGATAGAGAATATGATAGAGAATCTGTTGGAAGTGCATTTGAAAAAGTTGGTAGGTAAAAGCTAAATGTCACTGTTCATTCTCCAAACAGTACAAAAATTTGGAAAATCTGCTGGAGATGCTCTACCTGCATATCCTATCCATTCTACCTAGAACCGACTCTTCTTAACTTGCTGTTAAATTAAGCTGAAACAGCCTACCAATCACATAATATGGCCAAATCTATACATGTAAAGACAATGTCATTGTAAGTTCTCAGCAATTTCCTCTCCCTCTCTCTCTCTCTCTCTCTCTCTCTCTCTCTCAATTGAATAATTATGCATATGCACACACATCTAGACAAAGAAACCCCCCTGCTTTATCTTTCCCTCCCTTTGTAAAGTGCAACACATCCTTTGCCATAACCCCTCCTCTGTCTTACAAGAAAAGCAAAGAGTGGAATATCTTTAAGGGAGTTCCCATCAGTAAGTGAGTGTTTTTGAACACTGCAACTTTGTCAGGCAAGCAACTATCATTTACTATCTTTAGCATCTTCGACAACCAACTTTCTTAGTTTCCATCTATGAATATTATATTTATACACCTTCTTTAAACTTATATGCACTCTTTGAAGAAAAACTTATAGGTAGCTAAATTGTTCATTGATAAAAGACTAAATGTTACAATAATATTCTTTTTGTACTCACTTCAAAAAAAAAAAATTCTTTTTGTACTCTGTATTTGCTCCAAAAAAGAAGGAAGTTTTGCTACTCTTGGTTGCATTCATGAAAAATATGTATGCTCATTTAAGATACCATTTTTAGTGTTCCACTTACAATCTGCCAATTACAGTTTTTTTCTCTTTTCTTTTTTCTTTTTAAATTTCATTTTAAACTTTGGTTACTTTATAAGAGAAAATAAGTATTTATGATAGATTGTGAATACAAATCCTCTATACCACTTTTTGTATTCTATTTTATGTTCCACTAATTATGGTATGTCGTTTGTTTGTTTAATTTTCTATTTTAAATTTTGATTATTTTATAAGGAAAGTTAAATGAATATAAAGCATACTATGATTGGTGAAATATAAAGTAGAATACAAAAAAATGTAGACAAGATTTGTATTCATAGATTAATATTAATAGAGTATAAAGTGGAATACTTAGAGTAGGATAGAAGATATTGTTATATGTTATTATTATTATTATTTATTTCTTTACATCCGATAGACAATGGTATTTTAATGTAATGCAGACTTCAGTTAAAAAACAAAATATGTACTCACAAAAACATATACTTTGTGTAGGTGAAATGGATATCACCTCACTTGTGTTAGAAATTTCTTCGTCAGTGGATCTTTCAAGATTTAAGAATTTCATGACAGTGAGTAAGGGTAAGAGTAAGCATAACACTAATGATGCATACAGATCCGGAAATGAAATCTTGTGGGATTTCATCAAGAAGTTTGACAAGCTGTGTGTTAAGGCAGATGCAATGACGGGAAAGGAAAAACAACTCAAGTTGGAAATGAATAGTTCAAGTGATATAAAACTGTTAACAGATTCAAAGGCTTCAGATTCAAAGAAAATTGTGAAGCCAGTGAGTTGTTCAGGAGGAAAGGTTTGCAATAATAGTTCTTGCAAGGGGAAGGGAATCTTGCAGGCTGGTGTTGTTGAACACCTTAATGGCCGACTGAAAATCCTTGAAGAAGAAACTAAGACTATGAAACAAGATATCTTGGAGGCTCTGGAAGAAAGGAGAGAGCTGGTGAATGATATATATGAGCAGTTTCAGATTATACATAGTCACCTTCGCATACGAAATCAAGTGATGGAAGAGTCTAGTTATGATGATACTTTGATTGCAAATTCTCCAAAGGTAACTCTTTCTGCTATGTAGTGATATGTCTTATCCACTAATATATAGAAATTGAGTTGTACTTCAATTAATTTTGTTGTGCCTGGCCTGCAAAGATCTGCTTTTAGTCTTTTCTTCTCTGGTTACTGAAGGCATCACTTTGTCTTTACTTTTTGTGCCGGGAAGAAGTTAGCTGTTTGCTGTTAGTTATTGGTGAAGCATGAGTTCCTGATCCTAGGCTTGTGGATCAATGTCACTAACCTTCTATGCATCATTTACTAATTGTTTTTCACCCAAGAATATTAAGAACAATATTTATCTTATGAAAGAATACCCAAAAAAAGGGACTTGCTTCGCCTTCAACTTAATATTTGACTTTTATGGTATTTGATATTCTTAACTCTTAAGGTCTGGTAATTGGTAAATGATGTTTGTGCAGCCCGTGGTGGGGTCTAATAGGCCATCTTGAAACATAGAAATACAAGGAAAGTTCCTACATACACGCTCATTTTCAAAGAATCTATGCATTTGAAACTAGGAACACAAATGACAAAACATCTAAGTCGCATTATAAAGTTGCTATTGGTCTTCACGGCACACCCTACTTCCAGCTCTTTTCATGCTGAAAATGGCAGATTTCAAAGCATATTGCATTCACTACATTAGTTTTGTAGTAGTCAAACAGTTTGCCCAAATTATTCCAATAAATTGAGAGTATTCATTTTCAAGAGACCCAAGACTCAACAAGTTAAAGACTTATTCTAACTTCTCTAGAGTTTCTTTGGTATGACTGACTGTTTGGTTGCGGAAGGATTGAACAAAAAGAAACTGAGAACAAAATTAGTTGGTTTGTGTAAGCTTTGCTCTATCAATTTTCAATACTTGTATGCATAACTTTTACATGTTTGTGGTGTATAAACAGGATGGAAGAATAATTGGGACTGGTATAACAGAAATTTTTCTTCAAGAACCAAGTATGTCTCTTGTCACCAGAGATCTTAGAGCTGGCACTTTAGAATTCCAAGAATCTGCTTAAGTAGTGCATGGACTCTCAATGAGATGATTTTTTTTTTATCTGAAATTTTATGAAAGTTGTGCAACCACCTGTTTTAGTTTGTGTTTTTTTGGTGTGTTAAAAAAAAAAAAAAAATATATATATATATATATACACACACATACATATATATACAGTCTTTGGAGTCCACTATAAATTTTACTATGTTTATCAACTGTTTCTCATATAATAATATGAGTTTTTGGCTGAATATTGGTAAAAATTGAGTTTATTTGTGATATGTGTAATGTTCAAAGTTATTTAACTGCTTGAGGAGAGAGATGAATTTTGGTAATGATGTTGCCAAAATTGTGAGAAAAAATAAGAGAGAGAAGATAGAAATGATGTGACAAGGGAAGGAGAGAGAAAAGTCATTTTGGCAATAGTATTGTTGAGATTTCTACTGCCCAATAAATTTGTATTGTGGCAATACCATTGCTGAATAGGAGAGAAGAAGAAAAAGAAATTAACTGTTGCAATGCAAGTGCCTAAATAGGAGAGATGAGGGAGGAAATTCTTTTTTGTATTTTGGCAATCACAATACCCAAATATGAGAGAGAAGGGAGATTATATTTTGTTTTTTTTTTTTTTTTTTGCCTAAAAGAGAAAAGAGACTATTTCCAAATATTATATACATATTTATATGGTTCGAATAAAGATCTTCATTGTGGATGGTTGCAAATATATAATGAAGAGCTTTGTTGGGTTAAAATAGATTGACTCCAGTTAATTAATTCAATTACCCAAGTTGATTAATTAGGTCAAATTACATGCAAATCCCAGAGGCAACCAACAAATCACCAATAACTAATATGCAGCAGAAAATAAATTAACATGGTAATTTGTTGACAAATAGGGAAAACATCTCACAAGGCAAAAACCCCACCGTGTGAATTTAAGGTCACCACTCCCAAAAATCCACTAATTAATAATCAAGCGATTACAAGTATAAGGAATCTTACCATTACCTTGGCTTGTTCCAAAATACCAACCTACAATTAAACATTTACTTCAATACACAATTGAACTTGATCTTGTAGTAGGCTTCTTTGTTTTGCACAAATCTCCAATCTGTGACTAGTTCCTTTGCACAGAGACTAACTTCAACAACTTGATTGATTGTTGTTGGCTGCAAAATTCTCCACTTCATAAACGATGAAGATCAAGAAGTACTTGGTTACAAAACCCTAAACCTTATATATGTTTAGGGTTGTAGAGAGAGAAACCCTAATCATTCAAATCATCATGGGCCGAAATTCAGATTTGAGAAATCTGAAATTATAATTCTCGATAGATTGAGCTTGTGTCAAGCTTGTATCAAGCTTCTTCATTAATCTTCAATAGCAGCTAGTGTCAAGCTTTAATGAAATAAATTTTCTTCACTTGTTTCTTGGATCAAACTTCATGTCTTTAATGCTATCACTTGATATGTTAGAATAACATATTTCTTGATACATTAAACTCAACTTAGATTTACCCAATTACAAGTAAAATGCGTTTTGTCAAAAGATTAGCCAATTACATAGAAAATATGACCCTAACAAGCTTCAATTGCATATGAAGAACCTAAGGAACAACACTTACTGGAGAGTTAAACAACATGAGTCTAAAAGTTGTGTTTGTGTTTTGTTTTTATTCTTTCTAAGGGTTTGTTTTATCTTTTTGTTCACATTTTTAACTTATCCACTACACTTGCTTGATTGACGAGGAATTCAAAAGATAAGAGTTGTGGTTTCTAATTACTTTGATAATCTGTAGAAGTGTTTTCCAAACCGCACAACACACTCAAACCACTTGCAAAATGGAAAATATAGAGAGTAAGAAATATATAGAGAGAGAGAGAGAGAGAGAGAGAGAGAGCGATCTTCAAAATTGTTTGTCATTTGTTAAAAGTCTTGTAACTCAATTAGCACTTCTTAATGTTTTTAAATTCCAACAAACAATTCTCAAAAAAAAATTCTAACAAACACATACAAGGTTTAAATTCCCATCTCCAACTATCAAATTATACCAAAAAAAAAAAAAAATTGTTCTCCTTAATCCCTTTAATTAAAGAAACTACTGTTACAAATATGTCTATTAGTATTTTCTCTATAATACTAACTATTTCACTAGGGGTAATTTCCTAAAACCTCTAAAATATGATCAAATAACCATAACAAACTCTCATTCCCAGATTTGGATTAGGTGCAATTATCCCATTTTCCTCGCTATTTGTTTTTTTTTACTATTCTCAGTTTCTCACTACTCCATCTCTCTTCTAGGCCAGCCTCAATCTCTCTACTTTCTTTCATTCACTTTCCAAACAAACAGATCCAACATCTCAAATCCATATCGGAGTCTCATTAGTCTCTCCCCAAACAAACAGATCCGGCAAAAAAGAGAGCTTGGATTTTCGACAACCATTTTTTAGCACATTTTTTTATGGGAAAGAAATCGGCAAACTAGTAACAAGTTTGAAAATCGGAAGGTTGATTGTGGCTTGAACAGTTTCCAACCAAAATGACTTTTTGGATTTGTGAGTTTTAAAAATCGGATTGGTGGTCAGTCCTTGATTAACATTTTTTTTTTTTTTTTTGTTGAGAAAACAGTCCTTGATTAACATGGTTCGACTGGCTAGTTCGAGTTCAAAACTTTTTCCAAAGTTTTATAATGTTTGATAGTCTAGGAAAGTAAGGTTAACGAAAAATGCAAGGCTTGGTTATAAAGCATTAATTTCAGCAAAAAAAGGGTTTTTATTGGTGAAAAGCGTTTTTCTAAAGCCGCACATGCATCTAAATAAATAAATAAATGTGTTTTCATCTTTCACTCTTCCCTAATTTGTGTCAATGGTGAGTTTGAGTTAATTCAACTAGAAAAGTCTCTTGTCGTTGAATAAGAAATTTAAGGTTTGATTCTCGGTATACATCAAAAACTGATTGATGTTTTAGTCCAAAAATTAAGAGCAAACACCATAAATTGAAACTATATATATCAACTGTTTCTTTCACTCCCACCCCCTAATCTCATTAAGGAAGTGTTTAGTTTGACAAAAATTTATTTCTAGAAAATATTTTTCGTATTTACAAGTGTTTGGGGTAATGGAAAATGTTGGTCAACAAAAAGTATTTTCTGATTGACCGTAAAATAAAGACACTTGTGACATAAATTGGTTTAGGTTTTCATTTTTTGTCAACCATTTTCTGCCTCACTCAAAATTTATCAACCAAACATCCACCCCCACTTTCCACTGTTTGCCACCTAACTACGACACCCCAACTAATGTCTTTGGTGGCCAACCACTACAACTAGAGGCTGCTGACACCATTGGTCCCCAAACATAATTTTTTTTCTTAATCTAAAATTTTATAATTTTTTATTATATATATGCTTGGGCGATGAAAAAATTTGAGAAAGTAGTATAAAATATTTTTTTTATAATATTATCAAGAATGCAACCAAATACTGTAAAATATTTTCCAAAATATTTTTAGAAATGTAATCAAACACTTGAAAATAATTTTTTTTCAAAAAATATTTTATAAATAAAAAATATGTATCATCAAACCAAACACAGCCTAAATCACCTCTTCCGTCTTCCCTACGCTACTCGATTTGTCTCATTGTCAGTTATCACTTCCACTTGATTTTTCTCATCCTAGGTGTTTTCATGTAGACACCCATTTTGAAACCGTTCAAAGGCCAACCAAGACCACATGTTTGCAAACAACTCTTGAATTGAATCTAATCATTTCGAAAAGAAGTCTGGGCCTCTTAAAAACAAAATTTGAAGGTGAAGTGTACCTTATAGTCCTCATCAAACTTATGAGAAAATCAACTTGAGTACTATAGCCCAAGTCTTCCAATAGTGCATTGGAATTTCCTCAAATACTTGGGCAACTCTTCCAACACCAGCTAAGGGCACAAATGCATGACCCAAATACGTGAGTTTGAGAGATATATATTAAAAAAATATGTTCTCGTAATCATTTAGGATCTTTTTCTCGTTTTGTTTTTAATTTGTTGAAGTTATTTTATTTTATTTTATAGGAGTTTGTTGAAGTTGTTTGACTTAAATGGTCTTAAGTTGTATTAACCTTGTGATGGACCATCCAATAAAAATGTTTTTCCATGTTTTATTGATTTTCATGCTACCACTTAATCTATTATTTTCATGTTATTAATTTTTATGGCATAAGTTGATGCATCTAATTGAGATATTAAAGGTTCAAATCCCCCTATTCTTAAAAAAAAATTAATTTTTAATTTTTTTAGAAAGAAAAGGATATTATGCGTTGACTTACTTGAACTTGAGCCAACACATTGTTTTTTTTTTTTTTTTTGGGTTAAAAAAGCTTCATTACAAACTAAGCAGCAACAATACAATCAAAACAGATTCTATTACAAAACACCCCATTGAGGTCATCCTCAAAAACATCTAAAAGGTCCACAAGCGGACTATCAAAGGTAGAAAAATCAGCATCTAGACAATAGCTTAATCTAGCAAGACTATTCGCACACCTATTTGCCTGCTGGAAGCAATGATGAATACAAACCTGCGGAATGTGCGAAATCAAAAGTTTGCAATCATCCAACAGAGGCGATATGACATTATTCACATAAGAAGGATTATCCAAAGCATCCACAATAGCCTTGGCATCAAGTTCAACTTCAAAAGCATTAATGTTAAGGTTGCTGCATAAAAGAAGACCCTCCCTTAAACCCCATAGCTTAGCGGCAAAGCTGCTGGTCATGCCAATACTCCTACTAAAACCCATAATCCACCTACCTGCATCATCTCTGATGATGCTGGAAATAATACCACCAGTGAGTCACACGTTCCTCGTACGATCGCAAATGGCACCTGCACAACGAAAAGGAATAACCTAGCGGGGGGTACCGGTGTGGTACCGGCCAAACACCCTCCGAAGGTCAAGTTAGACTTATTCTCACTGCTCTAGAGTGCTAGAGAGGGTAAATTATGCGTACCTTGGTTTGTGAGGGCGCTTGAGTTTTTATAGTAGCGAGGGCTGCCCCTCTTTTCCTTGGAGTAGAAGTCTTTTCCTTATAGGAGTCTTCTTGGGCATATTTTACGGGATTCTTTCCATATAGGAATCCTTAGGTTTCATGAAACGTGGGGAGCAAGTTATTTACTTGTACACGTAAACATGCAGAACAATCATTCCGTAGACTGACGCCGTCAGTTTATGTTATCCCGTCAGTCTACGCTTATCCCGTCAACTTTAGGACGTTCAGCCCTGTGTAGTTCTTTTACTTCACGTCACCGTCAGCCTTGGAGGAATGCTGACGGCAAAACCATCTCGTCACTCTTGTCAAGTCTGTTCCGTCACCCTTGTCAAGTCCGTCCCGTCACCATTGTCAGCATAATTTTATCCTCATCAATCTCTAATCACCCCTCCACAACCTGCCATACCAGTGTTACCACAACAAGAGCCATCTGTGTTAAGCTTCCACCATCCTTGAACCGGCTTCTCCCACCTAATCCTCCTTAAAATTTTCCGAGTCATTAGCCTTGGAGAGGAAAGACAATGAAAAAATTCCACTGCTTGGTTTATAATCACCAAATCAAGCTTCGGATTCCTACTTTTACCATTGAAGACCGCATTGTTTCTACTCTTCCAGACATTCCACACAGCAAAAGGAAAAACAGCATTCCAAGGAGGGTGGTTAGCACCTAAACTGTGCTTAAATTTACTATTTAACATCATCCAATCCTGAAGGTTGCTACTCCAAAAGGCTTGATTAGAAGGTAAAATCCCCAACTGGTTCCACAGGCCTCTTAAAAGAGGGCAATCTCTCAAGGCATGTAAAATGCTTTCAACTCCTTCTTAGCATAAAGGGCAAGTAGTATCATGACTAATACCTCTCATCTCAAGGCAAACCTTAACTCCAATGCTATTATGGGCACACTTCCAAAGAAAAGTTCTAATCCTTGGAAGAGTATTCACTTTCCAAATCCAACGAGTTGGGAAAAGATCTATCCCTTCATCCCCCATGGCAATCCTATAAGCACTCTTCAAATCAAAGGTGCCTTTAGGAGATCCCGACCAAGCCAACTTATCAACACCTCTACTCAACAAAGTCACTGGGGTTGCTTGAATCAACCTTCTAACCTCAATAGGAAGATCAAAAGGAATCTTCCCTCAATCCCAACCAGTGTCTAACATAAAGTCTTTCACTTCTAGCTAACTAGCCTCCCTCATGATAGGACCCTGAATCAAGCCTCTAAGAGATCCTCCACTAGTCCAATTGTTTTGCCACACATTAAGCCCACTATCCTTACCAACCAACCATCTGCTACCCTTATTGAAAGTGTCCATACCTTTTTTCATCGCAACCCAAATGTGAGAACAAGGAAGCCTATTAGCATTGGTAGCAACTCTTCTTCTCGAATTACAATACTTCATATTCAAAACTCTAGCCCAAGGGGCCTCCTTCTCAGTATGGAATCTCCAATTAAGCTTAGAAAGGAGAGCTATATTCTTCCCCTTTGCAAATTGCAGCCCAAGCCCCCCTTCCTCCTTAGACTTTATCACCTTATCCCAACCAACCCAATGGATCTTCTTGGCAGCCTCAGAAGAACCCCACAAGAAATTTCGATTCAATCTATCTAATCCATTCAAAATTCTACCAGGCA
Organism: Quercus robur; assembly: GCF_932294415.1. Classification (NCBI taxonomy): domain Eukaryota; kingdom Viridiplantae; phylum Streptophyta; class Magnoliopsida; order Fagales; family Fagaceae; genus Quercus; species Quercus robur. Next base: position 31,343,415 of record NC_065538.1, read on the forward strand.
ACAAGTTACATTGCATGACATACGAAGGAACAGCAGCTAAAGAGGCTTGAATGAGAACATTCCGCCCCGCCAGAGAAAGCATGTTAGCCTTCCAACCCAAAAGCTTTTGTTTAGCTCTATCAAGGATGAAGTTGTACTCTTGAGAAGAAGATCCAGGATGCTTGAGAGGAAAGCCAAGATACTTCCCCAAGAAAGGAGTGGAAGCAAAACCCAGAATGTCACAAAGAGATTCCCTTGTGTCACGGTCTACATTTGGGGAGCAATACACCCTCGACTTTGCTTCACTCACAGATTGCCCCGATAACTCACAAAAATCATCAAGAACATTTCTAATGGCGGCACAATTAACCCAATCTGCCTTAGCAAAAAGGATGAGGTCATCCGCAAAGAAGAGATGAGAGAATTCAGGACCACTTTGAGAGGCTTTAATTGGATGCCAAGTCTTCATATTTCACTTCTCTTCTATTAACTGACCAAGGAAATCCATGCAAATGATGAACAGATACGGGGAGAGGGGGTCACCCTGCCTTATCCCTCTAGAAGGAAGAATTGGATCCAAGACTTCCCCATTAAACAAAATGGAGGTGGAGACCGTCGACACACAACTCATTATAACATCTATGAGCTGTGTGGGAAGGTTAATCCTAATAAGCATGCTCCGAATAAAACCCCACTCAAGCTTGTCATAAGCCTTCTCCAAATCAATCTTTAAGGCCATGTACCCCGTCTTCCCTTTCTTCTTCCCAAGGGAATGGATTATCTCTTGGGCAATGATGACATTATCAATACCCTTTCTACCCGGGACAAAAGCCGTCTGAAGGGGAGAAATAATCTTATCCAAAAAAGGTCTCAACCTTGCCACAATGATCTTGGTCACCACTTTATACACTGTATTACACAGGCTAATAGGTCTGTAATTACCTAAAGTCTCTGGACCTTGGATCTTAGGAATCAAAGCAATAAGAGTCTTATTCAGATGCCCAGGCACTTTCCCACTCCTAAAAATCTGCTTAACTTCCTCAATCATAAAGTCCCCCACAACCGGCCAAAATTTTTGGAAGAAGCCCGCATGAAGACCATCCGAACCCGAGGCTTTAAAAGGTTTTAAAGCCCACAAGGCAGCCTTGATTTCTATTTCAGTAACCTCTTCATTGATGCTCTCCCTCTCCCCATCTGATAGGCTGGCCTGACACTGGACAAAACTAGTCTCATCCCTTGAAACAGCCTCATGAGATGTTGTGTATATCCCACTAAAGCCGCTTCTAATAAACTCTTTAATATCATTCTCCTCAAGGATCCACTCCCCCACTAAATTCTTAATAGCCATGATTTGATTCCTTTTCCTCCTAACCAAAGTTGAGACATGGAAGAAAGCTGTATTACGATCCCCTTGAACCAACCAATTAACCCGAGACTTCAAAGCCCATAACTCCTCTTCTTGATTGAGAACAAGATCAAGATCCCTAAGGAGATCCACTTCTAGCTTGAGAAGAAAACTAGAAGGTTTAAAAGCAATAGCCTTCTGAATACCATTGATTCTAGCCATCAAAATTTTCTTCCTTGTAAAAATATTCCCGAACTGATTTTTATTCCAATCCATAACATTCCTAGTGAAGCTCTCAACGGCCTCAACAAGATTATCTGCAGCTCCCCAAGCTTGAGAAACAATAGCAGGGAATGTAGGGTCAAGCAACCAACACATTTGAAACCTAAACGGCCTCTTCTTCCCCCTACTTACACTTGGTTGCATCTCTAACAGAATAGGGCAGTGATCAGAGTGGTATCTAGGAAGATGGGTGATTTTAGTATCCGGATAAAGCAAACACCACTGAGGGTTCACAAAGAATCTGTCTATTCTCTCCTGAATCAAGGCTTGAATTTCCCTTCTATTGGTCCAAGTGTATCAAGGACCCGCAAAGCCGATGTCCATCATACTACATTTATCTAAACACTCCTTAAACAAAAGAGAGCTGTTCACACTAACCGCTCTACTACCAAATTTGTCATCATTAACCAAAGGTTCATTAAAATCCCTTGCTATAACCCAAGGTATATTATGAAGATCTGCTACATTCATAAGATTATTCCATAAAATATGTCTTTCAGCACACCTAGGACTAGCATACACAGCAGAAAAAAGCCAAATAACATTTGAACTGCGTACCTTAACCGTAAAGTGAATTTCTTGTTCAGTACTGGCCAAATGGGCAACGTCAACTCTTTCAGAATTCCACAGCACCCATATTCCACCAGCAAACCCAACTGCATCAGAGCGAATAACTCCATCAAAAGGGAGTCTCCCAGTGATTTCCCTAGCTCTATTAACCCCAACACGCGTTTTCATTACCACCAAAATAGCCGGATTATACTTCTGCACCATCTCCCAAACACGCTTCTGAAAAGAGGGCTTTGAAGCACCTCTACAATTCCAAATAATGCTATTCATAATGACAAATAAAGCTGGGACCAAGGTTATCAATTCCGTACCGTACCGGCTGTACCGGCCGGAATATACCGTACCGACCAGCAATCCGGTACACTCGACCCCCCTGCTTCGTACCAGAAAAAATACCGGCTGTTCCGGCCGTACCGGCCAATTTCGGGCAATACCGGCCAGTACTGGGCGTACCGGCCGGTACAAAATTTTTTTTTTTTTTTTTTTTTTTTTTTTTAGTTTTGTAATTTTTGAATTTTTGTTAGGACAGAATGATAACTTATTTGTATTAACTTATTAGTATTATTTGTTTTTTTAGTATGCAATGGTAACTTTTAAGCTTTCTATTTTATTTTTTTTTTTTTTTTCCCTTTTAATTGATACTAAAGTCTAAAATCATGAATAATTAGTTCTGAATTGAGGAAATGTTTTATGGTAAACTTTTATATTTATTATAATATATATATACACAGACACATACATACATACATACATACATACATATATATATATATATATATTTATAAATATAAAAAATAGCGGTAAACCCGAAACGGTACACCGGTATTGACCGGTATCCGAAATATATCGTACCGGTGGCCAAACCGGTACGGCCTCCGGTACGGTATTGACATCCTTGGCTGGGACAAGACAAAACTCAATGGTATGACCCATCATCACATCTTCCTTCCAACACCATCAGGTCCGCACCAAGTGCTATACATCCCCCACTCTCATCCCTTAATGAGCCATGATCAGATCGAGCTACTTGAAGACCCTCTCCAAGGTCGGTACAAACACCAGGACAGCCCAACATGCCGTCATTGCCGCCAGTTAGCTCTCTGTCCAAACCTTGAACTTCACTTTGTCCAAACCCATGATCCCAGTTCATACTCTTCGCCTCACAACCACTCCAATCACCCTGATTTTTCCCGGACCCGCCTCTTCGAACCAGACCCATCTCGGACTCTTCGATGGCAACGAGCTGAAGCTCTCAATCAGGCGACGGTGCGTTGAGTTGCGCCATATCAATCTGCCTCGAGTCCGCCCTTCTGGCCTCACAGTCACTCCTAACACCAAGCTTATCCCCGACACCACCTCTTCGAACCAAACCCATCTCAGTCTCGTCGACGGCAGCGAACTGAAAATCCCCACCAGGTGATGGCGTACTAAAATGCGCCATATCGATCTACTTCAAGTCTGCCCCTACAACGGCGACGACACCGGCTTGGCTCGTCCTCTGCGTTGGCGAGCTGTCCCTAGAGGTTTCTTCCCCAGCAGCACCGACCAATCTCATGCTTCCAACCCTTGAACGTGCCTCCATCTTCATAGCTTTGACTGAACCAGCTTTACGGGCTTTACCATTTTTTGGAATATTGACTTTCTTATTTGCATTGTGGGCCGACTCATCTTGGGCTTCCTTCCCAATTCTAAGAATGGCTTGCTCCAATTGGGCTTTCTCCAGAATCCTTAGAGGGGCCAGCTTCCTTTTTGCCTCCCTGTTAAGCCCGTTGGCATCCTCAGGCTTCTTAACATCAATCCAATTTCTCCTATTAGCTAGGAGAATACCGTTACTTCTCTGCTCCAAAGCATGACCGTGGCCAGGTAATGACCCACTACTTCTCTGGAATTTTGTATCTTTCTTCCTACGTGCCACGACCACCCAAGGTCCATACGATCCCTCATGCACGTCCTCTTGCACGGCATCGTCCTTTCCATGTGGTCCCAATTTTTTTCCAGCACTGTCAGCATCATGCACACCGTGTGTGCTTGCCCCTGTATCCCCTGCATCTTCCTTCTCCGCTGCCTCACACGGCGGCACCGGCCTAATAACATACGGACAAGCCTCTCTTTTATAGCCCATTCTTCCACACTCAAAACATAAATTATGGATGCCCTCATAAGTAACAGTTTGCTGGAGTTTACCTATCATCACCGTAGTGATAAGCGGTTTATCTACATCAACTTGGATACACAGCCTTGCAAACTTACGTCTAGATTCAGTCGCCGTGAAAGTATCAATCCTTAACACATTGCCAATAGCCTTCCCTATGTGCTGTAGAGCCTTAGCATTGTAGTATTCAATAGGTAACCCACTGAGTCTTATCCAAACTGCAATAGAAGACACCTTGGCTGATTTAGGCTTGAAATCTGGTTTCCATGGTCTAACCGATAGGAAGTGGTCTCCTAAGAACCAAGGACCTTTCTTCAACACAGTCTCAACATCCTCTTTCAATGACAACCTTATGAGGAAGAAGCCATGTTCAAGGTCTACAACATCTATACGCCCTGCTGGCTTCCACAAAGATAATAATCTAGCTTGGAGAAAATTTAATCCAACAGCTCTACCGTAAACTTTCACAATCAAAGCTCTTGCCCAAGGTCTTCGGATCTCTTGTTTAAGCTCCTTCGAGAACTTCACAGCTACCATACCTTGCCTAAGAGTTTCCACTTCGTCATCCGACTCAGGATCGTCATCCATGAACTCTTCAAAACAAAATGCCTGCGTGTATGCACCAGGTATTTCACCCACAAGCTTATCTCTAAATGAAACATTTTGGCTGCCTTGGCCCCCAACGAAGCTAGGAGATGGAGACCCCGAGCTATGGCCTTCACAAAAACCCGCATGATTCACATTTTTTACTTTTTTATTGCTTCGGGCAAGTTCCGCTTGTTCCTCGAGAGAGAGAGAGCGTTCCATGGGAGAGAGAGCCTTCATTAGTGCATGTCTGTTTGTGAGCCAACACATTGTTGGTATCAAAATTAATGACCTATTTATCTGAATAATTTTGACCTGACACAACTTCATTCAATTGAACTCAAATCCAACTGGATCCATTATTAGGTTTAGTCAATGTAGATAATTGTAATTTACACAAAGGAAAATTCAAATTTAACTCTATCTCTCTTGTAAAGATAACATTACAAGTCAAAAGTCTTGTAAATCGATTGCAAATGAAGATGTACAAAGTTTCAATCATTTATCTCTCAACTATCAAATTATGAAAGAATGAAAAAATAATAATGTGGGGAGATATAATGGTATTACTAGCACAAATGCCCAATGCCCAACAAAATAGAGAGAATGGGGATAAAGGGATACTGGACCAAGCCCAGTATAGACACTAAATGAAAGGGGGGTCAGTTGTTGTTAAGAGCTTGGGAATAGAAAAGCGTGACTCGCTAAGGAGTCCCTCTTCCTTGGAACATGGCTGAGGAACTATGTCATCTCTAGGAAGGACAAAAATAACAACGAGACTGACGAAGAAGGACAGCCGAGGAGCAAGAAGAGGTAGCACCTAAAATCGAGGTATTGTGCATAACAGATGTCTTCAGCCATTCAAAATAGTAAGTTAGGCAACGTTTGAAATAATAAAGGAAATTAGCATCTCGAGTTTCTAAAACTCGAGATCCATATTAGAACTCGAGTCTAAAAGACTCGCTCTGCGAGTGTGAAAATGCCACATAGATCTCGAGTCTTTAAAACTCGAGTTTCATGCAAAAAAATTTAACCTATAGTGGCGTTTTTAAGTCTTACAGTGACGTTTTAAAGCTCTATAGTGACGTTTTCCTGCAAATTTTTTTTTTATAAGTATAGGTTTACGGAGTCCTATAGTGGCGTTTTTAAGCCCTATAGTGACGTTTTATAGACCTATAGCTGCATTTTTATTCAATTTATGGAAATCGAGTCTTTAAAACTCGATTTTTAGCTTGATTTTTTTTACATATCGAGACTTAAAAACTCAAGTTTTATCTTGGAACTCGAGTTTTAGACACTCGAGATGCTAGTTTTCAACATTGTTTTGAAACGTGACAATTAACTAAATTTTTTTATATTTTTTGTTATTTAGAAAAAAAATTCCCTAAAATCAGCTAAAGTTCTCTATGTATTAAATTATTGTACCTACTAGACAGATGCTGCATTAAATGCCAAATGATCTGTCAGCATAGCGTTCTCCATCCAACACTCATTTACTCCTTGAAAAAGGAAGAAGAGAACTTTGATGGACAAGTGTTCTCCTCTACATCTCAAATCTATTGAGAAAGGAGCTGGAAAGTAGTATAAATACTCTCCTCCCTCCACAAAAGGGGATAGAAAAAAATCAGACAAGTATATATATATATATATATATATAGAAAGGAGCTGGAAAGTATTATAAATACTCTCCTCCCTCCACAAAAGGGGATAGAAAAAATCAGACAAGTATATATATATATATATATAGAGAGAGAGAGAGAGAGAGAGAGAGAGAGAGAGAGTTTTAATTTTAATTTTAATTTTTTTTTATATAAGATAGATATTTTATTTTAACTTAATCCAAATATATATAAATATATATCTGTGTGTGTGTGTGTGAAGTTCTTTCTTATAGACTTGAACTCGGCCCTTGTTTCTAACACTCCACAAATACTTAAAGCATTCGCATTAGGTTTCTTCAAACTATTCTATTTTACCATCTCAAAACCTACTTTATCATTTATACCATACCATTTTACATCACTCTCAACATCCCAACTTTTATTTTCCTATTCTACTCATTAAAATAATATATCTACCTAATAAAATATATTTTTTCCTTTTTTGTTTTTTCCCAATTTTCTACTCCCACGCGTATACATCTTCCAGACTTTTCTTAACTTTTCACCTTCTTCCAGACTCCTCCACACGCGCCTCCACTGCTAACAAGCTAACAAGCTCACAAGCTCCCTCAACCTCTAGCACCGCGCCTCCATTGCCCAATCACCACCACCGCACCTCCACCATGCCCACCACGCCACCACTGCCCACCAAAATCCCACCGAAACAAAAACTCATACATCGCCGATCAACACCGAAAAAAAAAAAAATCAAAACCTAGACACTACCACCACTGCCGTCGCTAAATCAACGTTTCCTCCATCGTTGATCAACCCCGATTGGCAAGAATCACAGCATCACAACAAGGAAAATATATATATATATATATATATATATTATTTTGTGGAAACCAGACGTGTCAATCACAACATCAACATTTCCTCCACTGTGATGTGTGATGTTGATGTTGGGAGGAGGATGATGTTTGGGTCTGAAGAGAGGAGAGAGCAAATGAGAAAGAGAGAAGGAAGAGAGAGAAGAGAACATAAATAATGAAAGAGAGGAGAGAGAAATTTCGGGGAAAAGCACTTAATTTTTTTTTTTTTAAATATTGCTACAGTGCAATTCTATCTTTACAATTACACTAAAGCAGTATTGCAAAAAAATTTGCAATACTTGGTTTTTGCAATCCCAGATGCTGAGTACTTTAGGGCTTGAAAATGTCAAATTCTCTTTACATTTGGCATTTGCAATCCCAATGCTGATACTCTTATAATTGTGAGTGACCATCGTACCAAAAATATGCAGTGATCTATCAAATTAGTTAAATACTTGTGAATCTATCTCTTTAGTTCATACTCTCTTATTTTCCTACTTAGCTATCTCATTGTGAATTTCACAGCATTAAATAAAAATTAATTGTCAATGTTTTCTGCTGAATAAATTAATTGGGAGTTTAATAGTCTGTTTTTAACCCCACAAATAACTTTTCAAAAATTTTGGCTAATTTCCCTTAATTTTATTCTTGTTATTATAAAAAGAAGAAAAAAAAGAATAATAAAATAAAATCCATATAAAACGGACGTTCCCTTTACCCCTCTCTTATCCTTCTCTGGTTCAAAAAAGTGAGGTTGGAAAATTTCATCAAATCTCAAATTTTTATTTATTTTTTTTGCCACCATCCACTAAAAAAAATCCAAATGCCAACAAATTTAAACCCCTCCGCTCATTTTCTGCAACCCCATTTCTTCCCTCCGTTTAATTGCTAAGAAAACGCAGGAATAACAAAACAATAATTTTCTCAGCAACCAAACACTCCCCAACAAATGGAAGTGGAAGTGAAAGTCAGACTCCCAGACTCAACCTCCCACCAAAAACTCTCTACACTCCTCTCCTCATTCCACACCAAAACCCTTCTCCAAGAAAACGTCTTCTTCGATGGCTCCGACTCCCAACTCTCCTCCAACCTCGCCGTCCTCCGCCTCCGCTTCATCACCGCCACCGCCACCGCTCCTAACCACTGTGTCCTCTCCCTCAAGGCCCAACCCGTAATTTCACAAGGAATAAGCCGTGCCCAGGAGCTGGAAGAACCCATGGACCCCACTCTCGGTCGCGCCTGTATAGCCGAGCCATGGCGGCTCTTGTCAGTCACTGACTCCGCCATTGTTGAGAGAGTGAAGCAAGAGTTTGGGGTTTCTGGGTTGGTTTGCTTAGGTGGGTTTAGGAATGTGAGGTCGGTGTATGATTGGCAAGGGTTAAAGATTGAGGTAGATGAGACTAACTTTGATTTTGGGACGTGTTATGAGGTGGAATGTGAGACTGGTGATCCTGAACGGGACAAGAAGGTGATTGAGAAGTTTTTGGAGGATAATGGGATTGGGTTTGAGTATTCCCAGGTGTCCAAATTTGCGGTGTTTCGTTCAGGCAAGTTGCCATTGTAAGTCTGTCTCTAATGTTTTGAATTTGTTTTTGTTCTGTGATGCAGTACTAATGTAATCATAGGTCTTAGAATTGGACAGGTTTTTGTTTGCTCTAATGTGTGTGTTTGTTGATAATTGGATAGTTACAACAGGGGGAGGTGAAATTAAATTTGAACCTGAATGTTTTAGTTGAAAACAGCAGGAGGTGCCAGTTAACTTTTGAGTTTAGTTTGGTGTGTCCTACATCAGGAAAAAAGAAGAAGAAAATTTCCTCTTCTCTAGGTTACTTCTAGTAATAAACAATCAACAAAGTATATGTAAAGTCACTCGAAATAATGTTTTAGCTCATGGATAATACAATCTGCTTAAGATAATGCCTTGTGAAGCAGAGGTTATTGGTGTGAATATTCTTATTTCCCTTTCATTGGGGTCAAAGTCACTAATGTTTGATTAAGGTTCCTAGTAGCAAGGTGGAAATGTTATGCATGTGAAGATACTGAAAAATGAAGAGTATTTTGCAAGCTATTAAATGGGAAGTAAAGTTGAGTTGTTGCAAGAGGGAGAATTAAAAACACAGTTCTAAACAGGGCTTCATGCTGCTGCTGGGGGATCCCAGTTTCTGTCCTGAAGAAGACCTCTAATTAGAGCTCATATGTGCAATGCTTATATCTGAGTAGGGACTTGATTTGGGATAATTTGTGTAGTTTAGCATATTGCTGAGTATGGCATGCTGGCTCAGTTGTATTACTGACTTCTCTGTGGTGTTTATGCTCAATAAAATTTCTGCTTACTTTAAAAAAAGGAAAAAAGAAAAAAAAGAAGAAAAAACATCTGGTAGCTGAAAAGGGCGTGTGTATCCATCCTTTTTATGTATGTTCTTTCAGATGCTTAATGTAAGTTCATATTTTTCCCCTCCTATATGTCTAACTTCTTTGTATATCTTTGTCTGTAGTTTTCAGTCATGAGTATTTCACTCCTAGTTCATTTGGCTACAATACGTGAGTCATGAATGTTTTCTTGTCATTGTTGTAATGTTTACTACTCTGTCTATTGTCTATTTTGTATTAGTGAGTCAATAAAAGATGAAACTCATTAGCCTGGTCTAAGGAAAGTTCTAATGAGGATAGCCTAGAATTTTCTTATTTGGTGGCATGATATTAGATTCTCTATTCTAACAATGATTGTTTTTGTCATGTTGTCAATTTACTGGCAGAGTCATCACTATAGAGATCACACATTCCTGAACTTTTCATTTAAGATAATGACTTTGAGTTGTTGGTGGTTCCCTTGATTCTCTGGATATGAATTGCTCAAGTGTGTCTAGAGAAGTAGGTACGCTTATTTCAGTTGTAGAGAGGGGGAATATAAATGGTAATATTTGATTACCTTCCACATAGGTGCATCTCCCTCGTCAACACCTATGGGTTAGAAGAGCCAATGCTTTCAAGTTTATCTAAAATTTGACATTAGTTTTGCTGGTAGTTGATCAGTCAGTTAATTCTGAATGGCCTCCTTTCAAATGGTAAAATTACCTTTAGCATAGGTGTTGATATGAAGAGTTTGAGCCTTGGTGCAATGGCAAGTGCCTTCCACTAAAAGCGATAGGTCGCAGGTTTGAGTTCGGAAATCGGCCTCATCAGTAATTGGGGGTAAGGCTGCCTACAATTAATTCTCCCAAATTTCACAAAAGTGGGAGTTTTGTGCACTAGACACAATCTTTTCATAAGTGTTGATATGAAGCCCAATGACAGAATGACCAGGGTGGATATAATCTCAACCCAATGTCTTGTATTACGTTGCATGACTAAGATTTCTGTAACTATACTCATGTACTTGGCCCTAGTCTCCTATGATATTTCCTGTCCGCAGACTTCCTTTTTTCCCCCTTTTCTTTTTTCCCCCTTTTCTTTTTTCTTGACTCTTCATAATTCTCTTACATTTCTTTGTAGGAGCTCTTGAGTTTGAATAACTTTGTGACTGTACTCTCTGAACTTTGGGGTGCTTTTGTTTTGCTGTCCACTATATTGCTGCAAGTGAAGCTTCAATTATCAAATTGTTACTTTTATTATCATCCAGTTCCTCTCTTTCTTTTACTTTGGTTTCCAATAGATACCAAAGGATTTTTTTGAGCATTTTTGCTTTAGCTAAAAGTGGGTGGAAATTTATAATCAATAAAAGGAAGTTTCTTTGAGTGGCATTAAATTCACCTCAGATAGCAAATAAGAGTTCAAGTGGCACTAAATTTAGCTTATCTTCAAAGAACAGAGTTACATTTGCAGGACTCAATTTCTTGGGTAGCCACCATTGAGATGCTCAAGTTTTGGCATGCAAAGACATTGCTAAATCGCTCTCTCTCCCCCACCCCCACCCACACCCCCCCCCCCCCAAAAAAAAAAAACTGAAGTTTTGGCATATTTAGGTTATATTGCTTATCACTAGTGAGGCATGTTTACTAATTCTATTGCGGTTGGGGTATGGGCAACATAGAACCAACCACTTTGTCCCGCAGTTGACCTTGTCTAGTCCTCCTTAGATTGTTGCTTAGTTGAGTAAAGACCTCCGTCACTTCTCAACTGTCCAGTAAGGTGGAATGTGACCAAGGTGTTCATGAATGGCTAAGGGAAAGAGATTTTTCTTTTTATTTGGCAAAAAAAATACAAGAAGCCCATTTTTGTAATAGAAGGTTCTAAAGATTAAGCAAAAGGAAACCCAAATCAAAGAAGAAAAAAAGAAAATTAGACCTAGTAAAGCTCACCTTTATTAAAAACAGAAAAATAGGAGTTAAAATGAAAAGATGGTTATGATAGAGAGAGGGAGAGAGAAATCAAATTTATGGTTTCGCCGGTTTGATTTTATTTTTTTTTTTTTTAAAAATCTATTTATTATAGGTTGGGTTTGGGTAATATCTGAACTTGATTTGCCCCGATTCCCTAATGGGCCTGGCAAAACCCATTCCATTCGGGCAAGTGCCAATGGGATTGCCATCCCTACTTCATCCTTGTCAGTATGTGACAATTGTTGAACATATTGGCCGAATGGCTTGTATGCCTTAGTGAATATCCAAATAACATCTAAACCCAAAATATCACTAAGTTAAAGAGTTCACAACGTGACTTAGGAGTACTTTGGTGTAGCAGTTTGTAAGGTTTCTGGTATGGCACAATGGTTCATCGTTCACCTAAAAAATTGTTAGGGATTGTTCCTATGAAGGCTTGGGGCACATGTTTCATCAATTTGTCACTTGTGGTTAAAGGTACAATGGCCAAGTGTCACCCACATCGTTGCTAACTTATCATTTGTTTTGTTTGAAATTTTATAATTTGCTAATTACAACAATGGGGGAGGGACTCCAAAAAGAGAATATGTAATATCACTGAGTTATAAGGTTTTTTACGTTAGCGTATCCCTTTCATTTCACACCACACTTTTGAGACTCCAAAACCATTTTTGGGTCATATTATTATAGATGTTCTTGAACTCTTGTTCCTTGAAGTATTGAACACATCCAAGATCTACCAAATTACAAGTAAAGTGCGTTTTGTCAAAGGATTAGTTAATTTTATATGACATATGTTCATAATAAGTTCCACATATGTCCTAACAAATGAAATTGAAAAAAAAATTACACAGCATCACGCGAAACAAAGGGAGCTATATCTTTAGGAACATATTCCATTTTTATAGTTGTGTTTTCCTTTATACTTGACATGAGTATATGCTATGTGTGAATGTATTCACCTTCTTTTGCACATAGATATACTAAATCTAAGGGATTTAAAGGAAAAATCAACCTCACACCTTGGTAAATCTTCATATCCTAAACTAATATGGTGAGTGGAGATTACTCCTTGTGCACCACCATTTTGGTTCAACTATGATTTTAAAGATTTAGCTAAGGTAGGTCTTCTTAGACTAATCTCTAACACCAAAATCAATGTAGTGAGTGGAGGGCTATCCTTATGCACCACCATATTTGATTTTCCATGGGTGTGAAGATTTATTCAAGGGGGTTTGGCTTACTTCCAGTACTTTTTTAACTGGAATCTCATTTTATTTTAATAAAAACTGCCGCATCATCCACTAATTAAATAAAATGTGGAGATTAAAACTCACTACCACTTGTCATTGTACATTTAAAATATAAGGACATATCTAGTTAAAAAAGTACTGGAGGTAAGCCAAACTCTATTCAAGGAAGATTTCATTTACTTTTTGTCTTTAAATTCATATATTGCTTTTAACTTCCACACACACACAATATATATATATATATATACGTATGTATTTACATTCTTTTATTGCTTTATGTCTTTACATTAAGCCCTATTTATTTCCCTTGTTTCCTTCTCAGCCTAAATCACCAGACAATGAGAAGTTTGATTCAAGCAAACCTCTTAAAATGTTAAAAAATACTCCAATAACCATCCCTTTTCAATAAATCTTTAAAAGATGCAAACATTTTAAGTTCACCCTTGAATAAAAAGCCTTTCAATGAAGCATTTTTAAAGCTTCAATAAGTGCCATTTTCAAAATAAATCTTAAGAAGTCAAAATAAAACTCTCTTCTTTAAAAAATAAACAGAAACCATGGATTTTTACTTCCAAAAGGACCAAAACCATCTTTTTTTTTCTTTTTCTTTTTTTTCTAAAACATGGAAACAATTTTCTTAAAACAAATCCCTTTTCTTGAATAGTTTTGATTTTAATCTTGGATATGGTTTCTAAAGTGCATAAAAATATTTTTTTAAAAAAATATAAAATTGCTCTTTCTTTATGTTTTCCCCTCAAAAGCCTTTTTTTCATAAAATTTCAAGAGAGAATCCCTTTTTCAAAATTCCTTTTGCCAAAATTCCCTTTGTTTTAAAATGAGAATTTTTCCAAAAAGTCATGATGTTTTCCAAAGGACAATACTCATCTTTTCAAATGTAAGTAAATGGTGTTTTCTATCTTTTGTTTTCAATCAATTTCTTTTTTGCACAATTTTTAAAGAGGTTGATATGTATCCATGATTCATTTTAATTGAATTGATGGTATGTGATCAAGCTAACATATCCCCCTCCTTCCTACACTAACCATTTTGGTTTATTGTGTTTGTGCATAGGAGTGAAACTTGGAGAATAAACTTGGCTTATTACTCTAAATGCATAATGTGATATCTTTCCTCTCCCTTCCTTTCTTTTATGTTGTATAGTATTATATATTCACATGCTAGATACATAATAAATATAATACTCACATGCTAGTTATATATATTTACCTTCTTGCATTTTAATTTTCACATATTATTTATATATACTCACATGTTTGCTTGTAAATTACTCTTTGCAATAATATTCACATGTTATTTAGATATGTAAATAAGATATTATGTATATGTATTGTTTTGTACAAAACATTTTCAAAAATAAATGCCAAGTATTCTATTTATCTTTCTAAAATACGAATGTTGTGATTAAATTAAAATAAGGTGCTATTCTTTTGATAAGCAATGTAGGGTATTTAACACCTTTCCCACCTATAACCAAATTTTCAAGTCCAAGAATCTTTGGTTTGAGACTCTGGTTACCTTAATTAATTTAAGAACCCTTGAATTGGTTTTAGTTAATTAGGTGATTAAAACAAATTAGACAAATAGGTGACGAATCACACTTAGAACAAAACCAATAATTGGTGACAACTCCATAAAATAAAAATAGGAAAAAAGATTCACACACACACACCTTACCTTAGTAACACGTGCACATTTAACACATTGTCAAATGCCCAAATGTGCGAATACTTGAGAGGGGAGAGCTCAGAACTCTCATGCCTCTCCCAAAATCTCACCCAAGGGCATCTACACTATAAATCCAATAACCATAAGCTTATTCAGAGATGGATATTAGGAATTAATGCCCCAGACTTGCTATAAAACATTGTCACCAAACTATGCATTTATCGGCAAGATTTTACCTACCTCACCAACCTTATTCACTCTTCCAAGCTTGAATCCAATCTTCTGATATAAGAAGCAACATATTCCAAAGGTGATCTAGGGTGTGTCATGGAGCAAATAACCTTCTCTCTCCTTCACCAATCCCTTCTTTATGCTCATTATATAGTGATCATAATAACAATAATAAATATATTTTTTTTAATATTCTCCTTTGTGATTTAGTGTCTTGTGTATTTCTCCACAATGTAGTGATGCACCATTTGCTTCCATTTTTCAATTGGAGTGACTAGTGAGTAGTGGGCTTGACTCTTTTATATATATATATATATATATATATATATACACTTTCAAACATATGTTGACAAGCTCAAGTTCATTTTCCCTTCCAAAATCAACTCCAATGGTTGTTTTTTAAGAGATTAAACGTTATTTGAAACTAGCCTCATTACACGCGCTTTGTGCATGACTCTTTTTTATCTTTTATTTTGTCCTAAGTGTCATTTAAAAGTGAGATAGAGATAATGTCCTAATTTTTAGGATCTTTCTCTACCAAGTTGTTGATAAAAGTTTAAAATTTTGAATTGAAAATAAAAAATGATAATTTAGATTGGAGAAGATAAAGGAAAAAACCTAAAATTTTGAAATTTTTAAAAAATAGTAAATTACTCTTTTAACCATTTGTGTTTTTTAAATTTAAAATTATTTAACTAGAAGATAGGAGGCATTTTAGAGGGTTAAAGAATTTGTGTGAGAATATTTTAGTGTGCAAAATGATAAAACCCAAATAAAGAATCATGTTATTAATAGTATATATGATGATGAAGATTCCAATTACTGTAATTAGTTGTTTATGATTGGATCCCAACCAATCAAAACTAGAAATATTTAAGGTTAGTTTCAAATAACGTCTCTAAAAAGAGGCAAAATTTGCTCAACAGCATCTTTTTAGAAAAATATTAGATAAATAGCATGCAGTTGAAAGTATTTAGTAAGTTGAACTGTTTTTGGAACTCGAGTTTGTCAAACTCGAGTTCCAACCCAAAATCGAGTTTCCCAAACTCGATTTACTCTTGGATAACACCTGGCGTGGATTAAAAAAAAAAAAAAACAAAAACGTGGAACTTGAGTTTAGTAAACTGGAGTTCCATGCTTTTAAAAAAAATAACGGAACTCATGTTTCCTACACTCAAGTTCCATCTGGGTTATTTTTTTTAAAAGCATGGAACTCGAGTTCCACGTGGTTTTTTTTTTTTTTTAATTTAATTCCACGTCAGGTGTTATCCAATGGGTTGGAACTCGAGTTTGACAAACTCGAGTTTCAAAAAAGTCCAACTTACTAAATAAGTTCAAACGCGTACTAATCATCGAATTTTTTCTCAGAAGTGTACTATGGGGGCCAGTTAATCAGGAGGTACTGTTAAGGCTATACTAACTGGGCCTATGGCCCAATCCGAGGACATTAGCTAATTAGAGGATGGCCAAATAAGATTATAAGGGGAACAGAATAAAGAGAAAAGTAGAGATAATATGAGATAAGTCCAACGAATGTCCGAGGGAAAAAGTCATCTCGGAAACAAGGGTCCGAGGTCAGTGAGAGTGTCATATCATCATAGACTTTCTTCGAAATTACATCACAACTAAGAGTTGGACGTTGGACAAGGGGTAAGAAAGGAGAAGGGAAACAAATATCTTCAAAAAGCTGCTGCCTCCACATTAAATGCCTCCCAACTAACTCTCTGGCCGCATTAATGTGAAAGTGATGCCTGAACGGTGGTCAAGCAGCCTTATAGCTACTAGTTGATGGCTCTGGGAGGTGTTGGATGGGATAGGAAGGAGTTCCCAGAATCTAACCTACACGTGTATGGTAGGGATGATACCAAGATTGTAGTATATAGCATGGAAAGATGAACTAAAAGGGGGTATAAAAAAAAAGTCAAGCAATTTTTGCAATAAGACTGTGAACTCTTGTAACTTTGTTTATAAACAAGACAATATAATATAAGCTCCTCCAGCCACTTCGAGGACAAATTTTCTTGTCTAACTTGTGTTTAATAGCCTTAAATTAGCAAATTTTATAGTTTTTCTTCTGGAGTAGATCTAGTTCTTTCATCCACGCTCTACAAATTTATTGTTTGGGCTTTTTTGGGCTAAAATTCAATCCTATATTGGTCCAATCCAATTTGAGTCCTTACAATTGGCGCCGTCTGTGGGGAGGACTTGATTTATTCTGAAAGAAATTCAGGTACAACGTTCATGATGGAGGAAGCAGGTCCCCATCAGGCAGCAGCAGGGCCATGCCAGGTAGATGCTAATCTACATCAAGCCGAATCAAGGGGTTCTCAGCGTAGCGATCCGCGTAGGAGCCTTGAACGAAGAAGAGGCTGTGAGGGAAGTGTGCACACAATTCATATCAATAAAAGTCAATCTTGAGGGAAGAGCCATGTTTCCCATGCAAAAAATGACAGAGACATGCAACATGAAATTGACGAGTTAAAGAGGGAATTGCGTCATGCTCGGCGAAGACGTTCATCGCCTAGCTCCGAACCGTCCTCTGAAGAGATAGATGGTGCTAGTTATAGGTGGAGATCCAGAACTCTGCCCAGTGAGACCTTTTCCTACGATGAGGAGCACCACCATAGACGTAGATACAAAAGCCCGCCTTGCAAAGGCTTGGGGAATGATGCCATGAACAAGGCGCTAAGTCAAGTTTCTAAGTCACCCTTCACACAAAACATAGAAGATGCGAGTCTTCCTCGGCGATTCCATTAACCCACGTTCACCATTTATAATGATCGAACAGACCTGGTAGAACATGTCAACCATTTCAATCAAAGGATGGTCGTTCACTCCAAGGATGAGGCCTTGATATGTAAGGTCTTTCCATCTAGTTTGGGCCAAGTGGCGATGAGGTGGTTCAACGGTTTAAAGGCGAACTCTATTGACTCCTTTAAGAAACTCATCTGGGCTTTTGGTGCTCGCTTTATTACTTGTAGCAGGGTTCCTCTGCCTTTGGGATCATTATTATCTATGTCCATGCAGGAGGGTGAGACTTTGAAGGCTTATTCAGATAGAAATTGGGAGATGTTTAACAAAATAGAAGGAGATTACGATGATGTGGCCATTAGCACTTTTAAGGCAGGTCTTCTAGCCGAGCATGATTTGAGGAAATCTCTAACTGGTAAACCTGTTATCAGTGTACGCCAATTGATGGATCAGATTGACAAGTACATAAGAGTAGAAGAAGACCAATTGCAGGGGAAAGGAAAGGCTAAGGTGGTCCCTCAAGAGAGAAGGGATTTCAGGTCGGACCGGTACAATAGTAATCGACCTCGGAAAGACTTTGTTGGGCAGCCAGGATCTGCCAACACCCAGGTGGTTAACGCTGTATTTCGAGAGTCAGTGCAACAGGTGCTGGAGAAGATTAAGAATGAGTTGTTCTTCAAATGGCCAAACAAGATGGCAGGAGATCCACTACAACAAATATGACTTTTTTCAAGGGTCAAAACCCTTAAAAAAAGTATTAAAAAACCTTGAAAAAAATTATTTTAAGAGTCCAATTGACCCTTGATAACCTTCGAAACATATACTGTTGAAAATGAAATTTTAAAGGCCTTCGTGGCCCTCAAAACAAGTGCTCTAATCTTATTTTGAGGGTCAAGAGACCCTTAAATAACCTTTTACCAAGGTTTAAAATATTTATATTTACAACCCTTAATAAATGAGGTTATTTAAGGAGTCTCTTGACCCTCAAAATAAGATTTTATTTTATTTAAAAAAAAAAAAACCACAATAATGCACAAAATATATATATATATACACACACACACACACACACAAAAATTCACAATTGTTGAGATGATATGCTTTGATATTGATTTATAGCAAAAGTATTGATACAATTACACTTTCTTTAATCTCTAAACTCAAACCTACAAATTAACATATTAGGGGCCGCATACAAATAGTCGATATGTCAATTATTGTTTAAGAGAAAAAATATCAACAACCACATTTTGTACAAAGACCAAATTTGTCCAAGAGTTAAAAGTTTTGATACATTTTATTCTTCATCATCATCTCCAAAGCAAGAAGTTATCAGTTAGTACAATTGAACATTTCAGCCATTATGGGTGCCCTCAAGTTTCTGAAAAAAAGAGAATGATACCAAAAGTTTGTTAATTTCCCAGCAAATATATCTACACACCTTTCCACAATATTAAATTCAAGATACCCACAATTTCAAAAAGAACAAAAAAGGCACAACAGAGTTCATATATCTAAATAAAACATGTTGATTAAAGAAACGTCATTCACCAAAAAGAAGAAAACTTGGAAGAGAAGAATACCAATACTCCATGGAAAGGGATATTCCAATCCCACACCCAATAGAAACCCCAAAAGAAAAGAATTTTAACATGAAAAGAGAAACTCCTATTCACGTAAAGTCTCATCTAAAAGTCATATTAACTCGATCAATATTAACCAAGCAAGCAAATTTAACATCTATACTCTAAAACCCAGAACAGGGGTCACAATCATTAACAATCTTTGCTTAGATATATTAAACCCAAAAAAAAAAAAAAAAAAAGTCCATCTTTCAACATACCAAGATCATAAAAAAAAAGAGAAAGATTAGGACAACTTCAATTTTTTTTTCTTGGGAAACAAACAGAGAGTTAGATAGAAAGAGACCTGTAATCGAACGAAGAGGTGGAGGAGATGATATTTCCGACCACCGTGCCCTTAGCTCGTCATCGGAGATGATATCGTTGCCCATCGTGCCTTAGTCGCTGGAGCTAAGTCGTCGACCACCGCACCTTTAAGTATTCTGAGAGAGAGTTGGAGAGCTACGAATCCACGAGTTTTAGATCTGACTAAATGAAATGGTTTTCTCCTTTTATTTTTCAAATTATGGGCTTTATTTCGTTGATTGAAAATTTTGGAATATCTTTATTTTGAGGGTCGCGTGAAAGTGGTGCTGAAAAATGTAATATTTTGGAGCCAAAACTCTTGCGAGAATGCTGCTAAAACTGGTTCGCATTTTTTTATAACGGTTTTGTTGGCTTATTTCAAGGGTTTTAATGAACCTTTAAATAGAGCTAGCCATACATATTCACTCATGTCTATTTTCAGCGTCTGTTTGGACCTTTTTAGGAGACCCTTAGAAATAGAGGGTCAAAAAAGTGAAGTTTTTTGTAGTGATCCTATGAGACGCAACCAGAACCTTTATTGCCACTATCATCAAGATCATGGACACATTACCAAGGATTGCAGAAACTTGTGGGACTATCTGGACCAATTAGTCCGAGAAGGGAAGTTGAAACAACTCTTGCATCATTCCAGTGGTCGGGGAAGCCAAATGGGTTCAGAGCTTCAGGGAGATGCTTCTTCAAGACTCCCCCTTGGCACAATAAACGTTATTTTTGCTGCCCCGGGGAGGACCAGATCTTGTCCTTCCAAGGTGATGTCGGTATCCCGTTATCCAGCTGAGGAGTCTAGTTCAATAACTAAGAGAGCCAAGATGGGCATCCCGTTAGTGTTAGGTTTTTCAGATGAGGACAAAGTTGGAACCATATAGCCCCATGATGATACTCTAGTGGTTACGCTGAGAATTGGTGGGTACGATGTGAAAAGGGTGATGATTGACCAAGGCAACGCTGCTGACATAATGTACCCTGGCTTGTATAGGGGGCTAAACTTGAAACTTGAAAACTTAACAACCTACAGTTCTCCTCTGGTGAGTTTTGAGGGTAAAATGGTCGTCCCAAAAGGTCAGATCAAATTACCTGTGCAGACCGGCACGGATGTGGTGGAAGTGGACTTCATCGTCGTAGATGTTTTCTCTCCCTACACGGCCATTATGGGCAGACCCTGGCTTTATACCCTAGGGGTCGTCTCCTCTACTCTTCACCAGAAGATGAAGTACCCATCTAGAGACTAGGTTTTGGAGATAGTAGGAAATCAGACTGCAGCTAAACAATGCCTAGTAGCGGCTATCCAACATTGGCCTGAGGTGGAGACCTCAGCCACACTTGATAATGGTTTATAGCAATCAGAAACCCCGGCGTTGCCCTTCAATGGACCGGCCAACGAGGCGAAATGTGAAGATCTAGAGAGGGTAATCGTTGGTGATGATCCGGAGAAGTTCTTTCAGGTTGGAGCTAAACTGCCTTTGCAGGAGAGGGGGCAATTGGTTGAATTCCTTAGAGAAAATGTTGATGTGTTCGCGTGGAGTGTGTATGAAGCCCTGGGTATAAACCCGAGTTTCATCTATCATCATCTAAATGTTAACCCTTCCATTACCCCGAAAAGATAGCCACCTCGGCGTCCGTCAAAAGAGCACGCCGAGGCTATCAGAAATAAAGTAACCAAGCTCAAGAAAGCAAGGGCTATCAAGAAAGTTTTTTATCCTCAATGGTTAGCCAACATGGTGGTGGTAAAAAAGAAAATTGGGAAATGGCGTGGTGCGTGGACTTCACGGACCTCAATAAGGCCTGTCCCAAGGACCCTTTCCCCATGCCTCGAATAGACCAATTGGTGGATACAATGGTCGGTCATCCTCGGATGAGTTTTTTGGATGCCTTCCAAGGATATCACCAAATACCATTAGCATTGGACGATCAAGAAAAGACAGCTTTTGTCACTCCCATTGGAAACTATCATTACAAAGTGATGCCCTTTGGTTTGAAAAATGCAGGGTCTACTTATCAACGGATGATGACTAAAATGTTCGAACCACAATTAGGTAGGAACATTGAAGTCTATATCAATGATATGGTTGTAAAGAGTAAAGTGGTGTCTGAGCATATGGGAGATCTTACAAACATTTTTGGAATTTTGAGAAAGCATAAGTTACACCTGAATGCTTCAAAGTGTTCATTTGGTGTAGGCTCCGGAAAGTTCTTGGGCTAAATGGTGACTCACAGGGGAATTGAGGTGAACTTAGATCAGATTAAGGCCATTAACAGCTTGCAAGCACCTCGGAACCCTAAGGAGGTCCAGAAACTGACAGGGATGATTGCTGCTTTGAATCGATTTATCTCCAGGTCAGCTGATAGGTGCAGACCCTTTTTCCTTTTACTACATAAATGAAAATGATTTGAATGGACTGAGGAGTGTACTGTAGCCTTTCAGCAGCTGAAAGAGTACCTATCTCGGCCGCCCATCATGTCCAGTCCTGAGGTGGACGAGGTTCTGTTTGCCTACTTGGCGGTAGCCTCTCATGCGATAAGTTTTGTTTTGATACGAGTAGATAGTAGCATCCAAAGACCAGTCTATTACGTAAGTAAATCACTTCATGAAGTCGAGGTGCGGTATTTATCCCTGGAAAAGGCCATCTTGGCAGTAGTGCATGCTACACGAAAACTCCCTCATTATTTCTAGGCGCACACTGTGATTGTTCTAACTCAATTACCGCTCAAGTCCATACTTCGGAACACGGATTATACCAGGAGAATTGCTAAATGGGGCATGATTTTAAGGGTTTTCGACATCAAATATATGCCTCGTACCTCTGTGAAAGGCCAGGTCCTCGCAGATCTAGTAGCCGAGTTTGGTGAACTTCCAGAAGAAGCAGAGGTGAAGCAACATGGCATGGATGAAAAATCGATTGGCCTAATCTCCACACAAGACTCCTCATCCTGGAAAGTATACGTGGATGGAGCAGCAAACCAACGAGGAGCAGGAGTGGGGCTAGTTCTGGTATCCCCTAAAAGGATCACCATTGAAAAATCCCTGAGGTTGAGATTCTCGGCTACAAACAACGAAGCGGAATATGAAGTTTTGCTGATGGGAATGGCGATGGTCCAGAAAATGGGTGGTAGGGCAGTGGAAATGTTCTCAGATTCAAGACTGGTCGTAGGCCAGGTAAAAGGGGAACTGGAAGCCCGAGACACAAGAATGCAAGAATCTTTGGGTCAAGTTAGGCGTATACAGATTCCTTTGACTTATCACATATCCCCCGAAGTGGAAATACCCATGCAGATTCCTTAGCTACCCTTGCCACTTCCTCAGCACAGAATTTGCCCCGAGTGATAATTGTCGAGGATTTATGCACCCCCACCCCAACGAAGAAAGATTTGCTCCAGATCCATTAAATTAATTTAGGGCCGAGCTGGATGGACCTTATAATGCTATTCCTCGAAAGGGATATATTGCCTGAGGAGAGAGCAAAAGCTGAGAAAATATGAAGGAAAGCTCCTCGATTTTGGTTGTCTGAAGACAAAAAGTTGTATAAACGTTCGTTTTCTGGACCATATCTGCTTTGTGTACATCCCGAGGCTTCAAAGTCACTCCTAGAGGAACTACATGAAGGAATCTGCAAAAGTCACACGGGGGGAAGATCTCTATCTCATCAGACCATTACTCAAGGATACTGGTGGCCAGGCATGCAGAAAGAAGCGCAAAACTATGTTAGAAAATGCGACCAGTGTCAAAGATTCGCTCCAAATATTCACCAGCATGGAAGAATTCTTAATCCTTTTTCCAGCCCTTGGCCTTTTGCTCAATGGGGTTTGGATATTTTAGGTCCTTTCCCTAAAGCACTAGGAAATAAAAAGTATCTGCTGGTCGGCACATATTATTTTACCAAGTGAGTCGAAGTTAAACCTTTGGCTAATATCAGAGATGTAAATGTCAAAAGATTTATCTGGACGAATATCGTAACTCGATTCGGGGTTCCCCATACCCTCATCTCGGATAATGGCCTTTAGTTTGATAGTAAGGCCTTCAGGCAATACTGTTCTGATCTGGGGATAAAGAACTGATATTCCACTCCGGCCTATCCTCAAGGAAATGGGCAAGCTGAAGCTGTCAACAAGGTTATAGTGAATGGACTTAAAAAGAGGTTGGACGAAGCAAAGGGAAAATGGATGGAGGAATTACCACATGTCCTTTGGACTTATCGAACAACGCCTCGACGATCAACAAGAGAGACCCCTTTCTCAATGACATATGGAGCCGAGACTGTAATCCTTCCGGAAATAGGTTTCCCGACGTTGAGAACTAATGCATTTACCCCGGACGGTATCGATGGATTGTTGGAAAAAAGTCTGGACTTGATCAAAGAGCGAAGGGAGAGTGCAATGGTCCAACTGGCTTACTACCAACATAAGCTCAAGTAAGGTTACGATACCAATGTAAAGCTGAGGCCGTTGGCTGTAGGAGATCTGGTACTGAGGAAAGTTTTGGGAACCACTAAGAATCCAGCCTGGGGAAAATTGGGGCCTAATTGGGAAGGACCATATCATATCACTTCAGTGGCAGGAATAGGTGTATACTATTTGGAGGATCTAGATGAAAAAACTGTACTCCACCCTTGGAATGTAAACAATCTAAAAAGGTATTATTATTAATAAAAATAGTCCTATTTAGTTTCCCTTTAATTTATTCCGATCATATATCATGTGTTTCCTCATTTATTGAAATATTAAACAGAAACTAAGTTATGTCAGGTTTTTTGGACCACAAACTTAGTGGAAATTAATACCCTACAACATCTATTGAAGTATTAAACAGAAACTAAGTTATGTCAGGTTCCTCGGACCACAAACTTAGTGAAAATTAATACCCTATGACATCTATTGAAGTATTAAACAGAAATTAAGTTATGTCAGGTTCCTCGGACCACAAACTTAGTGAAAATTAATACCCTATGACATCAATTGAAGTATTAAACAGAAACTAAGTTATGTCAGGTTCCTCGGACCACAAACTTAATGGAAATTAATACCCCTCGCACTGGATTATGATCAAATTTGTAAGCCAAAGTAAAATCTGTAAGCATCACTTGAAGCATTTTTAGGTATCCTGGGCTTGCCTGTTATTTAAATGTTTTGATATTTTCTCAGAGTTGGAAACTTATTAGAATTGGTAAGTTAAGAACATGTCTTGATAGTGCTGTGGATTCAACAGTCATGATTTACTCGGATTCTCAGTTAAAATATATAAAACTGTTTTTTCCCTCATATCAGTAAACTTCATTCTTCTATGGCATATGGTTATGTATGAACAAAAAACAGACAAAATAAAAATTGCATAAATAAAAGATAAGATAATAATAACACATATAAATTTGGAAGGATGAAATCTACATCTCATTAAAACTTGTCCTAAAAAGAAAAAAGAGAATTTCATTACATTGACAGCAACTACCCTATGTAAAAATAAAGAGTTATGGTTTTAACTTGATTTGGAGCTTGCCCTTGGAGGCTTTTTTAGCTGCCTCAGGAGGGACAACTTTCTCTTTCTCCTTAGGGACTTCTCCAGCAGGTATGGTGGTTGAAGCTAGAGCCTACTCGAAACTTTGAGAAGTTGCCCTATCCTGAGGAACCTTTGCAGCCTTGTCCGAAGAGGTATCTTTAGGAACTTCAGGCTTTTTGGACTGCTCCGGCTGATTGGGAGGAAGAGGATCCTGAGTTTGGGCTTCCTCAGCGGTGGCAGCAACCATAGAGTCCACCTCCCCTTGGTTGGGAGGAAGGTTCGAAGCTCGTATGGCTGGGGGGAAAAAGATGTTTTTTGGCCTTCTCAGCTCAGAGGAAGCCTCAACCCCAGCTCGGTTGAGAGCTTCCTCCCAAGCCTGAGCACAATAGGCACGACATACGACAGGGACCTCTACCCGGAGGGTGTCCTCGGTCTCGGCTACGCTGATGTCGTAGCCATGCTGTTCAGCCTCTTCCCTCGCCTTCTCGGCCTCTACCCTTGCTTTCTCCGCCTCGGCCTTTGCTTTTTCGACCTGATCCTTAAGCCTTTGGGCTTCTTCCAGTTGTTTCTTGAGAGCTACCATCTGTTCCCTAGAAGCAGTCAATTGATCAGTGGCCTCGCGCAGGCGCTTCCTCTGGTCTTCTGCTTGCCTTTATGCACCCTTCAGGGCCAAGTCAACACTCCTGTGGGCATGCTCCTCATCGGCCAGCTTTTTCTTCAACTCAGCATTGTTGTGCTCAGCAATGGTGAGTGTTTGCATGGCTGCTACCCGCCTTTTTCTTTCATCTTCCAATTGCTGGTAGCATGAATTGGTTATCTCCTCAAGCCTGAAAGTGGCTTGGACAACCTAAAAGAAAATGGTTAATACCATAACAAATAAAAAGTATATATATATATATATATATAATAATTATAAGTAAAAAAAATAAAATTAAATTAAAATTAACATCATACCATGCCCAAATATTTTTTACAATTGAGGAAGACTTCATTCTTCCTAATATTTCGCAGCTCGGTCATGTCTTTTGGAAGTAACAAGGCCTCCTCCACGGCCGAAGCAACGTGGCACCCAATGCCCCCGTTGAAGTCCCTGAGTGATGCATCATCTCTCAAGGGCTCACCGCCGAGCATGGGTGCTAGGAGCCAAGCCTGTGACTTTAGAGGTTGAGTGTCCGCTCTCTCCATGCCTCGTTGTGACATGTGGCTAACTTTTTGCTGCTTCACAGTTCGCTGAGCTTCGTCTTCACGAGTTGGACGAGACCTCCCGGTCTCCATCACGTCTTTACCTTTCTACTCTCTCTTCCTCTTTGGATCAACAGGTTCGGGTCTAGAGGGCAGAGAGGGCTGAAGAGGAGGGAGAGGAGATTTGGGAGGAGGAGGAGGAAGTTTAGGTTGAGAAGACTTCCCCAGTGCACCTCTTCCGGGTTGATCCTCTATTAGTTCCATCAAACTCTTCTAAGGCTTCCTTTGGATGCCCATTTCGTCTGATATACTCTCGGGAGATGGTGGTTGGTTGAATACTTCAAATTCGTCCAAGGAGTCTGTTAGGTCCACAATACCCTCCGAACCTTTTTCTTTTTCTTCTTCTTCTTCTCTTTCTTTCCCTTCCTCAAGAATGAGTTGAGATGAGGATGCTCTTATTGAAGGAGTGGCCATAAAGAGTGGTTAAGTACGGGGAGTACCTTCAGGAATTGGGACACCCTCTGGAATAACGAACCCTTGGTAGGCAACACTGATACGTTGGAGCCGAGGGTCGCGGGTTTTGATTACGTACTTAGGGGCTTGGAATGCGAGCGAGAGGGGTGTGTACCCAAGAATTAAGTGGGTGGTTCGGAGTTAACCGTCAGCTTCGTTCACGTACACCTTGACTTGCAAGATACTATCTAAGCTCTCTTTGTTGACTAAGCTGAGCTTAGGTTTAGTAGAATTTCTATTTGCAAAATCATTGAATTAGAATAAAAATTTCATAAAAAACAGGAGTGTTGAGAAACCAAAAAAAATAATAATAATAAAAATACAAACTAAGACACATAGATCTACGGCTATACCCCCACCTGGTTCTCCTTCCTTAGTTGGACAGGGTAGGCCATCGTGCCATTCCCCATAAAAGATCAAGAAATCCTCCTTTAAGTTTTTGTTTGAAGTGGGGAGACACTGGATTAACCTTACTTCAGGATGCCTCGACTTAAGGTAATACCCATGTCCGTTCAGGTGGTGCAAGCTGTATACCTAATTCACATTGTGATGGGTCAAATTTAGGTTTATTCTCTCATTTAAAACTTCCATACTCCCCAGGACCCTAAACATATTTGGAGCGCACTGAGTGAGAGATAGTCTAAAGAACCTAAGTTAATTCCTAGTGATGGTCCCCATAGGAATAGTCATCCCTCCCTCTGTGAAAGCGATCATGGGAATGACCACCTCTCCGGTTTTTCTAGCACCTACCCACTCCCCCTAAGCAGCGTACCTCATGTCTACTGTTGGTGGGATCCTATACTTAGCCCTAAAACTCTCCATACCCTTCTCGGACTTGACTAAACGTTTGGACTTACCCATTTTTCCTAAAAGGCTTCGAAGAAAAATTAACAAGTTTAAAATGAAAACTAAGAGGGTTTGAGAAAACTTACAGGTTTAAAAAGGAGGTCCTCAGACAAATTTCTAGTATTTGTAGACGCTCAGGGAGATGAAAGAAGGAGACAAGTTCAATGTATGAGCTCTAGGATTGTGTGATTGTTGAAAGTAGGAAAATGAATTGATTTGAAAAGCTATATATAGCAGTGCAGAAATTAAAAGCGGGAAAGTTCCCGCTCGTAAAACAAGAAAAATCTTCCACCGTACGATTTACATCCTACCGTTGAACGTGGGGAACAAGGGTGCCGCCAAAATTTAATGATGGCATGCTCTGGACGCCGAAGTGTCAGGAGCGTGCCTTGAGCAGGTAAAAAGACATGTAGGAGGTCAGGTTACGGGATAGGACCATAAACAAGATGAGCTGAGGACGTCAAAATCATCCTTTCCTCCCGAGGAGTCGAAAAGCAAGATTTTGAGGGGCTATTGTGGGGGCCAGTTAATCAGGAGGTACTGTTAAGGCTGTACTAATTGGGCCTATGGTCCAATCCGAGGACATTAGCTAATCTGAGGATGGCCAGATAAGATTATAAGGGGAACGAAATAAAGAGAAAAGTAGAGATAATATGAGATAAGTCCAACGAATGTCCGAGAAGAAAAGTCATCTCGGAAACAAGAGTTCGAGGTCAGTAAGAGTGCCATATCATCATGGACTTTTTTCGAAATTACATCACAACTAAGAGTTGGACGTTGGACAAGGGGTAAGAAAGGAGAAGGGCAACAAATATCTTCAAAAAGTTGCTGCCTCCGCATTAAATGCCTTCAAACTAACTCTCTGACCGCATTAATGTAGAAGTGATGCTTGAACAGTGATCAAGCAACCTTATAGCTACTAGTTGATGGTTCTGGGAGGTGTTGGATGGAACAGGAAGGAGTTCCCAGAATCTAACCTATACGTGTATGTTAGGGATGATACCAAGATTGTAGTATATAGCATGGAAAGATGAACTAAAAGGGGGCATAAAAAAAAAAGTCAAGCAATTTTTGCAATAAGACTGTGAACTCTTGTAACTTTGTTTATAAACAAGATAATATAATATAAGCTCCTCAAGCTACTCTGAGGACAGATTTTTTTGTCTAACTTGTATTTAATAGCCTTAAATTAGCAAATTTTATAGTTTTTTTTTTCTGGAATAGATCTAGTTCTTTCATCCACGCTCTACAAATTTATTGTTTGGACTTTTTGGACTAAAATCTAATCCTATAGTGAATCCAATCCAATTTGAGTCCTTACATGTACTACTTACCAAAATTTTCCTATGAGAACAAGGAGAGGGCTTTGTTACCCTAGAGTTGTTGAAGACAAGAACATAAGAGTTGTGGAGTGAAGGAGAGATTTCGCGGCCGAACAAGTTAGTTTCAAAGGCTCAATACTACAAAGCCAGGTGTCCAAAAACCAACTCACATATTATAATTTCAGTCCGAGTAAAACACTCAATGAGCCTCTCCTCTAACACCTATATAGTAAAACCCGAGGTTGTCGAATCAATCTCCAACTTGCTCTTTCTCTCTCTCTCTCTCTCCCTGTGCTAGGGTTTCATATTCGCTCTTCAATTCTAGGTTTTTTAGATTCAAATTCTCTCTCTCTCTCTCAAAATTGGTTTCAATTCTTTGCTTCAGTGATTTTCTAGGGTTTCGATTCTTTTTCAATTTTGCTCAATTCGTTGAGTTTTATTCGAGCTAAATTAAAATTAGGGTTTTTTTTTTTTTTTTTTTTTTTTTTGGTTTTTGGTCAAATTTTCAATTTTCCCAATTTTTTTTTGTGAAAGTTTGAGTCTTTTTGTTGGTGAAACAATGCCTCCACGGACTGTGAAGAGGGGTGCGGGATTGGCGGGGCCGAAGAGGACGACGAGAGGCACAAGAGGAGCCCAGAAGGCTCAGGATCCGCCACCGGAAGAGGTGGCTGTTCTTGTTGCGGCGCCGCCGAAAAGAAGCCGGAATTCTTCTGATATCGCTGGAAAGCGTGACTTGTTCGATTCCTTGCCGGACGATCTCATCATTTCCATTCTCCGCAAACTAAGCTCCTCCGCCACTTACCCCTCCGATTTCGCCAATGTTCTCCTCACGTACGTCCTTCTCTTCTTCCTTATGATAAATAAATTCCGACCATTCCACCGGAGTTTCAATCGGAACTGTGGTCTGAATTTCATTTCCGAAATGTGAAAAACATTAAAGACTATTCTAACGTAGTAAAATACCTGATATTGATTGGTTGTTTTTGAATTTTGAATCTGATGTAACTGATTGTTGTATGCAACGAACTTCTTTTACAGGTGCAGGAGGTTAAACGGTTTAGGACTCAATTTCTTAGTACAGATTCGTCAAAGAATCGTCGACAAGATGTAATTTTCCTCTCTCTCTCTTGCTTTTGCTTTTTGTTTTTGTTTTACATATTTATGTTTACGGGTTGTGTTTGGGTCCGAATCTGATCAAATTGGATTTATTCATTAGCTTAATTGATCAAGTTATTGACTTTTTTGGTGGAAATTAGAGAACTTTACAGCAAAATCTTCACTTTTTGATGCCACAAACATTTAAGAATACAGAGTTTAACTGGAAATAAAAAATTCTAGTAATGCTTTGATCAAAGGTTTTCGTGAGTGTAGTAAGGGCTAGGGAGTGCTATGAACATCACATCGCCCTGTTGTGTCAGCTTAGTTATCCTCATGAATTGGAAGAGCGCGAGAACGCCAGAGCTTTAATTATAACTAGTCTTTTTGATATATCACACATATGTGACGATAACGCAGGAGCTCTAAGCTCTAATTATAGCTAGTTCTTTTTGGATATAACAAAGATGTTACTGACGCATCCCCATGTACTCATTTATATATAGTCCAGATTGGCATAGTACATTCTCGATGTCAAACTCAGCATGTGTACATATAACTTCATCAAAATCGTAGGGGTTGTTACCACATATACTCCTTCCTTTAACATGAAACTAGGCCCATCACAACCCATTAATCATGTGAAGGAGTTAATTTCCGTTTCAGATAGTTTATTTTTAAAAGTGTGGCCTGTTTTTATAAGTAAGTTTTTAATTAGCTATACTAAGGTCAAAAAAAGCAATGCTTTTAAAAATTGTTCCTAAACAAGCAAGGGGAAATAAACTCATTAAAATAAGCGGTAACAAACCTGGTACAACTTTATGGGTTGTGTTTGGGTTTGATGGTTTCATTTTCTTTTTCTTTTTTTTGATTCCCCTTACATTCTACTCATTAGCTTAACTGGTCAAGTTATTCATTTTTTTTGAAGGGAATTAGAACCTAACTGCTTAATCTTCAATTTTGATGCCATGCATTCAACAACGTAGAGTTTAACTCAAAAACTAGTTTTGATCTGAAGGGTCATGTTGTAAGACCTCATTAAGATTGTGAGGGTGCTATGCAGTAAGAGTGCAATGAATATAACATTTACATTGAGTACGTAAGTATGGCAGGAGCTCTGATTATAACTAGCTCGTTTGGGATATCACATAGATGTGAGTAATGAATCTGCATTTGGTAGCAATAGTAGCTCCATGTACTACTCATTTGTATTTATATATGTCCAGATAGACCTAATTTATTCTCAACATAAGACTCCAAACATGTCCATACAACTTGCAAAAAATCCTAGGGGTTACCACAAATACTCCTTCCTTTTGAGCGTGCCAATATGGTGGGAGCTCTAATTATTACTAGTCCTTTTGGTTTATCACACAGATGTGACTAATGAATCTCCATTTGCTGACAATATTATCTTCATATTTCATTCTTGATGTTAGACTCAACACACATCCCTACCAAAAAAAAAAAAAAATTCCTAGGGTTACGACAAATACTCCTTCCTTTCACATAAAATTAGGTTCAGCATGTGAAAGAGTAAGTTTCCATTTCGGATAGCTTATTTTTAATAGTGCACCCGTGTTAATATGAAAGGTTTTTTAATAAGCTATAATTAGAAAAAAAGTAAAGCTCTAAAATAATTGTACCTGAACAAGCTGGGGAAATAAACTAGCCAAAATAAGCAGTAAGAAACACACAATTATTACCCTGTTTGGTTAGCCTTAAAAATAGAAATAAGTTAGCTTATTTAATAAGTACAGCTTTTGGAAGCCTCACATTTTCTATGTACAGCTATACTTTCATATAATAAACATTTTAAACAAAATAAGCTACTGAAAAAAAAACTACTATTTCTAAACACAAAGCTCGAGTCTTCATATGCTTAGATTCTCATTGTCTTTTGTTTGACTAACTCTACATTCAACATTTTGAATATTGCATGTAACTGAAATGTTTGGTTTTTAAATATTGCTGTTAGGCCTGTATCTGTGCTCTGGCTTACTGATGGGACTTGTGCTTTCATTCCATATATGAGCTTGATAAAATTGTGTACTTGTAGTAGCTTTTTATACCATAACCAGTATTTTATTGCAGTTCGTTAATTAAAAAAAAAAAAGGAATGGCATAACTGGAAGGATGAAAACAAATATTCAAAATATTGTCGGAAAGGCATGTGGTAAGTGTAGATGATCCTCATATGAAGAAAAATAAAAATCCTTGGAAATTTGACAATGCATCTACTAGTATAAGAATCAGACATGACTTTGAAAGAAAGTATTGTATCATGGGAGTTGGCTACAAGGGCTAATAATGCTATATTGTGAGTTGGAAACAAAGGACTTGAGTGCATCACCCAAATATAGAGCTGGGGGTAGAATTTGTTGTGGAACACTTGAAGATTTCCTTTTTACAATCTTCACTTTCAATGCCACACACATTCAAGAACACAGTTTAACTGAAAAGCTAGTCTGCAGTCTGCCCCGAAGAGTAATGCTTTGAGACCCCCATCAAGATTGTGAGGGCGCTACGTAGTAGAGGTGCAATGAATATCACATTGGAAGAGCGTAAGTATGTGGGAGCTCTAATTGTAACTTGTCCTTTTGGGATATCGCATAGATGTAACACATCCCCATGTGGTGACATTTGTAGCTTACTTTAACATAAGACTAGGTCCAGCACAACCAGTAATCATGTGAAAGACTAAATTTCCATTTCAGATTGCTTACTTTTAAAAGTGCTATCTGTTTTAATTAGTAAGGATTAGCTATACTAAGAAAAAAAAAGTAATGCTCTATAAAATTTTATCTAACAAGCTGGGGGAAATAACTCACCAAAATAAGCTGTAACATACACACACTTGTTACCCTGTTTGGTCAGGTTCAAAAATCGAAATAAGCCAACTTATTCCATAGGTACAGATTTTGAAAGCCTTGCATTTTTCTAAGTACACCTGTACTTTTAAATAATAAACATTTTAAACAAAATAAACTAGTGAAAACAACGAAGCTATTCCAAACACCAAGCTTGAGTCTTTGTATGCTTGGTTTCTCATTTTCTTTCGTTTGACATTTTGAATATTGTGTATGACTGAATTAACGCTTTGTTTGTTTCACTGTAAAATGTTTCAAATGTAAAATTTTTTACAATAAAGTATTTTCTTTTGAAAACATTTTACAGAAAAACATTTTCAAGTGTTTGGTAATTGGTATGACAAAATTTTCCAAGCACAAGCCATCAAAACCGGTGCCTCCTAGCCATCGTCAGTGGCTCTGGTTTATCAGGTTCATATATGGAATGCGTTTTTTGCTTTAACATTTTTGTTAGGCCTGTATTTGTGCTCTGGCTGGTGGGACTTGTGTCTCTCTACTCAATCTAGGATGCATGGACATGGGTGTGGGTACAATTTGGCGACATGAGCAATTTTTGAAAAATTATAACATGAGACGGCAAATAGTACACTGTTACAACACAGTTGCGGCACCCCAAATGAAGTGTCCGTGCTTAGCTACTCATTCCATATATGAGCTTGATAAAGCATGTGCTCGTAGTAGCTTTTCATACCATAAGCAATATTTTACTGCAGTTAATTATTAGAAAAAACTGAGGAAGGGCATAACTGGAAAAAGAAGAGAACAGATATTCAAATTAATGTCAGATAGGCTTGCGGTAAGTGTTGATGATCCTCATATGAAGAAAAATAAAATTTCTCGGAAATATGACAAATGCATCTACAAGTATAAGAATTGGATATGACATTGAAAGCAAATGTTGTATCAAGGGAGTTGACTACAAGAACTAGTAGTGCTATATTAGGAGTTGGAAACAAAACACCTGAATGAATCACCTAAATAAAGAGCTAGGAATACAATTCGTTGAGGAACACTTGGGGGTCTAATATATGGAAAGCAAGGTATCATGTTAGTTGACTAGGAAAACATTTTCTGTTGACAGATTTTCCATAGTGAACCTTGAACAATCAAGTGCTACTGTTAATTTTTTTCAGAGAAAAAAATATTGGGTTTTTGTTCATATTTTTAAAATTTCATGAAATTTTATTTACTTGTCAAAAAAAAAAAAAAAAAAATTCTTGAAATTTCATGTGGTTTCTTTTCACATTTTGTTGCTTTAAGTTCTGCACTGTCAGCATAGTTTAGCAATTTGGGTCTTTTTTCTATAATAGCTTAATTGTGCCTGTATGGTCAGTAACATAATAAGAGTATCTCCTTTTGTGTATAGAATGGAAACTTTGAAGAGGCATCTCCCTGTTTCTGGCCAAGAGGCATTACATGAACTCAGGAAAATTGCTATAAGGTTTGAGGAAAAGATTTGTACTGCTGTCACAAGCCAGTCAGATTATCTACGAAAAATATCTCTGAAAATGCTTACAATGGAACCTAAGTCTCAGAATCCTATAGGCAATGCTTTGCCATAGTAATAAGTCCCCAGATGTAGGTAAGTACATCAAAGAATTATGTGCATGGTTTTATTTACATATTAATCCACCCTGCTTCTCTCTCTGGTGTTGTGCTTTTGACACCGAAATCATTCTTTCATGTATCTTCATGGACTTTATACACGCACGCATACTTCCTTGCATATGTACATATACAGAAACATAGATATATGTTTATATGTGTATGTGTGCAATTTTTTTTCTTCTTGGACATGAATCCGTAATTTCTGTTAAAATGTCTAAAGATGTTATTTTTGTGACATCTTGAAAAGTGATGTTGCCTTTGTTTTTCAATTGAAATATATTTCCATTTTTTTTTCTGTTCCATTGTTTTTTTTTTTGGGGGGGGGGGGGGGGGGGGGATGCGGGGGGCCTGGCTTTAGTCCTTTCGCCTTTGCCCATGGTATAGTATGAGTTTTTATGTATTCTTCGTTCAACTTTTTTTTTTTTTTTTTAATTTATATTTTTAAAATATTTTATTTTTTTATCCTTCTACATTTCATATAGCTTCGTGTCTGTTTTTGTTCTTTCATATGCAATAGGGATGAGTATGCAGCCCCAAGTTCATAATCCAGGGCAATCACTTCCTATTCCATTATCAGCTAATCAGTCTCGCCAACAGATGTTATCTCAAAACATTCAGAATAACATTCCATCTGCTGGAGTTCAAAGCACTGCCAGTTTGCCATCTGCACTGCCTCCTGTCTCTGGTTTAAGTCAGAATCCTTTCCCAAATGTTGTTGGCCAGAATACCAATGTGCAGAATATGCCTGGTTCACAGAACTCAGTAGAAGTGCAATGAATATCACATTGAAACTGCGAAGTATGTGGGAGCTCTAATTGTAACTTGTCCTTTTGGGATATTGTGTAGATGTAAAACATCCCCATGTGGTGACATTAGTAGCTTACTTTAACATAAGACTAGGTCCAGCACAACCAGTAATCATGTGAAAGACTAAGTTTCCATTTCAGATTGCTTACTTTTAAAAGTGCTATCCGTTTTAATTAGTAAGGATTTATTGAGCTATACTAAGAAAAAAGAAAGTAATGCTCTATAAAATTTTATCTAACAAGCTGGGGGAAATAACTCACCAAAATAAGCTGTAACATACACACTTGTTACCTTGTTTGGTTTGGTTCAAAAATGGAAATAAGCCAACTTATTTCATAGGTACAGATTTTGAAAGCCTTTCATTTTTCTGAGTACTCCTGTACTTTTAAATAATAAACATTTTATACAAAATAAACTAGTGAAAAAAAAACGAAGCTATTCTAAACCACCAAGCTTGAGTCTTTATATGCTTGGTTTCTCATCTTCTTTCGTTTGACATTTTGAATATAATGTAGGACTGAATTGACGCTTTGTTTGTTTCACTTTAAAATGTTTCAAATGTAAAATTTTTTACGACAAAGTATTTTCTTTTGAAAACATTTTACAGAAAAACATTTTCAAGTGTTTGGTAATTGGTATGGCAAAATTTTCCAAGCACAAGCTATCAAAACCGGTGCCTCCTAGTGATTGTTGGTGGCTCTGGTTTATCAAGCTCATATATGGAATGTGTTTTTTGCTTTAACATTTCTGTTAGGCCTGTATTTGTGATTTGGCTGGTAGGACCTGTGTCTCTCTACTCATCGAGGATGCATGGACATGGGTGTGGGTACAATATGGCGATATGAGCAATTTTTAAA
Source organism: Quercus robur (assembly GCF_932294415.1). NCBI lineage: Eukaryota > Viridiplantae > Streptophyta > Magnoliopsida > Fagales > Fagaceae > Quercus > Quercus robur. The sequence continues at coordinate 31,379,581 of NC_065538.1, forward strand.
AAATTATAACATGAGACAACAGATAGGGCACTGTTATGACATAATTATGGCACCCCAAATAAAGGGTCCGTGCTTAGCTACTCATTCCATATATGAGCTTGGTAAAGCATGTGTTCGTAGTAGCTTTTCATAACATAACCAATATTTTACTGCAGTTAATTATTAGAAAAAACTGAGGAAGGGCATAACTGGAAAAAGAAGAGAACAAATATTCAAAGTAATGTCAAAAAGGCTTGTGGGAAGTGTTGATGATCCTCATATGAAGAAAAATAAAATTTCTCGGAAATATGACAAATGCATCTACAAGTATAAGAATTGGATATGACATTCAAAGCAAATGTCGTATCATGGAAAGTTGACTACAAGAACTAGTAGTGCTATATTAGGAGTTGGAAACAAAACACCTGAATGCATCACCCAAATAAAGTGCTAGGAATACAATTCGTTGGGGAACACTTGGGGGTCTAATATATGGAAAAGAATTGACCTTTGCCCTTTTTAAAAAAACAATCCAGTATTTTGCCCAATTTTCCAAACTAATTTGGAAAATGCCCCTCTTTTGAACTCAAAATCGAGTTAAGCCCTATAGAAGCGTTTTTAAGGAGCCTATAGTGACGTTTTAAGGACATATAGTGGCGTTTTGAAACTCGAGCTCCTTGAAATTGAGTTATAGGAAAAAAAAAGAAAAAATATTGCATGAAACTTGACTTCATGGAGATTGAGTTACAAAACGCCATTATAGGCTCCTTAAAACGCCACCATAGGGCTC